>NC_139256.1:46751608-47228476 GCF_977018435.1 Lepisma saccharinum
TATTGTGGACAGATGAAGCCATTTTCACCAGGATTGATGTCTTCAATAGTAGAAACAGTCATGTATGGGACTTCGACAACCCACATGCACTTTTTGTGGCCCATCACCAGCACAGGTTTTCAGTGAATGTGTTGTGCGGGATAGTACATGATCATTTAATTGGACCATACATTCTCCCTGTTCGCCTGAATGGTCGCACGTATCATGCATTTCTTAGTGACGTTCTGCCTGAACTGTTGGAGACCGTACCTTTGGCACTGCGGCAAGAAATGTGGTACCAACACGATGGTGCACCAGCTCATATCGATTGTAATGTACGACATTTCCTGCATGACGTGTTTCGCAATAGGTTCATTGGTAGGGATGAGCCTGTGCCTTGGCCACCGAGGTCGCCAGATCTCAACCCTCTCGATTTTTCTTCTGGGGAGAAATGAAAACCCTCGTATACGACACACCTGTCACATCAGCTGAGGACCTCGTTGTCGCATCAACGTCGCCGCCGCGACGGTAGCAGATACATCTGGCTTGTTTGCTCGTACTCGACAATCCTTGAAATGTCGCTGTCATCTCTGCGTAGAAGTGAATGGCAGACATTTTGAAAACCGTCTGTGATTATTGCCCTCGGCAAATCTCAGTGAGAACACTCTTGGTATTGCTCCCCACCCCCTTTGTGTGGTGAAAGTGACATCTTCAGTTGGTGTACAGTGACACGGACTGTCTGTGCGTAAGATATTGTAGCATTTGTTGTTTGTTGTGTGTGGGGGGGGGGATATTACGTAGTTGTCGCGTGTAAAAATACACGTTGTCGCAATCACCTGATAATGTGTTTTTCTTTCCCTCCTCCTGGTGGAGTAATGTGTCTCTCGTATGCCACATGACATGATTCGTTCATTCCTCGCGTGTAACTGGGGTATGCAACCGTGCTCAACTTTTCGGATTTTGTGTTCGGTGCTCATGTTTTGATGTTTGAGGTCGGGATGTGTTGTCTTTAACGCATTTCTCATTGTCACGGTCCTTCTTGCTGCGTTACATACCCTTTCCATGTATTGTTCTTGCTGGAAATCCCCAATTCCTTTGAGGACTCCATTGCGCATGCGTGCAGTGAACTTTTCATAGTGACTTCCGGACTGAGCACATACGATTCCTTTATGATTCCCTTGGAACCGCCTCTCTATCTGTTATAGTATTCGTCCAAGTCAGGTGTGACGTTCACTTTGTCACCTTTTGCGAGGCTCCTATCTCGGAAACGAAGCCTCAGTCGTAAAAATGAAACTTAGACTTTTTGCTTGTTTTCGTGTGAGGAATCACCTCCCAAGCGTTGTAAACGACCTTTAGAAACACCCTGTATATATATATATATATATATATATATATATATATATATATATATATATATATCCTTTTTACTGGCTAAAAGTAAGAATTAACTTGGGCCTTTTTGGAAAAAAAAATTCCCCTTATATTACAATTGTGGGTCATAGCATTACAATAACCTCCTTCCTATAATTTTTTTTCTTCTCTTTCCTGGAATTTTGATTTCACCTTTGCCCCTTTAGGGAATTCAGGGTTCCCAAAGTTTTTGGGGGCTAGTTGGAATAACAGAAATTTTGCAAATTGTTTACAATTCTATTTCAACATACCTTCATGTTGCAGCTCCGTACCTTTATTACATATATGATAGTACCGGTTACCCTTTTGTTTTGGTTATTTATTTTTTGGAATTTGGGGTATTTTCCCCGAGTGGTTCACATAATGTCAGTTCCCCGTCATGGCCATTTGCATGGATCGCCGACTTTTCCATTCCCGCCTGTGAACATACAACCTTCCCCCTTTTTACAGTCACCAACCTTTCGTACCCCCACAGAACGTTTACTACCCCCCGACTATTCACATATTACCAATCACATTAGATATTCGGTAGCAGTTGATCTTTTACAGGCTTTACCGCATACGGATGGTTCTGACCCCTACCAATTGTTTCATTTTTTGTTAACTCTCTACAAAACCTTCAAACTAAATCTTTTAGATTTAGAATCATTATTATTGATGGCATTTTCATCAACAATGGGATTACTTCGAGAAGTTTGGTACGATTCCCTTATTGAGAAATTTCCATGGCCAATGTTTATACGAGTTATTTGGTATCGCTTTGTTCCCTTTTCCAAATTGCAAATGTTGTTGGACAAATACCTAACTCGCCTTCAAGGAACAGATGAATTTCTTTCCAGCTATTTAAATGATATTTACGACGCTTTTCACATAATACCGATTGATTGGTCCGAATCAAGTCTCTTGGAATCAGTGCTGCAGAATTTACAGGATACCACCCGTCTGCATTTAATGGGTTTTGATCGACCCACTTCAATGTTCAATTTCATGTGTTTGTCTAGGGAAATATGGCCTATGGAATTACGCCGCGTGGAGCAACAAGTGGAGGAATGTAAGTCACACCCAATCGATTCTCCTCCAACACAGGTGCTTGTCCCTGTAGAACATCCCCTACCGGCTTTGCCTGTCTTTCATTCTTCTTCCCCTTCCGTGGTAGTCCTCGATAAGTCCGAAGATTTTCCTTCAAATGTTGTTCCACAGACTAGTAATAATTTACCGAATATTATGTCCTCTCCTTTGGGTACGGAACAACCTTCGTCATCGGCGGCTACGACTATCACTCATATCGAACACCCTTCGACTATTATTAAAAAAGCAGTGCCGATTATTAATGCCACCTTGAATTCTACACCGAGTCGTATTCTTGTCGATTCGGGAAGTTCTGTGTCATTAATTGCGAGGGGATTTTTGGCCAGCTTACGCCCTCAGCCATCTGTTCTTAATGATACTACTCGTACGTTACAAACAGTAAATACTCACGCTATATACCTTGATTCACGTGTTGTTTTGACTTTGAAGTTACAGGGTTTGTCCTGGAAATGGAACTTCTGGATTTCAGATAATTTACCCTTTCCTGTTATCCTGGGATCAGATTTTTTTCACATTCTAGGGGTACTATTTCTTTTGAACATTTAGTTGTTTCTTTTCCCTATTCCACTGACTTGATTCCTTTTGCCTCTTCAGTAACTCACACAACGCAACACCAGGTACGACCTAATGAGGAAGATAGTCCTTCTCATTTGATCAATTTACCTACCAACATAAAAAGTTTATTACATGAATACGATGACGTGGTTACAGAACGTGTTGGTAGTTGTACACTAGAACCAGTTTCTATTCCTTTAATTACCAATGTTCCTTTTCGTTCTAAGCCCTTCCAGTTAAACCCAACACAAACGACTATTCTACGTCAACAAATTCAGGAGTTGATGGACCAGAACATTATAGAGGCTTGCGCATCTCCTTATGCATCCCCTTGTTTCCTCGTCGATAAGAAGGACGGTGGACATCGCCTTGTATGTAGTTATAAGCATTTAAATAGACTCATCGCCTACGACAATTTCCCGCAAAGCCGTATCGATTTGATTTTTCAACATTTACAATCTGCTAGGGTATTTTCCTGCTTGGATCACTGCAAAAGTTTCCATCAGATACGGTTAGATGAGCCCAGTAAAGACCTAACTGCTTTTGTCACCTCCTTTGGTCAATATCGGTATACCAGGATTCCTTTTGGTATCAATCTGGGTACTCAACTTTTGACACGTGCTCTGGATAAAATTTTGGGTCCCTTTAAATATAAATTCCTGGTCAACTACGCAGATGACGTATTGATATTCAGCCCAGATGAGTTCTTTCCACGGACTCTTTGCGCGTCTTCTAAATTTTGATTATTATTATTATTATTATTATGTACGCAACCTCTCAGTTACAAAGTTCCTGGTAGCAGATCTGGTTTGATCATATATATATATATATATATATATATATATATATATATATATATATATATATATATATATCCTTTTTACTCGCTAAAAGTTAGAATTAACTTGGGCCTTTTTGGAAAAAAAAATTCCCCTTATATTACAATTGTGGGTCATAGCATTACAATAACCTCCTTCCTATAATTTTTTTTCTTCTCTTTCCTGGAATTTTGATTTCACCTTTGCCCCTTTAGGGAATTCAGGGTTCCCAAAGTTTTTGGGGGCTAGTTGGAATAACAGAAATTTTGCAAATTGTTTACAATTCTATTTCAACATACCTTCATGTTGCAGCTCCGTACCTTTATTACATATATGATAGTACCGGTTACCCTTTTGTTTTGGTTATTTATTTTTTGGAATTTGGGGTATTTTCCCCGAGTGGTTCACATAATGTCAGTTCCCCGTCATGGCCATTTGCATGGATCGCCGACTTTTCCATTCCCGCCTGTGAACATACAACCTTCCCCCTTTTTACAGTCACCAACCTTTCGTACCCCCACAGAACTTTTACTACCCCCCGACTATTCACATATTACCAATCACATTAGATATTCGGTAGCAGTTGATCTTTTACAGGCTTTACCGCATACGGATGGTTCTGACCCCTACCAATTGTTTCATTTTTTGTTAACTCTCTACAAAACCTTCAAACTAAATCTTTTAGATTTAGAATCATTATTATTGATGGCATTTTCATCAACAATGGGATTACTTCGAGAAGTTTGGTACGATTCCCTTATTGAGAAATTTCCATGGCCAATGTTTATACGAGTTATTTGGTATCGCTTTGTTCCCTTTTCCAAATTGCAAATGTTGTTGGACAAATACCTAACTCGCCTTCAAGGAACAGATGAATTTCTTTCCAGCTATTTAAATGATATTTACGACGCTTTTCACATAATACCGATTGATTGGTCCGAATCAAGTCTCTTGGAATCAGTGCTGCAGAATTTACAGGATACCACCCGTCTGCATTTAATGGGTTTTGATCGACCCACTTCAATGTTCAATTTCATGTGTTTGTCTAGGGAAATATGGCCTATGGAATTACGCCGCGTGGAGCAACAAGTGGAGGAATGTAAGTCACACCCAATCGATTCTCCTCCAACACAGGTGCTTGTCCCTGTAGAACATCCCCTACCGGCTTTGCCTGTCTTTCATTCTTCTTCCCCTTCCGTGGTAGTCCTCGATAAGTCCGAAGATTTTCCTTCAAATGTTGTTCCACAGACTAGTAATAATTTACCGAATATTATGTCCTCTCCTTTGGGTACGGAACAACCTTCGTCATCGGCGGCTACGACTATCACTCATATCGAACACCCTTCGACTATTATTAAAAAAGCAGTGCCGATTATTAATGCCACCTTGAATTCTACACCGAGTCGTATTCTTGTCGATTCGGGAAGTTCTGTGTCATTAATTGCGAGGGGATTTTTGGCCAGCTTACGCCCTCAGCCATCTGTTCTTAATGATACTACTCGTACGTTACAAACAGTAAATACTCACGCTATATACCTTGATTCACGTGTTGTTTTGACTTTGAAGTTACAGGGTTTGTCCTGGAAATGGAACTTCTGGATTTCAGATAATTTACCCTTTCCTGTTATCCTGGGATCAGATTTTTTTCACATTCTAGGGGTACTATTTCTTTTGAACATTTAGTTGTTTCTTTTCCCTATTCCACTGACTTGATTCCTTTTGCCTCTTCAGTAACTCACACAACGCAACACCAGGTACGACCTAATGAGGAAGATAGTCCTTCTCATTTGATCAATTTACCTACCAACATAAAAAGTTTATTACATGAATACGATGACGTGGTTACAGAACGTGTTGGTAGTTGTACACTAGAACCAGTTTCTATTCCTTTAATTACCAATGTTCCTTTTCGTTCTAAGCCCTTCCAGTTAAACCCAACACAAACGACTATTCTACGTCAACAAATTCAGGAGTTGATGGACCAGAACATTATAGAGGCTTGCGCATCTCCTTATGCATCCCCTTGTTTCCTCGTCGATAAGAAGGACGGTGGACATCGCCTTGTATGTAGTTATAAGCATTTAAATAGACTCATCGCCTACGACAATTTCCCGCAAAGCCGTATCGATTTGATTTTTCAACATTTACAATCTGCTAGGGTATTTTCCTGCTTGGATCACTGCAAAAGTTTCCATCAGATACGGTTAGATGAGCCCAGTAAAGACCTAACTGCTTTTGTCACCTCCTTTGGTCAATATCGGTATACCAGGATTCCTTTTGGTATCAATCTGGGTACTCAACTTTTGACACGTGCTCTGGATAAAATTTTGGGTCCCTTTAAATATAAATTCCTGGTCAACTACGCAGATGACGTATTGATATTCAGCCCAGATGAGTTCTTTCCACGGACTCTTTGCGCGTCTTCTAAATTTTGATTATTATTATTATTATTATTATGTACGCAACCTCTCAGTTACAAAGTTCCTGGTAGCAGATCTGGTTTGATCATATATATATATATATATATATATATATATATATATATATATATATATATATATATATATATATATATCCTTTTTACTCGCTAAAAGTTAGAATTAACTTGGGCCTTTTTGGAAAAAAAAATTCCCCTTATATTACAATTGTGGGTCATAGCATTACAATAACCTCCTTCCTATAATTTTTTTTCTTCTCTTTCCTGGAATTTTGATTTCACCTTTGCCCCTTTAGGGAATTCAGGGTTCCCAAAGTTTTTGGGGGCTAGTTGGAATAACAGAAATTTTGCAAATTGTTTACAATTCTATTTCAACATACCTTCATGTTGCAGCTCCGTACCTTTATTACATATATGATAGTACCGGTTACCCTTTTGTTTTGGTTATTTATTTTTTGGAATTTGGGGTATTTTCCCCGAGTGGTTCACATAATGTCAGTTCCCCGTCATGGCCATTTGCATGGATCGCCGACTTTTCCATTCCCGCCTGTGAACATACAACCTTCCCCCTTTTTACAGTCACCAACCTTTCGTACCCCCACAGAACTTTTACTACCCCCCGACTATTCACATATTACCAATCACATTAGATATTCGGTAGCAGTTGATCTTTTACAGGCTTTACCGCATACGGATGGTTCTGACCCCTACCAATTGTTTCATTTTTTGTTAACTCTCTACAAAACCTTCAAACTAAATCTTTTAGATTTAGAATCATTATTATTGATGGCATTTTCATCAACAATGGGATTACTTCGAGAAGTTTGGTACGATTCCCTTATTGAGAAATTTCCATGGCCAATGTTTATACGAGTTATTTGGTATCGCTTTGTTCCCTTTTCCAAATTGCAAATGTTGTTGGACAAATACCTAACTCGCCTTCAAGGAACAGATGAATTTCTTTCCAGCTATTTAAATGATATTTACGACGCTTTTCACATAATACCGATTGATTGGTCCGAATCAAGTCTCTTGGAATCAGTGCTGCAGAATTTACAGGATACCACCCGTCTGCATTTAATGGGTTTTGATCGACCCACTTCAATGTTCAATTTCATGTGTTTGTCTAGGGAAATATGGCCTATGGAATTACGCCGCGTGGAGCAACAAGTGGAGGAATGTAAGTCACACCCAATCGATTCTCCTCCAACACAGGTGCTTGTCCCTGTAGAACATCCCCTACCGGCTTTGCCTGTCTTTCATTCTTCTTCCCCTTCCGTGGTAGTCCTCGATAAGTCCGAAGATTTTCCTTCAAATGTTGTTCCACAGACTAGTAATAATTTACCGAATATTATGTCCTCTCCTTTGGGTACGGAACAACCTTCGTCATCGGCGGCTACGACTATCACTCATATCGAACACCCTTCGACTATTATTAAAAAAGCAGTGCCGATTATTAATGCCACCTTGAATTCTACACCGAGTCGTATTCTTGTCGATTCGGGAAGTTCTGTGTCATTAATTGCGAGGGGATTTTTGGCCAGCTTACGCCCTCAGCCATCTGTTCTTAATGATACTACTCGTACGTTACAAACAGTAAATACTCACGCTATATACCTTGATTCACGTGTTGTTTTGACTTTGAAGTTACAGGGTTTGTCCTGGAAATGGAACTTCTGGATTTCAGATAATTTACCCTTTCCTGTTATCCTGGGATCAGATTTTTTCACATTCTAGGGGTACTATTTCTTTTGAACATTTAGTTGTTTCTTTTCCCTATTCCACTGACTTGATTCCTTTTGCCTCTTCAGTAACTCACACAACGCAACACCAGGTACGACCTAATGAGGAAGATAGTCCTTCTCATTTGATCAATTTACCTACCAACATAAAAAGTTTATTACATGAATACGATGACGTGGTTACAGAACGTGTTGGTAGTTGTACACTAGAACCAGTTTCTATTCCTTTAATTACCAATGTTCCTTTTCGTTCTAAGCCCTTCCAGTTAAACCCAACACAAACGACTATTCTACGTCAACAAATTCAGGAGTTGATGGACCAGAACATTATAGAGGCTTGCGCTTCTCCTTATGCATCCCCTTGTTTCCTCGTCGATAAGAAGGACGGTGGACATCGCCTTGTATGTAGTTATAAGCATTTAAATAGACTCATCGCCTACGACAATTTCCCGCAAAGCCGTATCGATTTGATTTTTCAACATTTACAATCTGCTAGGGTATTTTCCTGCTTGGATCACTGCAAAAGTTTCCATCAGATACGGTTAGATGAGCCCAGTAAAGACCTAACTGCTTTTGTCACCTCCTTTGGTCAATATCGGTATACCAGGATTCCTTTTGGTATCAATCTGGGTACTCAACTTTTGACACGTGCTCTGGATAAAATTTTGGGTCCCTTTAAATATAAATTCCTGGTCAACTACGCAGATGACGTATTGATATTCAGCCCAGATGAGGAAACTCACTTGAAGCATCTTAAATTGGTTCTTCAGGCATTTCGAGAAGCTGGGTTAACTGTTAATCCCATCAAATCCAAATGGATGCAAACCGAGGTCAAATATTTAGAATATATTTTACGTGAGGGGCAACTTGTTTTAGACCCCGACCGTATCTCTGCGATTCAGGACATGCCTCCACCTTGGAACCTCAAAGCCGTTCAGCGCATTCTTGGATAATTGGGTTACTATTCCCGGTTTATACCATCTTATTCAGATCTTACCTCCTTTCTAACAGATAAAAAGAAAAAGGGCTTTGCATTTATGTGGTCCGAGAGTGACCAGCAACAATTTGATAATCTTAAGCAGGTTTTTCTTGAACATACGGTGTTAGCTTTACCAGATTTTTCTAAAGAATTTATCTTACAATGTGATGCTTCAGGATTGGCACTGGGGGCTACCCTTAACCAACGTATGACCGATGGGTCATTACTCCCTATCGCTTTTGCTTCCCGCAAGCGTACTGACATAGAACGTCGACAATCCATATACGAGGCCGAATGCTGCGCTATCGTTTATGGATTCAAAAAGTTTGAGACTTATTTAACCGAGAAGCATTTTACTCTTCAGACTGATAACCAGGCTCTTTCTTGGCTTCTACGCCATCCTGAGCAATATGGCAAATTCGGTCGATGGTTGCTGTACTTGTCTCGATTTTCTTATTCGGTCGAGCATATTGCCTCTCGACTTAATCCCGTTGCTGATTGTCTGTCAAGGATGTACTCACCTGATGAATTCCAGGTTTCTCCTTTACCTGTTACCTCCCTTGCATGTGCTGCACCTAAATTCCAAATTATTCCCTTTAGTAAATCAGACATTCTTGATCTCCAACAAAAATATTATAATTTACTACCAATAGTACAGCAATTACGTGCTGGGCAAAATTATAAACATTATACTCTTTATCATGACTTACTTGTATGGCAACCCCCACGCTCTACGGCTTCCTTAGTTGTTGTTCCTCACACCCTTCAACATCTGATTTGTCGTTATTATCACGATACGCCTATGGGAGGTTCACATTTAGGTATTCAAAAGTGTACCAAGAAAATAATGTCCGTATTTTGGTGGCCATCATGTGTTCAAGATATCAAAACATATGTCAAGTCTTGTGACACTTGTCAAAAGGCAAAATTGGCCATACGAAAGCCTCCGGGGTTTTTGTCATCCGAGATCATCAAACATCCTTGGCGACGTTTGTATATTGATCTTGTTGGTCCTCTTGTGCGTTCGTCTAAAGGTCATTCCTATATTCTAGTGGTGGTGGATGCATTTTCGAAGTGGGTTTCTCTTTATCCTCTTCGGGGGCCCACATCAAATCAGATAGTGAAAAAGCTTCGCTCTTTATTTCTTGTGTTTGGGGCTCCTTGTGAACTGGTGTCGGATAATGCTTCGTATTTTCGATCTCGTTACTTTAATTCCTTTTTGTTTGAGTCTCGGGTGAAGCATCTAGCTCTTACTATCCTAATCCTTCGTTGGCCGAAAGATTTATCCGTAATTTAAAGGCCTCTTTGATAGCGTATCATTCGGATGACCACACAAAATGGGATGTCCATTTAAATGCTATTTCCTTTGCATTTAATACAGCAGTACAGGATAGCATTCAAACCACACCTTCACAAATATTGTTTGGACGGGACATTGACGGACCTATGAACTTTTTCTGGGAATTCCAATCCGATTCAGAATTGGCCGGCCCTCCTTCTGCCGACCGTGCGAAATGCTGGGCTCAGGCGTTGCACCACTTACAAAAGGCTTGGACTACGCGGCGTGATAGATATGATCCTAAAAGGCAACCTTCTTCCTTCAAAGTAGGAGATATGGTTCTCTATAAAACCTTCCCGCAGAGCAAGGCCTTCCAGAAAGTCACCGCTAAGCTCCAACAGCGTTGGGCAGGCCCTGCCAAAGTTTTCAAGCTTTTGGGTCCTGTAACTGTTCTTCTAGTCGATCACGAAACTGAAGTTTTTCTTCGGAAGGTTCATATCTCACATCTTAAACCTTATTATATTCGGGATGAACCTTCACCAGATATAGAATTGTCGGACACACAGATAGCTTCTGTTTTACACTCAAATCGAGGACAGGATTCTAATCGCCCTCAGAGTCAATTTCACCCCTTGTACTGCAATTTTTGCCGGAGAACTGGACACTCCACTGCTTACTGTCGACGTCGTCCCTCTCCGAATAATTACCATCCTCGACCGAATAATTACCATCCTCGTAACCCAGCAGTTTGAATGTAACAGGTGCATTGACTATCACGATTTTGGTACTGTATTAAAGTTGTTTATATGTATTAGAATATTAAGGTTTTATTGTGGATTTGTACCTAATACAGTTTTTCTTATGTAGACGTGCTTATTTAATGTTCAGTATTTCAACACGGTATATCTTATAAACATTTGTTAACATATGCTCATTTAAAAATGATTAATTATTTAATTCAAATCTAACTTCATTTAGTAACAATCTTTTGAATATCACTTACTAAGAATTTTTGGAGTATATATATATTTAGGGTTGTTTGTTTTAAACAAATTGTAATTGGTGCTCTTATTTCTCGTTGTATTCTCTTCCCTTTTTAGGTTTCCTCTCCTCTTTCCTATCCCCTTTTTCTTCTTCTATTTTTCTCTTCTAATTTGTCGTTTTTTTTATTTTCATGATTTATGAGGAACCTTACAATTGTATACCACCGCGGAATGATGAATCGAGGCATCAAACTGGGATGGCCAACATATCCCACTTGGAATAACCTGATATATATACGTCTAGTTTGGAAAATACTTCAACCTGTCACTGTACATCCGGACTCTTTCTTCATTGTCAGCCCCCCTCCCAAACACAAGTGCTACGCAACAGGTATCTTTCATCTTATTACGTATAGTGCCCAATCAAGCGCCTACTCTGTGATCTATCGACTCTTCATAGGCGTCTACAGTAATATTTTTTTTTGCAAATGTAATGTTATGTATTTTCTCATTTGTAATTATCAAGTGTTTTCATATGGTTGTTCATTCTCATTTTAAGATTGCAATCGTTTCATTCACGTCTATTTTTACAATCATCTTTATTGTATTTATTAATTCTATCTATTTATTGTGTTTCAATTTATCGCAAGTTTTATGTATATTTATGATACTGGCTGGCCTTGTCAAAATGTAACAACTTTTTTGGGTGAAATATTTTTGGCAGTCATTTGTATGTAACATAAGAGTGTATCTATTTGGCTTATTTATTGTGAGGTTCTTATGGTTTTTTCAGAAAGGTCATGAAGTGGTTATTTCATATTTATCTATTTTATTCTTTAGGGGTTTGATTATATTATGGTGCTCTTGGGATTATATACCAAAAAATTTTGATTGATTCTGTGCCTTTTCGGCGACCTTCTTGTTTGCGCCAGTGGGGGGGAGTTTGTGACGTTTTTCTGCGCGGATCGTAATAAAAATGTATTACGTTAATTTTCCGCGTAGAAAATCCGCACATTTCTCCTCATGAACTTCGGTACGCTTTGCGTCAGTGTTATCGGATACTAGTTGATCGATTGACCGCCAGAGGCATTTTTTCTGTTCTGCGATCACGATCGACGAGAGACAGCAGTTCGGAACCAGCTTGAGAGTCGTAAAGGAGTTTTGGTGTGACGACATGAACTTGGAGAGAAGCAGCGACTCGCGGGACTAAACGTAACTCTCCGTCGTCGGTTACAATTGGTAAAAAATGGGATTACTTTCTTTCTTCGAACAATACGAGAAGCTGTTCCATTTTTGCATCGTGTGATAATAAGACGTTAAGCTGCTGGTGTTTTTGGACGAACGATGCCAACCCACGAAGATGATTAAGCGAAGCGTTCTTTGACCTTTGACCAGTTGGATCGTCGTTTTCTTCCTTCCCGCAGTGTAACCAGAACTATGAAGGTTCGATGGGACAAGTTGGAGGAGGGAAGATACGAGTACCAGGACAGCATACTTCGTACGTGAATGGAGACGACCCATTGGAAGGCGTTCCCCCTTTGATTCAACAGTGGTCAGCTCTATTTAACCATGGTGTACGATTGTTCAAATTATCGAGGTATGTACTTTACGACCATTTTTTTATAAGTGAACAGTGAATGCGTGCTTTGACTAATATACGTCTTTTTTTGACCGAGTTACAAGTTGAAATATTGAGAGAAACGGACGGCAAAAACGGACAAGTCAAATAGAAGGCAATTTAATGATTCATTCCCAGCTTATACGACGTCGTCGCGGTTGGTCTTGTGGAAAACTAAAGCGACGCCCGGTTTCAATTTTTGTATAAGTAAGACAGGCACTAATTAGAATCAATCGAGTACAAAAGGATGGGGAATACAATTTATATAACTGTTGGTTAGCATATGGTGCATAAATAACCTTCGCGCATATTTGTTAAGTTGGATAAGAGCATCAAACAAAAAGAGAGGGGTTTGTCTCAAAAGGAATAAGGCACGTGTAATACTGCTAAAGATTGACCTTTGTAGATTTTAACGATATCGTTGTATACGTTATTCTGATGTTGTCAGTTTTTTCTATTTTTATTGTATTATCTTCCGGTTAAATTGTTAAAACTTTTGAAGATTTGTTGTAGTGGGGGTTAGAAGAAGAAATTGTTACAATTATCCAATGTACATGATGTTGATTGAAATACTAACCATTCTTCGCTGCGAGGTTGGTATAATAAATTTTGACTAAGTGTCGCAAATTAAGTATTGCAGTATATGTTTATCCCTACACAAAGAAGAAAACTGTACTTTAGGTTATATACTGATGAAACGAGGTTGTGAGTTATTCTGGGACGGACTCGTGTCAGTATTTACTCGTTAGTTCAAGAGTTAACTTGGTCACAGCTTCATATATGTATTTTTTTACCTTATTTTCAAAATATCTGTCTTCAATGGATCGATTGGTCCCGTTTAATTTGGATCTCGTCAGAGACTGAGGTGACAGTACAAAATACTCGTCGTTAACCTCCAAACCGTGACTTTTGTGACTGATTGTTTTTTTTCCTTTTTAGCGTACATGTAAAGAGTTCTTTCCACGGACTTTTTGCGCGTCTTCTAAATTTTGATTATTATTATTATGTATGCAACCTCTCAGTTACACCAAGAGATTCACGGAAGTAAGGAGAAATATGTCTTAGACATCGTTTTAGATATAAGCGGTGCCTTTGATAACCTCTGGTGGCCATGTGTGTTAAACAAATTAAGAGAACTTCAAGTGCCGAAACCCCTGTATAATGTAATCCAAGATTACCTCAGTAAAATACTTATTTACTATGAATGGTGTGATAATTCTATTGGAAATGAGGTAAATAAAGGATTTCCGCAGGGCTTAGTGTTTGGACCAACACTATGGAACCTTAAAATGGAGCGTTTATTGAAAGACTTAAAGGGGTCGTGTGCTGTGAAGAATGTCACATCTTACGCAGATGATATTCTCATCCTTATAGAGGCGAATAATAGAAGATAAAGCGAATTCGGCAATACCAATTTTAAGGACTTGGTCGGAAACTTCCAAGATGAAGATCTCCAAGGAGAAATCCAAGCAAATTCTTCTAAAAGGAAAAATGGCAAGTACACCAATAATCCATCTTAACAACCAAAACATACAGTATGTTGATAACATAAAATATCTTGGGGTTCACTTAGGTGAACAACTAAGATTAAACAAACATATATCTGAAGTTGTTGCAAAAGCAAAGATTGCCCTACACAAGCTTTTAAACATGGGAAATGCAACCTTGAAATTTCCTTATAAAATATCTATGAAGTATTACCAGGCCATACTGTTCCAGTAATATGTTACGCATCTCCAGTTTGGACATCTGTAATAATTCAACAGCAAGTGAAAACAACACTAAGAGCAGCGCAAAGAAATGTTCTCCTACGAATACTTGGAGCGTTTGAAACGACGTCTACAATAGCACTGATAGCTGTAGCTGGAGTACTACCTCTGGTACTTGAAATCATCAGACGAGTAGCCAGGTCCTTCTGGCGGAAGAACAAACTGAACAAGATAACGGAGTTGCTCGGAGCCCAAGTGACAACAGTCAGAGATATAGATACAGTGCTCTGGAGTCGGTGGAATGCTGAATAGAAGGAAGAGGGATCAGTCCAAGCAAGGAACTACGTATATACCAGATATAAGCATAAGAACTGAATGTAAACACTTTATTACATCCAGAGGCTTGACGCATTTAATATCAGGACATGGACCGTATAAGTCTTACCTGAAGAAATTTAACCTCTGTAATAGTGATGTGTGTCAAGTTTGTGGAACAGTGGATACGCCAGAACATTCTATCTTCCATTGTAAGAGATTTCAGGATAAAGAATGTCGTAATCTTCGGAAAAGAATAGGACCAACAGATGTTACCCAAGCTATCTATAATGCTAAAGACTTTCCATATATCAATAGATTAGCTGATGTAATTTCTAAAATAGAAAAGGAAAATTATGTAGACAAAAGAAGCGATACCCAAAGGACGGAAACCAATTCCGCTATCAACAAGATGGAGAAAAGAAGAAGCTGCAGTTTGAAAGCCAGAACTCAATTTACCTCAAGACATGGGATCGCCCCGGACCAGGCTGATGGAAAAAAGGACAGTATTAAGTACTATGAGAAAGGACCATGTGCCATGAACAGACGTAAATATTACATTACCTCTATTAGAGGTAGTGCAAGTGATGAGTAAGAGTGGAAACTTGTTTAACCTATCAGGTAATGAGTTCATCGAATGGGTCTTCGTGGAAGTGATAGTGCAACGTCAAATTCTGTGATATAAAACTTCAAGGGTTACTCAGCAAGACCTTGTTTTGCTGTAAAAGAGATCCGTAGGACCTGAAGGATCCCAGTTTGTATCAACATTAATAGTCTGGAAACAATCTATTGAAATGTTTGTGATAAGGAAGACAGTGCAACCAAACAATTATAAGTGATAAGAAGTGGATCTAAAGTGGTACATGAAGAAAATGCCCGAATAAGAAGAATCCTCTACTGAAACTCCATACTGCTTGGGACACAAGAAGAGGAGGAAATTCTGTTGTGCCAAAAGGAGAAGAGGCAGCCGAAGAAGAAGAAGCCTAATGGAATTCCCTACTTTTCTGGGAACCCACTTTAAGAGGGTAATACTCACTAATTCTGAGTAGCCCCAGGATCTATGGATTACATGCTATATACATATATTTTCTTCCATCTTTGATTGCTTCTATACTTGTAAGTTCCGATAACATGCATTTTCCGTCATGTGATATCCTATGTATTTTTTATATTTATTATCATTATCTTTTATAAATCTTTTATATTATATTTTAATGCAAATCTCATGTATTGCAATTTACCTCTTAAGGATACACCCCTTCGTTTCTCAAGGCACCAAGGGCACTGAATACCTCTCTATTCTCATTCTCAATATCTAATACACAAACTTAAGGTAATACCAGGTAAATTCCTATCCAAATATCCTACCAAAATTGGGACACTACCTCTCTCAGGTACCCCACCGCGATGATAGGCAACCTACTTAGCAAACTAACTGCAAATGAGAGAGAGGGTGATATTGTGAGAGACAAGAGAGGAGGCTGGAGGATATCTCCCTCAGTGTCCCAATACCTGTATATACACAGTGTGTCCCATAATTATCCGAAGTAGGACGAGAAAACAGTAACAGCATATGCTATGACACTCCTGGGTGTATATTATTCAAAATACATTTATTGTGCTTCACTACACTGAATACAACACTCATACAGTTTGTCAAAACACTTCTGGAAGTCTTTGACGGGAGTAGAGTTAAGATACTCGGTCGAAGCTCTTTGAATGTCTAGAATAGCATCAAACTGGGTCCCTTTCAGCCGCAATTTCAGTTTCCGGAAAAGGAAGTAGTCAGGAGGAGACAGATCAGGAGGTTAGGGGAGATGATCACACAGAACAATCCCCTTGGAGGCCAAAAACTGATGGACAACCACAGACCGGTGACTTGGTTCATTGTCAACCAAAAGGGACCATGTGCCCTGTTGTCAGTATTGTAGGTATACCCGTCGAATTCGTGCCCACAGACGCTTCAAAAATCAAAACCTTAAGGTAGAAATTCCCTGTGACGGACTGTCCATTGAGAACAAATTATGGATTCGAAGAACGTGATGAGCATCGTATTCATACCTACAGAACTTCTGCAAGCGAACTTTATTGAGTTTTGGGGACACTTGGCTCTTCCATGGCTCATATTGGAAACACCACGGTTCGTCACCGGTCAACATAGTTTTCATGGAACTGGAATCCCTGTCTTTTTTTGTTTTCTGTCCTAACCAAATGCCGTACCCAGCAATAACCATCGGGAAAAAAATTCCTTTTCATTTCTAGGATTGTTTCTAGTTTATCGTTCTATACACATTTTTCGCGTTTCTACGCGTAATTTACGTGTCATGCAGCAATCCATTTTTACGAGTAATTGCACAATCCTGCCCCTGGTATAGTTTTCGTACTGAATATTATTTTGTAAGTAAGGAGATGTAACTTCAGAAGCACACAACTCTTTTACAATCTATGCGAACGTTATTTCCTCTGGAAAGTAACTTGAAAGAAGCAATGCAACCAGTGGCGCAGGAACGGGGGGGGTGGGGGGGGTACAGGATACATTGTACACGCAAATTTTTGAAGGGGGGTACAGTACCTAGAGGTTACCGTAGATCAGAGTCGTATCCCCTAAAATAATTTCAAAGACTCAATGTGCTGTTGTGAAAAGTACCTATTTTCTAATAGATCAACACAATGTATATATTGTTTGGAAAAATTAATTTCCTTTCAAAAAATTCAAACTAGTGTAAACCTATTCTTGTATATTGTGGCACTCTAAGTTAGTTCAGGGCCTCCCGGATGGCGCAGTGGTAACTGCCTTGTAATCAAGGGGTCCCGGGTTCGATAGTGGTTCGGATTCCACTTTAAACTGTCCCGATTAGTCTTACTGTGCATAAAGTGGACTTAAAACAGCAAATCAATCAATCTAAGTTAGTTCACTTCGTCTTCCCATACAGCACAACTTGGTTTCAGATATGTTACGGATACGTAACTCGTGAAACATTGTGACATTGCAGCAACATTGCTAAACATTACTGTGATGTTTCAGGTATGTTTCAGTAATGTAAAAATGTCTGCGAATCTAACAAAACATTCGTAATGTTACAGAAACATGTCAGTGCAACATTACAGAAACGTGTCAATGTAACATTGCAGAAACATGTCAGGAGAACATTACAGATACATTTCCGTAAGGTTTTGTGATATTTCAGCCAGGCGCGTCGCGTGTTAATGTTCGCATGAGCACTTCAACACTTATGTAAATGTTTTAAATTACGTACATATTAAATGCACACACACACACACACAAACACACACACATATTTAGTCGAAAAAATACTTCTTTGATGTTCGAATATATACACACAATTTACTCGGAGTTGACGTTTTCACGTCTGATAACTTTTTTAGAGAGTTGGTAACACTGACTCCCACGGTGTTCCACGGATTGCGTTGAACACAATTGCTGTGCGTGTCGCAACAAACTGACAGCTAAGGGACTGTTGGCCACTATACCGCGAAAATATTCACTGGGCTGTGCGAACATATGGTGCTGGGAGCCCTGATTCAGGTGGCAATAGTTCTTGCATTCGGCACCAGAGTGCAGCATATACCAGACATGTCTAGGCTGACACTGTGCTCGAGACAGTCTGCGCTACATAGTTGCAAACTTTACTGAGAAATCGCTAAACCTGGGGGATTTTAAATCCCAGTGGGCGCTAAAGTTCACGGAATAGTGACGAGGGACTTTTCTTTAGAAACTAGTCTGCAGGAGTTACATATCTTTCAAGGTTTATATGATTTACGCATGTGCGTCTAAGGGCCATTCAGACTATGCAACTTTTTTTTTAGGAATCGACGCTTTTAATATAAAAAAAAGAACCCTCACCAACTTAAATTGCAAAGGAAAGTGCGGACTATATTTACATCAATTGAACGTGCATTTTTCTGGTAACTATACTCAGAATAGTATGGAGTCCTAGGCCTAAATAGCTGTTACCGAAAACAGTTATCAATTGATAATAGTAAATTATGTTTACTATTCTCTACGTTATTAGAATATGCTTATTGTGAAGAACAAAATATAACTTTCAGAATACTAGAGATGCATTTTTGCTACACATAATATTTTCTTGTTTGAAGTTAGAAAGTTAAAATAAAATATGCATAAAATTATCTCATTTGAAATTAAGTTATTTTTTAATCTACATATAAACGCACAAACATTGAAATTTAATTTATTGGTTGGAATAAACCTGATGTACGTTGTTCTTTACAGCACTTTCTAAAAATATATTCTGCATTTTTCACCTGTAAATTTGATTCAGTTACTTTTAGCGCATGTTGAAGATTTAGCAACTTCTTCGTTTCAATTGTTGACAACACTGTTGCTGTAGGAAAACTGCAAAGGGGACACGTTATTTTTGGAAAGGTCAAGTTCCGTTCCTTTTGCGGGGCAATAAAAAAGCCTATGCTCTTTGGCGGCAACCGGCAAAATGCGGTTAGAGTGGTGTCGACTGTTGAGAGCGCGATATCTATTGGCAAGCGGTTGGGTGAATTTATGTGCATTGGCTTTCAGACGTGCGTGTGTGTGTGTGTGTGTGTGTGTGTGTAGTGTAGTGTAGTGTTGTGTTTTGTACACTATGAATACTGTTAGGAGTTTGAAAGAAACTTCATTTTCGCGAATGAGCGAAGCAGAACGAACGGAAGTAAAAAGAATGGGCCCTCACCAGCCGGACCTCTGCATTGTACAAGAGGTAAGTACTCCCAAACTTCAATCATAAGCATCCCAACCGAGTTATTGTGGGCGGCGCGAGGGTATTCTGTATAATACCCAAATATCTTACATACACAAAATATTTTGTTCTGGACTGGACGCGTTTTCCCCTCTGTCCCGCTAACGATCACGTGCTTTCAATGCTGAATGAATGTCGTTGGTTAACATATGGTCGGTGTAATAGAACGTACATTGCAATGGTAGTCTTGCATTGAACATACCTGAGATTGCATGTTATACTAATTAGTTTGCACTAGCCATTACAAATTGTAAATTGCGTAATTAATAGAGTGTTAATTGAATAAAAAACTTGTATTACTTCAAATATAGCGTGATTTTTGTGGAAAATAGTTGAAAATAAGTTTAACTGTTATTCTTACTTTTTCAATTGAAGATGAAGTTATAAGGGAGAGGAGTAAATCTCCATTGAGTATAAAAATTTTATTGTGAACACTCGTATGTGTACCGCACGCGACGCCACTGATTTCAGCTATATTACAGTTATATTATTTTACATTACGGTTGTATTGCATGGAATCAGTACTGTATTACTGAGTGGCATATTTAAGGGGGCTTACTGGGGTTAAGCCCCTTATTTCAATATTAATTTGTAAATCATTTCCTGAAAATAAAATTCACAATGTTTGAAACCTAATTAGGAATGATATTTAATTATATTTATTTTACCTCTCCTCAAATGACCACGTATCTCAATTGCTACAATTATTCTCGAAGGGAGAAAAAGTGCATAAAAGTACGAAATACACATTCATTCACACCAGACAACAGTTACAACTAAAAAAAAAAGAAAAATACTTGTACTCGCCACCAAATCCTAAACTACCTTCAAATTTGTTTAAAGTTTTACATGCAATAATAAAGCTCTCTGTGGTTTGTTGCACCCTGTCACAAAGAAGGTGGGATTTGAGTGACGTGATCAGCATAATGCTCGCGTCCCCTTTACCAATAGATGAGAGGCTGGAAGCATATAGAGCATTTTAGTGTGTGAAATTCATTCATGATTCTATGGGTCACGGTCATCTGAAAATTCTACTCTAATGCCAAATCTGTATTAATGAAAGCATTTTTGCTAGACAGAATACATGTTCCACATGTAAAAGGTAAAGTGTTCCCCTGTGCTTAGCCATGAAGGCGTATAGGGGGTGTGGGGGTAACGCCCCACACTTTCTTGATCCGGTCGTGAGTAGGGGTGATGTGATCATGTATGGTTTTCAACCTATATGATGTTCAAACATTCAGAATTACACAGCAATATTCCAAATTAATTTCAAACATCACAAATTGAGCACATGTCTTCAAATATAACTGTCGGATACTAAAATTTAAAATGTCACATTCTCACATGTCAAATAAAAATTCAATATGAATGTAATAATTAAATAGCAAACTTGAATGTTTGTAATTTAACAAAACCTTGCACATAGCTACTGGAAATTCTTTACATTTTAGATTCTAATAATATTAATTCTGAAATATAATGTATTATTCTGTAAACACCTTACTTGAAACTGTTTGGAGATCAATCAGACGGCCTTACAAGTAACCTAAATTGGCATTTTTTAAAGTTGCTAAGAATATCCTATATACTTACATAATTGGAGAAATGTAGATACACATTGACCACAAAATAAATTCAGTAAATAATTCGCAACCAGAACTGGGAAATAAATATCAATTCACAAGTGCAAAGTGGAGACAAGCTAAACCTTAGTAATTTTTAGGCAGTAACAATACGAATAATATAATTGAATAATAACTAAAAATTTATAAATAAATGAAAAGTTTTGACATTCTCTATAATATTAAATGTGCAGTATGTATCAGAGGTTGTGGTTACTAGTTAGAAAAATTAATTCTCTTAATGTTACTTGTGAGCAGTTTCCATTTAATTTTTACTTCAAAGATATAATTATATGTTCTCATTTCTATTATTTTATAATCATTTATATTTCACACATCTTTGACTTTCAACGTTGTTGTGGTGGTTAGAATGGGTTGGTCAGTTTCAGAATACACTAAGAAATTGAATTAAGCTCCTTGTAATCAACGTATTTCTGGTTCGAAACTCTGGTAGAGACACCTTGCAGTGATACGGATCCCATTTTGAATTGTAGGTCCAGTCCCGATTAGCCTATTTGTGCATAAAGTGGACTTAAAACAAAAATTCATAAAACCTAATAAATATAAATAAGCATACTTTGATACATTTTTATACACCAGCGAGTGATCAGACACTATTCATGTCACCATTGAACTCTAAAAATTGGACATGCATAACTTCAAAGAAAAATTATTATAAAAAGAATATTTTTTTCATAAAATATATTCTTTATTTGTCTAAGTTTGTCAAAATACAATTGCTTCTGTAAGAAGTATTTCATTGCAGGTTCTCCGCTATAACCTCGTGTTGGAGTGCAGTAACATTCAAATTTTCCTGAAAGGAAATATTGTCATATAATATCAATTCTGGTCAGAATTTTCATTTCAAAAAACAATATTTTGTACAAGTAAAATAAACATTTTAGCCTTGAAGAAAATTCCAAAGCAACAAGAATTTACATTCTTCATGTCAGCACCATACAGTTTTTTTAACAAAAGTAACCTCGGAGAATGCTGTAAAACCGATTGAATTTTGGCAAAAAATAATTGCTTTTACTTCATATTATTTGCTCAGAACTAGCAAAAAGATTTTTAGTGAATGCTCAATATGTTAAGAAACACCCAAATCGTTAATATTAGTGAAAATCAATGTTACCATATACTTTTTTTTTAGAAAATTTGTCGGCATTCCGCAGAAAAAAAATCATGTTTCATCTTCCTTTTAACATGCCAAGTTAAATACAACATCTGCTCTCGCAATCGTGCGGTATCATAATTACATTTTAACCTTTTATTTGATTTTTGTCAATAATCTATAATTCTATCTACCTAATTACAAAGAAATGATGATTGAATGAATATTTAGCATAAAAACAACTAAATATTACCAATTTTTTACCTCTTGAAACTTAATAATCAGAATTGAACCTCAAATCACCTACATATAGTATATTAAACTTCTATTGTCTCATTGTTTTGAATTATTGTAACTTGAAATCCAATTCTTGCGAAAGAAGCTAATCATAAATCAGCCATAAAATACCTAATTACTGCTAAAACTGCATAAAAACTAATTGTTGGAGTTATAAACATCTTAGCCATGAAGAAAATTGCAAAGCAACATCAAGAATTTACATTCTTCATGTCAGCACCATTCAGTTTTTTGATAAAAGTAACCTCGGAGAATGCCGTAAAACCGATTGAAATTTTGGCTAAAAATATTGTTATTACTTCATATTATTTGCTCAGAACTAGCAAAAAGATTTTTACTGAATGCTCAATATGTTATGTAACATCCAAATCGTTAATATTATTGAAAATCTGTGTTGCCATCTATTATTTTAGAACATTCCTCGGCATTCCGAAGAAAAAAAAATCATGTCTAATCTTTCTTTTAACATGTCAAGTTAAATACAAAATCTGCAACTTGTGCAATCGTGCAGCATCATAATTACATTTTAACCTTTTATTTTATTTTTGTCAATAATCTATAATTCTACCTACCTAAATACTAAGAAATGATGAATAAAGTATATGGAGGGCATGGCAAGCCTCATGAGAAATATAACTATACAAGACTACATGAGAGACAGAAAGAGAGAGAGAGAGAGAGCGAGAGAGGTGATTAACGTAAGTGAGTAATGTAACAAGTGATTAAGAGAGAAATATAATTTGGAATTAAGTTTTTCACAGAAAAAATTACCCATGTGGTGATTGATGGCTGGAAATATTGGAAAAGTTAGCTTTGCACATTCTCTACCTAACCTGATAAGCAGCATGAAAAAATGAAAGTATTTACCCATGTGGTGATTGATGGCTGGAAATATAGGAAAATCTAGCTTTGCATATTACCTACCTAACCTGATAAGCAGCATGAATAAATGAAAGTTGTGACTGTCATCTTTTTATAACATTCACAATTAAGTT
The DNA here is from genome assembly GCF_977018435.1 of Lepisma saccharinum. NCBI lineage: Eukaryota > Metazoa > Arthropoda > Insecta > Zygentoma > Lepismatidae > Lepisma > Lepisma saccharinum. The sequence goes on from NC_139256.1 coordinate 46,775,322, forward strand.
GTATTAATGATAAAAATCATTGATAAGAAAAAAGACATTTCATTATCACTGTTACTGTTCTAATTATGTATTATGGGATACAGTGTAATATACCAATTCTTGAGTAGATTTCTGTATTTTTTTTCTTAAAACAAATAAGATATTTGTACTAGTTTGCTAATTTAAAATAACAGCAACAATTATGGCGACCTTCAGCCAGGATTCGTGAATATATAGTGTGGAAGTTATCTTCTGATTACTTTAAATAATGGATCGGAAGCAACATTCTTACAACTTAAGAAGAGGAGTTTTCCTAAGATCCGATGTCGTCGATAGTTTCAGGGAAAATGAAACTATTGAAGGAAATGCTGACCCAATGAAGAATATTATTTGTTGCAGTAACATTGAAGCAGATTCCCGTCTTGTGAAGTGCAATGGCTGCAATAAATGGGAACATTTGGAGTGCAGAGGTTTGACTGTAATGCACTGGGTAATATTTAGTTCTTCTAATGAAAGCTATTTCTGCAAATCTTGTAAACCAGATTTTGATCCATTTTTGTTAAAATCTTATACAAGTACAGTGAATCCCAACTTGTACAAGATTATTGCTACATTTCAAGTTATTGTTACCCAAAGTTTGCAACAAAATCATGAAAATCTTCAAGAAAAATTGCAAGAAAATAATGAAATGTTGCAAAAAGAGTTACAAAAAGATATGCAACAAAATAATGAAATGTTGCAAAAGGAGTTACAAAAGGAGATGCAAAAGGATATGCAACAAAATAATGAAATGTTGCAAAAGTAGTTACAAAAGGAGTTGCAAAAGGATATGCAACAAAATAGTGAAATGTTGCAATAGGAGTTGCAAAAGGATATGCAACAAAATAATGAAATGTTACAAAGGGAATTGCAAAAGGATTTGCAACAAAATAATGAAAATCTGGAAGAGAAGTTTCAAGCCATTCGAAATGAATTACAGCAGCATAATGTTAGGTTTAATGGCCGGCTTGATCATATTGAACATTCGTTACAAGATGTTGCCCAAACCTGTGAAAATGTTAACAGTGAGTTGAGGTGTAAATTGGATGAAGGTAGAGGTAAAGGTGGTACTATGAGCCCCCATTTTGTTTTGTATTTTTTTAAATTTGATTTTTAACTTTTTTGTTCAGATTCTTATGATAACTTTAATTACAACATTTCATACAACTATTGTTAAAATATAAACTAATTTGAGAAACTTTAAGGATATGAAAAAAAATAAAATACAAAACAAGTCATTTTGTGGAAAAAAAAATTTTGTGCTGGTAATATGAGCCCCTAGGAAAAAATAATAGAATAACTGGTTTAGAAAAGTATATGACAAATTAAATCATACAAACAACATTTTATTCATTACAAAACCTTAAAAAAAATATTATGATGTGAAATATCATAAAAGAGTTCTTAACAAAATCATTGAAAAAATCATTACAAAACCAATTAAAAGGGTCATTAAGAAACCATTTAAAAAAAATTATTTTGTTTTTTTGTAATGTATATTTACAAAAGTCGCAAATGTAAATATCCTTCTCGCATCCAGCGCAGTCGATGTGTGCCCACATTTCACAGATGAGACATTGCACCCACAGTTCTCCTCGGTTATCATCCGAAAATAGACCCTCGCAGAACAGAGAAACTGCTTCTTCATCACGGGGTTATTTCCATTCCGATTGGTGTTTCTAAGACAGATTCCTCAGAATCGATATCTGATTCACAGTATTCCTTATCTGAATCTTGATGAAGCTTCGGTTTCACTGCATGCTTTGTTTTAGGTTCTGTTTCTTCAGTAGGCTGTTGATCATCTCTTTTCTTTTTATCCTTCAGTTGTCTCTTCCCTTCAGCTGAGTCTGACTTCTTTCTTTTTTCTCCAGTAGCCAACAGAGCATCTTTGTACGGAGACGATGTAATCAAAGCTGCCTTGGAGGGTTTAGGACCTTTGTTAGTCACTTTCCTCTTTGGTTCGGGAACAGGCCAGATATCTAGGAGACACAGTGTGTCCGGGAATCTTCTTCTCCTTATCTTTACACAGACCGGAAGGCCCTGCCCATGCCAAATCTTCAGCAGCTGGTTGGAATCTTGTTACTTGCACATTCTCCAAAACTGGTGTACTTGCAGTTCCAGCGCCATTTGTTTCTACACAGATGCATTTTGATTATCTTCTTGTGGAGTTTCGGTACCTGTGTTTTGTCCTCTTACTGCATTGTTGGAGGATTTAGGTATTTTCCCTTTGCCTTTTCGCAGGGTTTCCAAATCCAGTACCTCTTGAGAGGAAGGTGCAAAGTCCACAGCAGAAAAAACATTCCGGTTACACTGAAAAACTAAATATGCTGACCAAGGCAGTAATTTATTTTATTAAAAAACATAAACTAACGTAACGTTTCAACCTTCTAGCAAGGTCTTCTTCAGACTCTGTATCAAGTACAAAAGTAACCAGATACAGCAAGAAGGGTAATATATATACACAAACATTACTCCCTCCAGACTATTTAGAAAGTTGTTTGGAACTTTCTAGCAGATGACTTTCACTTTCCAACTTTACTTTCACCTAAAAGGCTAAACACTTCCATATAGAATGTGGTTGGACTTTTTAATCTCACGCTCTTTTCCCTTCATTTTTCTTCCTTCTCCTCTCCTCTTTTTCTCTTGTCCTTTCCACTCTTTCCAACATCTTCTTCCATTCTTTGTTTAACTTCAGTCCCCCATTCCAGTTCATTGTGTCTTCTTCGCCTTTCTTCTCTATTTCCTTGGCTTCCTTCCATTTTCTCACTAGCATTCTCTTCTCCCTATGACATAGAGTGGGATGAGGCTAAGCAGATAGGAAGGGAGAAGAGAATGCTAGTGAGAAAATGGAAGGAAGCCAAGGAAATAGAGAAGAAAGGCGAAGAAGACACAATGAACTGGAATGGGGGACTGAAGTTAAACAAAGAATGGAAGAAGATGTTGGAAAGAGTGGAAAGGACAAGAGAAAAAGAGGAGAGGAGAAGGAAGAAAAATGAAGGGAAAAGAGCGTGAGATTAAAAAGTCCAACCACATTCTATATGGAAGTGTTTAGCCTTTTAGGTGAAAGTAAAGTTGGAAAGTGAAAGTCATCTGCTAGAAAGTTCCAAACAACTTTCTAAATAGTCTGGAGGGAGTAATGTTTGTGTATATATATTACCCTTCTTGCTGTATCTGGTTACTTTTGTACTTGATACAGAGTCTGAAGAAGACCTTGCTAGAAGGTTGAAACGTTACGTTAGTTTATGTTTTTTAATAAAATAAATTACTGCCTTGGTCAGCATATTTAGTTTTTCATAATCATGGAAACAAGGCTTAATGGAGTTATAATCCGGTTACACGGATATAATCCTGTAACCTGAAACCCATTCACAGCAATGGATCCGGTCTGGCAAGTCAAATAAGCCTTTCCCAATAGTTCGGCAATATCATAGGGTCCAACAGGTCTCTCACTGTGAAGCATCCACTTGCGTATGTTTTCACTGTAGTGATGTTTCAAAGCGCCAAGAAATGTTTTGTCAAGAGGCTACAGTTTATGCGATGTGTGTGGGGGTAAACTTACAATGGATATGCCATTTTCTCGAGCAAGATTCACAATGTCAATGTTTTTGGTGTGGGAGTTGTGGCCATCTAGAATAAGGAGCACAGGGTCATTTTTTGAGGGTTTAGTTTTGTCAATAAAGTGCGTTAGCCAGTCTGTGAAAATATTTGCTTGTATCCAACCGGACGGATGACATCTACCAATTGCCCCCGGTGGAGCGCCTTTCATGAGAAGCTCAGACATATTTTTCCTGGGAAAAATGAAGATAGGAGGTACAAAAGTTCTCAGACTACTGTCACGAGAGAGCCCCGTTCAGCAGAACTTAGAGCTCCCACTTGTCTTTTTCCTCTCAACCCAATGATTCGAGGGATTCTGCTTTGAACGACTGATATTCCTGTCTCGTCGACATTAAATACTCTATCTGCCGGGTAGTTGTGTTTGGCGTACTCGGCTTCCAGGATATCAAAGAAATTCCGACTGCCTCTTTGTTAAAGCCATTTGCTCTTGAGAACGATGTCGCAGCAGGTTTCAAAAGAGATAAAACATTGTTATGACGATTCATGAAGTTGTCGAACCAAGCTCTACCAGCTAACCGCTCTTCTGTGAATGGATGATTAATTCCATTTCTTTCACACAGTTGGTAAACTACTCTGCGAACATCTTGTCTGGTAAGACCATAGAATTTACTTTCCATGATAAGTAAATACTCGACTAATTCACTTTCCAGCTCCTCGCCCATTATAGGTTTTCTCCCTAATTTTGTAAAAGCGGCTTCTTCCGGTGGTTTGTCAACTCGAACAAGTCTTTGAAGAGTAGGTCTTGGAACAAGAAACATTTTTGATGCCATTTTCAATCCCATATCTTTGTTTCTTACAGCCTTGATCGTCTTAACCATATCTTCAGTATTCCAGTTTTTTTCTTTTGGTCTTGTTTTTTGGACCTAGCACTTTTCGTGGCATCTGAAAAGACAAAGTTGAAAACACCCCTGTAGTGTATATAATATGAGCCCCTTAAAATTTGGGGGCTCATTTTACAACCCTCGCCATATTGGAATTGAAACACGCATAACGAATATTTGTTACTTGCAAAATTACATAGTATCTACACAAAAACAATCTTTTAAACGTGCTTTATCCAATGCAAAAATGCACTAGGATGAGTTTAAATGAATAAGTACTGCAATTAAAAACAAAACACTTACCTTTCAAAGTTTTTCAGATCGAGAAAACAAAAAGAACACGTTCACTCATAAACTATCAGCTGCAACTCAACGAGAACTCTCTGGCGGCAAAAGGCGTTACTAAATTAGCAGTTCAAATCATCGCCACCAGGCTGAGGCCACTCCATGAACAGATATTGGGGGGGGCTCATAATATATGAATGGCTCATAATACCACCTTTACCTCTATTAGTACAATGCATATCGAAGTTTCAGATATTCAAGAACAAATGAAGAGTCATGACGGAAAGTTGGCAAGTTTGGAAGTCTGCAATGAGGAAATTATGGAGAAATTTACTCAACAAGAGGTTAGGTTTGAAACATTAAATGCGGAATTAGATAGAATGAAGGTAGTACAGACTGCTACACGTAGCTCTGAAACCTTGGTAAATGACCTTAGAGATAGAGTTATTTCTTTGGAGCAAGGCAATGCCATCAGCAACAGTGTTGCTAACGAAACTTTGAATGGAAGACGAGAACTGAGCGAAGAGGATGGAAATAGTAAACAAACTGATCATGTGGCTTGTCAAACAAATAATGCAAATTCAAATCGAAGATCACGAAATGTTAAATTTCGGGCTAATGCTCGAAGTGACAAATGTGGTGTTGGTTCTTCCGGTTATGATTCATCTGATATTGATGTACCTGCAATTACTAAACGTAAATCAGGTCACAACGCTACTTCTTTAGGAACTGATTTTACCTATAGGCTTTCCAATACATCTTATTTGTGGGATCCTCCATTACGTGACGAATCACCTGCTCATTTCACTACACACCCGTTGGCCAATAGCGACTTCGCACTTTCGGAGAATACATATAGAGTGCATTACAATGAACCTTGTTCTACTAACCATTATGGTTATGGGAGTCTTCTGAATGCCAGTTTTCATAATGAAACTTAGTGTTGTACAACGAAAGCTTATACAAATAATCCAATTTCACAAAAGTATTTTCAGCATACACCTTCATGTGGGAAGCCAATATATACTGTGGCTGGTAATACAAATGCTACAACTTCAATGAGTCCAATGTTTTGTAATCAAAATTACATTCCCAGAAATGACATTTTGAATGATCCAATTAACATTCCTTCTAGGAATTCTGAGTCTCCAAATTTTGAATCAAACCAGTTTTGTAAAACTGCGTGTGCAGAATGTAATACAAATATTTCTGCAGGAAATCCATTTGGAGAATGCCCGGGTAAAGTTATTCGTGTAATTGAGCTAAGCCAGTTACCACGTTTTGGAGGTGACGTCTCGAAACAATCAGCTAGAGACAACAATGTTAAATTTGATTGGTGTATCTTCTCAATATCGCCTGCAAGTTATTCACAAATGTTTCTACAATACTGCAGCGTATTGGTTCAATAGTGAAAGACGGAATTTCTCATCATATGATGATTTTGTGTGCAAGTTTCTTGAACAATTTGCTTCGAATGATTTGTTAGAAAGCCAACTGGCAGTCTTGCGTTCTCGTAAATACAACACATCTTCTGGTTTATCATTAGAAGCGTACGCATTGAAGGTATATTCATCTTATTGCAACCTTGCAGAAAAGCCTAAACAAGCTGAGATAATAAGAGTAATTCTGAAGCAATTTCCAGAAACAGTTTCTAAGAATGTGGGTTGTCACGAAATTTCCAACCTTAAACAATTAACACGAAAACTCAGGACAATAGACTTATATTCTAGTGATAAAACCAAATCTTTGTCACTACCTGGTGATTATATAAGTGGGGAGTACAACTTGAATAGGTTCGAAAAATCTAAGCATTTTGTAATGAAATGTCTATGGAAAATAAATCATGCAGTGATTCATCTACCCAAACAGTAGCTTCAGAGAGACTTATGGCCCAACCAGCTGCTAGGAATCCCAGAAACAACTATAGGCAATCAGAAGCTAACCAAGAGAGCTATAGGCGACAAGGTAACGATCGAAGTTTGTACTTTCATAATAACAATCGAAGAACAAACACTCAAAGGAACGCTAGTAATGGCAATAATACAGATGCACCTAGATACAACAGAAATAGAAGATTTCAAAGTCCGACCAATACAGAATTGCGAGGTGACTCCATTAACACTAACTCAGAGATTTCAGCAAGAAACAATGGAAATTTCCGAAATGGAATGAATTGCAATGACATTAGTTTAAACCAAGAATGTTCCTCAGTAACTAATGTTACTAGTGGGAGCCCTCCGAGAACATTAAACAACTAAGGCGGGGAAATGCGCTCCAATTCGCCCTGCCAAAGGATGACCACATGGAGCTTACTTGTAATTATGATCCTTACCTTTTGCATGTTAAGTCTTGTCTCGGTGACTTTAATAGAGTTAAATATTTAGGCATTGATAAAGAAGATGTTTTACCTGTTGCATTTTTGCTGGAGTGGACTGTTACAGTTAAAGGAACTCCTACACCTTTACTTGAAGTACCAGAAATACAGGGAAGAATTTGTGACTTGTTTCTTAATTGTTTAATTGACACTGGTAGTCAATGTAATTTGTTGGATTACAAGGTTTGTATCACTCTTAAGTTCTTTATTGCCAAGTATAAAGTTGGAACCAATGGAAGGAATTCAGTTGGCTTGTTTCGCTGGTGAGCAACGTATAAAAGTTGTAGGTTTTAAATATGTCATTATGCAGTTAGGAGATGAATTTTTCCACGTGGGTTTATATGTAGTTAAACAATTTCATGCTGATTTGATCTTGGGAACAAAATTTTTGTGGCAGTACAAAAATGTATGTCTACTGTTGAACTAAGTCATTCAAGTGGTAAGGAAGTATCAGCTCCTTTTGTTCCGAGTTCCACAAATAATACTTGCTCCATAAATTCCGTTTGGATCTTGTAAAACTTTGACATTTGAATCTTCTCATGTTAATGATTATGCTTATCTAGCTTACGAAGAAGACATCCATAAGAAAGTTTATTGCAACAAATATTCAGAAGCTGAAGTTGCTGATAATTTATTTAATTTATTACTGAAGTATCAAGATGTGTTTTCGGACAAACCAAAGGCAGCTAAAGTGGAATCTTATGACATATAGCTAGATACGAATGAACCTATAGTAGCATCTACGTACCCTATTCCATTCGCTAGGCGAGATGATATGTAGAAAGAATTAAAGAAATTGAAAACGTGGGGAGTAATTCATGAAAGTACTTCTCCATACCGGAACCCTCTCCACAAAGTTCCAATGGCAGGTGGATTGTGGCGTCCTGTTGTTGATCAGGTGAAACCATCGCTGTAGATCCAGAAAGAAATCTAGCAATAACTGAATATCCTACTCCAACAAATAGAAAAGCGTTAAGAAAATTTTTAGGAATGGTAAATTGGAGGAGAAAATTTGTGGATAAGTTTGCAATTTATACGATTTACTTAGAACGAATAAGAAATGGGAATTCAATGAAGCACATCTCCAGGCATTTAAACGTCTGAAGGAATTGGCTTTGTCTCAGGAGATGTTAGCTACACCTAACTTGAACAACACTTATACTGATGGCAGTAAAATAGGAATCGGTGGAGTCTTATGGCAATATTCTGACGATGGTGAAACGTTGATTATCCAGTATGCGAGCTGAGTTTTATGAGGTTCAGAATTAACATATTCTGTGCATGAAATAGAATGTCTTGCCATCCTTTTTTCCGTGGAAACATTTTCAATATATCTATTGGGCAGACCATTCGTAATACACTGTGACCATCAATCACTTTCTTGGTTAAAGTCAGGAAGATCTTTAAATCCAAGGATTAATAGATAGGCTTTGAAATTGCAAAATTATGATAATACAATTCAGCATGTTAGTGGTTCTGCAAATTCGGCCGCGGACGCGTTAAGTAGATATCCAATTAAGTCACAAAACAATTTGTTTCCTTCCACTTTACATGTAAACTGCACAGATATTGATTTACTTGAAGAAGAATACTTTTTGTATTGGATCAAAGTACAACAAAACAATGAATTATGTCAACGTATAATTTCTATGTTAGGCAAGGGTGATGACCATTTCGAAATTAAGGGAATATTTAAACAACATACAAATATATTGTTTTATAGATCTACCAACTCGAATCATTGGAGAGTTTTTGTACCTGAAGCAGCTGTCAAGAAAGTTTTGTAGGAACAACATGATTTGACTGGTCATTTTGGGTTTTCTAAGCTTTATAAGAAGTGTTCTAAATTCTATTTCTCGCCTAAGATGAGAGGAAGTGTCAAGTCATATTTAAGTGATTGTGTAGAATGTGCAAGGACGAAACAAGAAACACAACATATTACCAAGGAGGAGCTTCACGTGATTTCTTTCAAATTACATCAGTTCTTATCTTTAGACTTGATTGGTCCATTGCCATTATCTCAAGGATATCAACATATTCTGACTATTGTAGAATTGACCAGCAAATATGTTATGGCTTATCCTCTCAGGAAGGCAACAAGGCCTTGGTTGTTTGTGAATGTCCATTCATCAATTTCATCATTTCATAACTCATCCCCATCTTTGCAAATTAGTCAAGAGGCACAAAACGCGAAGTAAAATAAACTCAATCAATCAATCGAACACACACTGGCGTTCGCAGGATTATTGTTTCAGGATGAGCTAGAACTGCCACGGTGGATAGTACGTAGTTGCTTTCTAGGGCAATCGTATGCATAATAAGATATTTCGTATATTTAGAATTTTTTACTCTGAAAAATGTTAATCGGGGATCATTTTAAGAGGGTTTGCATATACCAGTCTGGTTGCCCCGAGTTCTTCTTCACTGCTTTAATTTGAAAATGTAAATTTCTCAAAATTTGGGAAGGGCTGCACCCTGCCTCTGTGTACACACACACACACGCATATATCACTCCTATTTTTCCTATATATATAATGTGGCCGCGGTGGCTCAGTCGGTAATGCGTCTGACTACTAAAGGTCCCGGGTTCGATCCCCGGCCGGTTCAAATCCGGGAACTTTTCTAACGTTGAAAGCGGCCCCGGCGCCCACCCAGCGTCGAATAACATGGGTACCTGGGGGGTAAAGGCGGTCAGGGGCGTGATGCTGATCACATCATCCCCACTCACGACCGGATCAAGAAAGTGTGGCGTGTTATATATATATATATATTGTTTCGTGACCTATAGATGCGAACTGGGATCGCGGGTCACCTAGGAATGCAGCTCAAAAGTACAGCGATTTGGAAACTGAATGGCGCCGTCGGTCTCGCCGGCGGAAGAAAGTATGAGGTAAATTGAGTGAGCACTCTCTCGTACTACTTACCTGTCCCAAACTGCCGCCAAAGATAATAAGCAGACACTGAGTTCAGGCAGAAAACCTATTGCGGTGTCTGCAAGAAGTTGAGAGGATCCTCGGCTGGGAGGCGCCCGCATTCACTTCTGGTCAGCTCGCAAACAGCAGATGGCGCTGGTAAATTTCAAGCAACTGGGAACGTGAGGCACTCCGCGGGATGTGTGTTTGCAAAGAAGGGTAAATTGCTTCACATTATCTGTGGATTGATCTTGGAATGTGAGTTGAGGGCAAGGTACGTCGGTCGAATGGTAGTCTCTTTGCCTGAGAAAATTCCTCCATAACTGCACTTTCTACTAACCCCCGTGTTTGCAAAGAAGCTGCGCCACTGGCCATGACATTGAAGAAAGAAACTCATCGTTAAGGGATGACTATGATTGCATTGCCAGCAGTTTGGAATCAAAGGGATGACGCCTATCGTACATTAGTGTAAAGACTAGATTCTGGAGAATACCGGCTTTATTACTCATTCCTCACAAATACGAAGTAAGTGAAGATATAACCTTAAAAGAAGTCGTGTGCTTTTTCAAGAAACACGCCAACAATTCTCTACATGGAACATCGATTTTTGAGCGTACCCGGGAGGTGTTGTGAAGGGGCTACAGGCCCCCGAAATTTATAGAAAATGAAAAATTCAAACGAAGGCAGTAATGTAGTAAAAAGAAAAACTTTTAAATAACCCCCATAACCATTTTTGTGTTTGAATAACTTTTAAAACGAAGGTTTAAAATGGTAATTGGAGCTCATATCTAATGAAAATTTAACACCAACAACGGGATATCACCGAAATTGATTTTCGGTGATGCATTCTAGATCAAATCTCACTCTGTTCTGTAAAGGTTAGATTCATGGCACTGAACCCGCGTTCACATTTAGCTGTAGATATTGGTACAATTTGAATTGAATTCACACAATCCTTGAGTGAGGCGGAAATGTGTTTTGGATTTTCTTGGTAGATGTGAAAATCTTTAACTAGTGACGCACACATGCTTTCGCTTACATTAAAGTTCACCTAACATGTCACTATAAAACACGCGTTCCTAATCACCTAAATGTTATGTGCGTGCATTTAATAGGACTACATCAATCGTTTTCAATATCTCAAGAGTTACCATATCAATTTTGCTTTGCTATAAGAACCGAAGGATTTGGTGTTTTGTATACAATGATAGTACATTCAGTACTTGCAGATAGAGCAAATTCCATCATAAATAACTACTTTGTCAAATGTTTTACAAATCCTTCAAACTTGAATCTCTCACGAGTCAATTAGCGACCACTTCGACTTGTTTAAGACAACAAAACAGTGCAGATCTCAACAAGCGCTCAAACAGGATTAAAAGACGAAACGACCCAACACAGCCCATCGATAGATAAGTACTTGTGAAACACCAGAAGTCTGAAAAACACTTCTTAAAGAGAGACAGCCAGGGGCGACAACTTTTCAAAAGCATTGGGTGGGCTCAAACACTTGAATTACAAGTTCCCAAAAAAGTTACATAAATTATTGGATGGTCTCGAGCAATATGAGCCTATGTAAATTGGTGTCACTGTACACAGTCACCATAAATTACACAACGTGTGTACTGTAGGTATATACAGTGGGTTGGAAATAATGATCCCTGGTTGAGATGTATCATTCATAACCAGAGATGTGATGGTTCAAAACAAGGGTGGTATCAGAGGCGAGGCGTCCGGTCATCGGGAGATGCGGCGATGACAAAGAAAAATAATAAAGATATTGCCTTTTAAATATTTTAGAGAAGAAGAAAAAATAAATCAGAATATTCGCATATTTGAGCGAAATTAGTCAAGTAACACCTATAAACAGCTAGAAATACGCAAGCGATTCGTTAAGTTTAGCGCATCGAAAGAAGAGCCCAGTTCTACACCCCCTCCCCCCTTGGCCAAACGTCCCGCTGCGTTTCCGTTGAGTTCAATGGTGTCAGGCGGCATCATCGCAGCATGTCTGCGAATCCAAGAGCCTTCGACCGCTTTTTCCCTGCTTTTGAAGATCTAGTCATAAGAGACTTCTTTTCAGCCCCCTTGTTTACAAACACGGCAGAGTTTCTGTGACATCAAGATGAAACTTCTCAGAATGTCCAGCACTGTAGAGCATGCAACGCTCTTGTTTTTTAAGGAAAAAAAAACATATTGAAGAGCATCGCAACGCAACTTACACAGAACACATGAAAGTAATGGTGCATAGGAAAAAATATAAGTAAGCAAAAGCATAGATTTCCCCAAGGTTAGTGCTAGAAAGAACTGAAAGAAAATAAGTTCTGGATCCATTCTATTATCCTCATAGTATTTCATATTTTAATTTTTTTTTGATCCTGCGGTTCAAATATCGATTTCTGTGGAAAAAATGTTATTGGTTTACAAAACACGATTGACCCTGACGTTTGGCAAGTCTTGCGATGACTACGTAAAAATATCATGCTTCGCCACTGAGTGGTATCCCACCTATCGACCCTTCAAATCGCACCCTGCATAGATGCATGTTTGTTCGCTACTTCCCAATGACAAACGTCTGATTTTCCGTTCCATCATGTTTGAAATGAACCCTAATCGAGGTCTACAACTTTAAATGTTTCGGAATTATCTGTCTGTAAAATAAATATAAATTAAAATATATATATATATTTACGTAAACTTGACCCACCCTTGAATTCGTGGCTGGACGTGGGTTTTCTTTGTTAGAGTCCATTGACCAATTTCATAATCATCACTCTTCCTCATCGTCGTGATCACTCAAAAGTGGCAGAAAAGGAAGATAAATAAAATAAAGTACAAATTCTAACACTAGGGTGCTTCAACGGAGCCTTTTCAAGTAATAATTACTTCCCGGTACGAAAACAAAAGTTATAAGAAACAGCCTTATAAAATATGGTTACTTTGTGGAGTTCCCTCGTAAATACACATTTGAAAACTATTTGCCACATGTTTCTGTAATGACGTATCCTCTATACTTCTTTATTATTTTCTCATTTAATATCCCTTTTCTGTCTCTGTAAGGTAATCGGAACGATGAGCATGAATTGTTATTAGAGAAACTTAATGAGGGTAAAATTACAATGATACACCCATGTCCAGCCAGGATTCGAAACCGGAGCCGTCACTGGCGAGAATGTGAATGGACCACTCAGCGTGCATAGCCACCGATGTTGCTGGCAAATTTCTACTTCGGGGTAGGGGGTGGGGGAGCGTAAATTTTAGTATTTGCCTCACGAACATAATTTAATTAATGTTCCCTTAACTTGCATGAGAGCTGGTGGATTTGAAACTATATTCTTACATATTATTACATAATACATTAAAAGGTAAAGTGCTCCCCTGTGCTTAGCACCACGCCATGAAGGCGTATAGGGGGTGTGGGGGTAATACCCCACACTTTCTTGAGCCGGTCGTGAGTGGGGGTGATGTGATCAGCATCACGCCCCTGACCGCCTTTACCCCCCAGGTACCCATGTCATTCGACGCTGGGTGGTCGCCGGGGCCGCTTCCAACGTTAGAAAAGTTCCCGGATTTGAACCGGCCGGGATCGAACCCGGGACCTCCAGCATGGTAGTCAGACGCGTTACCGACTTTTTTTTAACAATTTATTTCAGAAACAAATATACAATCATATTAAACTGAAAATCACATATGAATGACTACAATTTTACATGTTAATGTTCAGTAAGAACTGTCAAAAGTTACTAAATAAAGTTTTCCTCTTATTTTCACTATGTTGATAATATTCGTGTTTTATATACTGCAAGAATTGCTCATGAAAATCCATTTCCTTATATTTGCATACAAACCATACTTTTTACTTTACGTTAATGCAATGAGGCGGCAATCGACACATTTTGCCTACTAGGACACATAAATATTTCCAAGTTTCTCTAGTTCTTATACATTCACATAACCAATGTTGCATCGTCCCCTCACATTTACAATAAATACATAAGTTATCGTCTGATAACCGAATTTTACATAATTTCGTCTCAGTAACCACAAGATCATGTACGACACTATACCACATAGACGTAATATAAGGAGGCATATGTTTTGCATGGACATTTTTCCAAATTTAACCCCATTCTACTGTTGGATTTCGGAGAGTGACTTTACACGATATCATACTAGACACGCAGAAACGCTTATAAAATGCTGCCACTGTAGGTACTGCAAAATCCTTCGAAGTGAGTAGTTGATAACAAATTTTTACTATCAAGTCTCGCAAATGTTTATATTTTTTTGGTATACGTTCAACACAAATGGGCGACATCAGTTCGATATCATCAAGCATTTCCTTCAAAATGACAGCAGTTAAACAAGTAGGGTGATTCACTAGTGTTGCAATGTCTTTGCTTATTCGAAGAGCTTGACTCTTCCGCTCAATATTGGTTAAGGTTAATCCTCCGTGTTGCAGAGGTAAACAAAGCATCTCCTGGCTGGCCCTGAATATGTGCTTTGCCCACACAAACCAATTTATCGCACTTCTGATCTTTGTGTAGTCCATTTTCCTCATTGGAAGTAACTTCGCAAGATACCATAGTTTCGAGCAAGCATGCATGTTTACGAACGCAACACGAGACTTGATACTGAGATCACGAGATTTGTGTTGCCAGAAATTAGCTTTCAGCGAATTTATACACGGAGCATAGTTACGTTCTATCATCTCATTGAACGAAGTAGAAAAATGAATACCAATAATTTTAAGAGACGTAACTTCTGTGAATGATAATAACATAGAAGTCAAGTGTGTGTCGCTAAGTGACAAATATTGAATTTTATTATAATTAATATGTAAACCTGATGCTGATTCATATCGCTCTAGTAATTGATATAATATCGTCAAATAATAAGGCAAACTCATACATAGAGTTACATCGTCTGCATATCCTAGTACTTTTAAGGTTACAGAATGCAAGGTGACACCTTGTAACTTGTGTTGCAGTTCCTGTAAAAAAGGATTCAATGCCGCACAAAACAAAAACATAGACAAAGAGTCACCCTGTCGTACCCCTCGTTTTATAGGCAAGGTTTTAGTTAAGAAACCATTAATTTTGATACAGGAAGTAGCGTTTGCATACAAACTTTGGATAGCATTTAGAAATACATTACCACAACCAAATCGTTTTAGAATTTCAAGCATATAATCATGATTGACACTATCAAAGGCGCTCTGAAAGTCTAGAGCAACCATTGCATGTTGCCCCCCATCATTCCCACAAAGATAACTCATAATCACTTCTCGTACAGTTTGCAGCACCTGTACAATATTTTTATTTTCCCCATAACAATACTGAGCAGGACCCACAATAGATTCTGTATATGGAAGTAAACGTCTCATTAAACATCGTGAATATATTTTGTAATCTGCACATAACAGAGAAATCGGACGATAATGTTCCACTTTCGTGGGTATCGGTATTTTGGGGACCAATACTAAAACCCCTTTATTACAAGTATTACCGAGACGATGATTTCGAAAAACCTCATTTACCTATTTTGTGAACAAATTCCCAACAATGGGCCAAAATAGTAGTAGTGGTGGTTGGGGAGTTCAACGCCCGAAAATGAGGCTCGGTGAGGCTCGCCTTAATGGATTTCTCTCGTAAGGCATGAGCCTCATTTTCTGGCAGTGTTGCCAGCTGCTTACTCGAAAAAATCACCAAGGTTTTTTTTTGGGTCTAACCTAGCCTAAAGCAAGGAGCTGGCAACTTTGCTTGAGGCTCGCCTTAATGGATTTGTCTCGTAAGGCATGAGCCCTATTTTCTGGCAGTGTTGCCAGCTGCTTACTCGAAAAAATCACCAAGGTTTTTTTTTTGGGTCTAACCTAGCCTAAAGCAAGGAGCTGGCAATCGTGCTTGAGGCTCGCCTTAATGGATTTCTCTCGTAAGGCATAAGCTCTATTTTCTTACAGTCTTGCCAATATTTTACTCGAAAAAATCACCAAGGTTTTTTTTTTTGGTCTAACCTAGCCTAAAGCAAGGAGCTGGCAACCTTGCTTGAGGCTTGCCTTACAGTGCATAAAGCAAGAAGCTGGCAACCTTGCTTGAGGCTTGCCTTACAGTGCATAAAGCAAAGTTGCCAACCTACTGGTACTTTTGCCATAGCCTTTTACAAAAAAGAGAGAGGCGAGAGAGAGGGAAGAGTTAAACAACCGACAGCTGCC
The DNA here is from genome assembly GCF_977018435.1 of Lepisma saccharinum. Classification (NCBI taxonomy): domain Eukaryota; kingdom Metazoa; phylum Arthropoda; class Insecta; order Zygentoma; family Lepismatidae; genus Lepisma; species Lepisma saccharinum. Next base: position 46,791,555 of record NC_139256.1, read on the forward strand.
AAAACCCACCTACAGCTTTTTTTTCTTGGTCTAACCTAACCTAAAGCAAGGAGCTGGCAATTTTACTTAAGACTTGCCTTACAGTGCATAAAGCAAGGTTGCCAACCTACTGGTATTTTTGCCATAACCTTTTACAAAAAAGAGAGAGAAGAGAGAGAGGGAAGAGTTAAACAACCGACAACTACCAACACCCACCTACAGCTTTTTTTTTCTTGGTCTAACCTAGCCTAAAGCAAGGAGCTGGCAACTTTGCTTGAGGCTTGCCTTACAGTGCATAAAGCAAGGTTGCCAACCTACTGGTACTTTTGCCAAGGCTTTTTACAAAAAAGAGAGAGGAGAGAGAGAGAGGGAAGAGTTAAACAACCGACAGCCTACCTACAGCTTTTTTTGGTCTAAGGCCACGTCCGAATTGGCAGCTGATATCACCTAGAGCACCGTTCCATCCGGGGACTCAGCCAACCTCCGTTGTCCGAATTCGCGGCAGACGTGGAGTCGGAGGGGAGAGCAGAGAGGCGCGACAGATGCACGCTTGAACTCGCTGTGACGCTGCGCTTGGCAGCCATATTCTAACCTTCACTTTGTCCAGACAACATTTACTGATTAGACGATGTAAAACTCAGTTATACTTTAACATTTTATCAATAATACTGAATGTAGAAAAATTGTAAATGATGAAATAGCGTGTTACATTTTTAACTAGGTGGAAATTATTGTCATGTTTGTTTGGCGTCTGCCTTCTGCTTCCGTGAGATGCGCCTGCGCCCCAGAGCGCGGTTGGTGAAGTTCGGGCTGACACCTGGCGGGAAAAGTGACAACCGTACTACAAGGGGACATGTAGATTCGGACGACTTGGACGCGACTTCTACGGCACTCAAGAGCAACGGTAGAGAACGGGACGGAGTGCTTGCCAATCTGGACACGGCCTAACCTAACCTAAAGCAAGGAGCTGGCAACTTTGCTTGAGGCTTGCCTTACAGTGCATAAAGCAATTTTTGCCAACCTACACACACTAAACAAGGAGAGCCGGCAACAAATATGTACTGCCGTAAAAAAGAGATGGGTGGATGGCAACACAGTATGCTCCGTATGGAACGATGTGCCACACACACGCACGCGCGTGCCTCTTATTATTTCCGTATTGTGACGCAAACAAACAAATAATAATTGTTGTTTTTTAGGATACCTGGCCCCTATAACCCCGCCAGGGTGCGTGGTGCCCAACCAAAAAAAAGTAAAGGTTTTCCCGTACGGCCTTCGAACGTAAAATTGATTGACGTGGGGGCGAATCTCTTCGGGGGTGTTTTTCAATTTGTACATTTACCCGTGCATACTATTCATCATTAATTTAGCCGTGTTCTGTTTGGCTTCCACGTTGTTGGTGTGGGATTCGTGACGCCGCGATAAACATTAACTTCCGTACCGGGTGGAACGCCCGCTCCGCCGGTGTGGGATTCGCGCCACTCCCAAGTTCACGCTGAAAGGGGGGAGGCCAGCTGCTGTACGTAACCCCCGACCAGCTTGTGATAATACTCGAGATGCTGCCGTGGGAAACACAAATATTGCTTGTTCTGCAACGCTTCGCTGAAATAGTAATGCGAGAGATGCAAGTTAAGTTGATGCCCTCGAACCTGGTCCGCGCGCAACACGCTCTGGCAGCACAATTTGGGTCGCCCTAAACTCAGAGGCCTAGTGAGTTGGCAATACTGACACGACCTAGTTTTTGCTTATATTGTCGCCGCAACCGGATGCGACGGCGGGTGGAGAGAAGAGAGAGGGGGGAGATGACTTTCGTTTTCTGTGAAAGTTTCTGTAGAGAAGAGTAATGTTATTTTTGCAACTGCACGCGATTATACAACCGTTTTGTGTGTGTTAAATTGCTAGCAGCTTTTTGTAGGTAAGTTTTGTTTTTTTTGTTATTTCTCTTGCATGTGTGTGTAATAATTGCGAGTTGCGTTAGTGAACAGGAAGTGGTGTTTTGATTAAACATCGAAATTTACGCTAAACAAAAAAAATATGAGCATACATAACGTGCGCTTGAAAAAACTATTTTTTATTGCGAATAACATAAAAGCGGGGTAACAATCGGAGGGAGGGGAAGGGGAGGGATGATGATCATGATCATGTTAGTTTACTCATGGTGGATGGTATTGACGCGTGTACTCTGGGTTGGATTTGTTGTTTTAAGTTTATTTTATGCACAGTAATGTTAATCGAAACTGGACCTACAGTAAAATCCGCCGGGTATCGAACTTGGTGTTTTAAATTATACAAGTACACAGGGGGAAATTTTATTTTTTTTAATTTGTTGATACTCTGGTTTGGATTTGTTTTTTTTATGTCTACTTTATACACAGTAAGGCTAATCGAAACTGGACCTACAGTCACCAAAAAAAAATCGACAAGGTGGGAGATTTTTCGATAACTCTCTCACTGTTTCCAACGTACTTAGGTTTTTTTGATAGACGACAACAACGGAGTCATCAATGAGTAAACATCTGTGAACTCGGTGAACAAGTCAACTTTTTTTTTCAGTACGTCAATATTTTTTTTCTTATTTCTTAGTGAATAGGTTATGGATGACTTGCAACGACGAAGGTCTTCTAGCAACACGTACTTAGCTTATGTCTCTTCCACCGAACATTCAACACAAGAGGGCTGTGTTAAATATACAGAACAGCGATAACAAGTGTTTCTTTTTTGGTGTATATTGGCTGCACTGCATCCTGTTTATTGCAAAAATAATCCACAGTGGGTTGGATATTACAAACAATACGAGTCCGAGTTTTGAAAGTGGCATCGAATACCCGGTGACTATTTCTGATACATCAAAATTCGAAACACGAGCACGAGATGCAGAAGGAAAACGCTTAATTATCAACGTGTATTCCTATACGTTGGATAAACATGTCGTGCATCCCGTCAGGATAAGCGATGTCGACGATGATGATGCTCGTGTGATTAATCTTCTTCTAATTTCAAACGACAGTGTTCACTATTACTGTCTCAGGAATGTTATGCTCTTCCTTTTTTTTATAAAAAAGAGAGATTTGTGTTGATTGTTTGGTTAAAAAGAATTTCCTAATTATTTGTTTTTTGTCACAAGAATTGTTTGAATTTCAAACATTCCTAAGTGTTTGCTTAAAGATTGATGCATTAACCTGTTAAGAATGTCACATTAATAATACCGGCTCGGAAATGTCATGTCCTCTATAGAAGGTCATATAAATGTGCTAATTGGTTGGTTAAGGGGGATTTTTTGATTAGTAAATTGAGGTTATAAATACGTACGTATAAAAGTTTTGCTAATATGGAATGCTAAAGCTTAGTACTTGGCTCTCTCAGAGATTCGAATTCTATTAGGTTAAACAGCATAGAAATTTCACAGCAAGAATTCTCATATTTACTGACGATATTCTTAACAACCTGTGTTTTGATTCCACTACAAAAACTGTATACAAAATATGCAGTCCCTAGAATAAGATGGATGAGGCTTATGAACCTCGACCTATACAGTTGTACAATCTGGCAATGAATAGATGTTGTTTTTTATTAAGCATAGCAGAGTGTTTTCGTTTATTTTAATATCAGGCAACAATCTTAGAAAGTGGCCCCAAGAATAAAATTTAAAATCACTAATGTGATATGAACTTTTTTTACTTGTGTGTATTTGAATATGAAAGTAAAATATTTTGAATAATTGAGGAGAACAATCACAAGTAAGCTTGCAATGGTATTGGGAGGTGTCACGAGTTCAAATTTTAGACGATTTCTGTTAATCTGCTAAGGCGATATCAGTACGAAAAAATTTGTAAAAAAGAAGAGGCTAATGGCAACGATGAGGATGAATAATGATAATTATGATGAAATTGATGTGTGGCACTTAGAAAACAAAAACTGTATTGCACCAACAGCTACAATTGTCCCCCTCTCCCCAAAATACAAGGCAGTTAACAGAGGTGTGTATATTTGTTGGTTTACGAGTCTGAGGGCTTAAGTTAGTATATTCACTATAGCTATACATATTAAAAAAATGAAATAACCTGAGCAATAAAATATAACAATACCGATTCTGGATTTTTGTCGGATGACGTAGTGGTAACGTTTGTTGCAATCACACCTCTGATGGTGTATAAAACTTAAATGTTTTGCATAACATGAAATATTGTTAATGGGAATGTGTTGTTTCTAATGTTAAATATAGAAAGCAGATAACAAGAAAAAAGGAAAAAAAGAAATAATGTTGCAGGTAGATACGGAACCTCAGCCCAAACACATATATGATCAGACAGGATGTCAACGATGCATTCATAACTAACATGTGATTATTCAAAAATTGAAATAGTACAGTGGGAAACAACTAACTAACTAACTCTCTATGTTTTTTTTTTTTAAACCGGCACGAATGAGAAAGGAATAAAGGAGATTTTTACAGGAATCTTGTTGGGAAACCTGATGGTAAAGGACCAAAACGAACATGGAGATGAATCTAAAAGAAATCTGTAAAGATTGGAATAGAATATATATAAATTTTGCTCAGGATAAGTACAAATTGAACTGTAACTACGAATTTTCAGAATCAAGAGTGCTAGAGAATTAATTAATTAATTAATATTTAATATAATGAAGGTAGTAATATAGTATTCTTATTGAGAAGAGAATTTCTACAAAACTTATTTTTCCTCGTACGTTTACTAATAGCAGTTACATTTGACATGTTTGACTAATCGCGAATCAACGTACGGAAGCCGTTGGAAGCAGTTTGAAGACTGAAATAGCTATGGAAGGACACTTATTATAATGTTAATATCTTAGTATAATGTTTTGAGAATTGCTTCTCAATAATGTTTGGTATATAATTGAATCTGTTGTTAGATAAAATACATAATTATCAGAATTTAAGGATGGAAAATATGAAGAGCGAATGAATGATACGTTTGACTAATCGTGAAGATAAGTATCACAGTACGTTTTATCGTTTCTTATATAAACGTTGAAACGTTTAAGAACGTATAAGAACGTTTACTGAAACGTTTCAACAATTGTTGAAACATTTATGAACATTTTGCCACATTGTGTTTGTGTGTAGCGACTAAGAACTGAACTTTCATTTAGTGAAGCAAATTTCGCCCTGGTTACTATATTTTCAAGTATTTACACTGTTGGAAGTCATTGTAAAAATTTACAATACTCTATCGTTAAAATTTAAGTCTTTCTGTTAATTTACACAAACACTATGAATTAAAATTGATGTCAGCGCCGTGGCAAGAATAAGAAGTAAAGATGGCGTTGGTAATACTAAAGACAGACACACGCACCCGTACACGTGCGCGCGCGCACACACACACATACACACATGTAAATTGTCGATCGCTAATTTCGCACTTGTTTCTTATTTTTTCTGTGATTCTATGGAATGAAATCATACTTCTCCTGGAGAAGATATTGTTATCTGCTTAAGTTTCTGTTTCAATTCTTGAACACTACGTTTGCGGGAAACAAAATGAACATGGTGATGTACAATTTTTCGCTGGCTGAACAATATTGAGATATACGAAAATCTTTCAAATTTAAATATGAATATTTTATTTTGCACAAATATCTATAAACATTATCAGTAGTGCAGATTGGGGAGTTCAACGCCATCAAGTGGTGAGCTGAAGTGGTGAGCAGTGTTGCCAACTCCTCACTCGAAAAAATCACCAAGGTTTTTGTTTTTGGGTCTAACCTAACCTAAAGCATGGAGGTGGCAACCTTGCTTGAGGTATTTTCTTGCAGTGTTGCCAACTCCTCACTCGAAAAAATCACCAAGGTTTTTTTTCTTGGTCTAACGTAACCTAAAGCAAGGAGCTGGCAACCTTGCTTGAGGCTTGCCTTACAGTGCATAAAGCAAGGTTGCCAACCCACTGGTACTTTTGCCATAGCCTTTTACAAAAAAAAAAAAAGAGAAAGGGAAGAGTTAAACAACCGACAGCTTACCCACAGCCTTTTTTGCTCTAACCTAACCTAAAGCAAGGAGCTGGCAACTTTGCTTGTGGAATCAACCCGGTTGACCACTCTCAAGTAAAAAATCAGCGTTGCCAACTCCTCACTCGAAAAAAAATCACCAAGATTTTTTTTGGTCTAACCTAAAGCAAGGAGCTGGCAATTTTGCTTGTGCAATCAACCCGGTTGACCGCCCTCAAGTGGAGATCAGCATTGCCAACTCCTCACTCGAAAAAAAAATCACCAAGATTTTTTTTTGGTCTAACCTAACCTAAAGCAAGGAGGTGGCAACTTTGCTTGAGGCTTGCCTTACAGCGCATAAAGCAATTTTTGCCAACCTACACACACTAAACAAGGAGAGCCGACAACAAATATGTACTGCCGTAAAAGAGAGAGAGATGGGTGGATGGTAATATAGTATGTGTGTGCGTGTGCGCGTATAATATGTAGCATTATTAACTAGAGTGTGTTGGCAATTTACTTACAACTAAAAAAAAAAAAATAGAGATGCCAACTTTGCTGTAAGATGAAGAGAGAGAGAGAGAGATTTATGGCCGGCAACAGTAATGAGCGAATGCGCCATATCGTAATTTTCCAACTCCGTATATCGTGACCTTTGTAAACCTCTCTCGGGGGGGAACATTGTGACGCAAACAAACAAACAAAATAATAATTGTTGTTTTTAGGATGCCTGGCCCCTATAACCTCGCCAGGGTGCGTGGTGCCCAACCAAAAATGTAAAAGTTTTCTAACGGCTGCGGTTATAGATTACCGCACCTCTGTAGAGTTTCACGTGTTTTTTTTTTTTTTTTTCCCCAAACTTCCATGAAACCCTACAGAGGACCTCCGTAATGCATGCAACGTGTACTAACGACTCTAGTGTTATTTGATGTTGTGATATTTTTGGATATAGAGTTTTATTATGAGATAGATAAAAAAATGATTATGTTTATTATAATATTTTCTTGATGAAGATGGAGAATGTATGCGTGTGTGTTACAAATAAAGTTGCATGCTTTTTTTTTTCTAGTGTGTGTGTATGTGTTTTTGATGTTTCGACAGCATCTGAAACGATAAAAAAAAAAAAATTATTGTTAATTTTCACGTGTAAAAACAACAACAAATTTTTTTGTGCAAATTTTCTGATTGTCTCTCGTGCTATAGTGCAAAAAAGATATTGTGACTGATAACTAATGAAATTAACATTTGTAAGTGATCTGAACTAGTGAAATTCGTATTGTGCCATTGTAACTGATTGTGCTAGTGCAGAAAATTTCTTATTGTGCAAGAAAATAGATGTTAAAAAACTTGTTAAAACTGCTCTGTGACCCTCTCGTTCTTCACGTCGTAGGCGAAGGACTTCTCTGCAATCAGGATGACACTGCATAGGGTATCCTCGGGCAAGGCATCGTGGAACTCGCAGACGACCTTGATGTTGGTTCGATCGTTGACCACAACCTTCTTTCTCTTAGATGTGTTGATGACGGTCATGGGTCTCCGGGCTTTGAACTCGCTGGGCGTGTAGTACATGTCCACGCTTCCCTCGGTCACGCGTTTGTAAGCCGAAAACGCTTCGTAAAGTTTGAGGTAATCGTTTTTGGTTACGTCGAGGTTGTAATTCTCGCGCGGGAACACTTCGTTGCGTCCATTTTTGAGATAAACGTTCTTGATCTTGCAGTCGTCGAACTTGCTGGAATCTTTTTCCTGATTGTTATCGCGCCCGGTCTGAAAAAGCACTACGACGAAATCTGGCATGTCGAACTGTATGTTGTTGAACTGCGTCGTCACGTCGAATTCCATGTGACTTCCCGACGCCATCTTCTGCACGCACTGGTAACCGTGAAAGTGAATCAACACCTGCGGACTTTTCAAGATCTCCGCTTTGTACTTGAGGGCGTAGTTCGTTTCGTATTCCACCACCGGCATTCTCAATTCCATGCTCCGGATGACGCATTTCGCTGCTTCGGGTAAAGTGTTGGGCAGCGACGTGGTGCCGTCCGGACCTAAAGTAGCGTATCGCATCAGTGCGTCGTTGTCGTTGGCCGCTCTTCGAAACGTGATCCTCAGTCCTCCCTTCCACATGATCTCCTTGTAGTCCGAGAAGAAACCAGGCAGCAGACGCATGGGAAAGAGCACCGTGTGACTTTTCGTCGATATTTTGGTTCCTGCTTCGAATCCTCCCGCCTGATAGTATGCTGCATCCGTTTTGGATAATTTCAACGTTCCCACTGCCGTCGACGTGATGCCTGGATAATCTATTCTGTCGATGACGGTGTTGTGTTTCCTCACCTCCACCTGCGAGAACAGGTGAGGCACGAAGTTGTCCACGAGTATCAAGTTTGCTGCTGCGGGAAACGCGTCTCCGCTTTCCTTCTTCACCACGTCGAATTGAAGGTAGAGGTCCGCTCTGTGAGGATGAACGAACCCGTCGCCTACGTCCACGTCGTATTCGATCTCCCTGTTCGCTTCGTTCAGATTGGCGAACGTGCGACGGTTGGGAGGGAAAGATTGCAATTCGTAACTTTCGATTTGCTCCATTTTACATGTATGGTTATTTATTATACGTTGATCTCCACGATGGCCGTCGTAGTGGCACCTGCGAAATCCACCACGTCTCCTTTCTCGTTCGTCACCACCAACTCTATGTCGTCTATGCGGTTGCGACATACTGGAAAATAGATCGGCGAAGAGGGCGTGTAGATGATCGGTTCCATGAACTCGGAACTTGGTTTGAAAGTGGCTATGATTCCCGTCTGCTTGTGACTTCCCAGCAATCCGTCCGAGGATTTCGTGATCATACCTTCCGCCACGTTGCAGTGTACGTTCAGAGTCTCTATGGCCAAGAATTTAGGAATGTTGGTTGCTACGTGCTTGATGCCAGCTTCGAGTTTGGTGTCGTTCTCGAAACCTAAAAGTTCTCCCATGGTGCCCAGGTCCACGGTCTCCGTAGCGGATAGGATTTCCACTCTGTGCGTGACCGAATTTTGAGAAAGGTACGTGCCTTTGGGTAACTGAGCTTGCAAAGTGGAAAGATTGTATTGGCCTGGCGTGACGACGATGTGTTCGCTTCCGACGCTAATTTTGTTGTTGTGCTGCGTGACGTTGGGTATGAGGTACATGCTGTAGAATGCACGCAGAGCCACGGATTTAGGATAGACGATGTCGTCGTGCAGCGTGAGTTTCAAGATTGAAGATTCGCTCGTGAGATGGAACACGCCCATCCTAGTGATGCTGTTTGAGGTTCCACAATGCTTTCTGGAAATCCTCGATCGTAGGGTTATTTATTTTAGAGAGAAACGCGAGCACGGAGAGGCAGAGATGACCGCAGTTCACGTCTCCGAAATCTTGAATGCGTTCGTCGTTGTAGTATATGGAGGTTTTGTTCGTTTTCAGATAATGAATTAAATTTGTAGGTGGAACACTTCCGAAAGAATCGAAAACGAATGCTTTATCATCATTTTTGTGGTAACATATCCAATGCGTGCCTGGATTTTCTTGACCGTCCAAGTTGACTACTCCGCATTCTCTTCTTTTGACGGTTGAAGGTAACGAGTCGGACATGAAAACTCCTCTGAAGTGTTTGATTTGTAACGGTTCGATCAGAGATTCAATGTCTCGGTTGGTGAGTGCTTCTGTTTCTTTTTTTTAAACTTCTTCATCACGCCCTTCCCTTTCTTCTCCATGGCCAGGTTGTGACGTTTCTGTTCTTCCAATTCCGCCTTGTTCTTCTTCGAGTCGATGACGGTTTTCGCGATGGCGGCACTTCCGCCGGCCAAACTTCCAACGGCCCCCAATGCTGCCAGGATGGCCGGGATGCTGAATATGAAACCTCCGATCTTTTGCTGTTTCCGCGAACGTTGCAATCTTTTCAATTGAGGTGTGCTGAGCAGCAATTTCATTCCGTGTCCTTTCGACAAGCAAGAACGTTTCTTCTCGCGTTGTTTCTTGGTGAGTAACCCATCGAGAGCACCTAGATTTTTTAGATTGGAGTATGGTATCTGGTACACGACACCCTTGGGCTTCATGTTGATGCTCTATGTGTTATTTTCACGGTATGTTATTTATATATATATTCTGAGATTTTTTCTTGTGTAGTTTTTTACGGTATGTTATTTATATATTTTCAAGGCCTCGCAGTCGTTACACAAATTCTATAACGTGCTTCGTTTTCTTGCCAAGAAGTTCCTTTGTCCCCTTGTACACGATTCGAGTTTTGTTCTCGATTAAAATAGATAGCTTCTCGTCGGATAACATGTTAGCGTATCGATCTGGTAAAAATAGACTGTATTGTGCGTTGAGCAACAGGCGTACCTTGGGACCATACTGGGTAGAAACGATTGAACCGGAAGTTATCGTGTAAGGTTTGTCGACTTCCAATTCCTGAATTTTTACATACTCAACTGACAAATTTAGCATTTGTTTTAATGCTTGGAGATCACTTATTTTTTCGGTCGTCATATCAAAAAAAATTTCAGAGTGTTAGAGAGAAATTTAATTGCTTTTTTTTTTTCACGATGTGTGTTATTTATATATACCGAAGATTATTTTTTTTCACGTATATATATTATTATTTTTTTTAACAGAGGAAGAAAGTTCGTGCTTCGGAAAACGCGAGGATGTGCGTAGTGATATCATCCTTCTCCTGCATAGACTTGTACCAATCATCAGTATACTGTCTTCTTCCCTGCATCGCCTCGTACAGTTCGTCCGACCTATCGTCCAATTTTTGCCCTGCAGCCGAAAGCAGAATGTTGAGATCACCGCACCTCAGGCCGCTGATCTCCCGAAGAAGGTCCTTGAGAACCATTTCACAAGGGATGCGAAATTCCGGCATTGTTCTTGCTATGTTTACAAGTTTATTAACATCTCCGTTAACTACCTTTTTGAATATTTTAGATAGTAGCTCGGGTGGCAAATTAGTTATGTAATCCATGTTGTTGTTTTTTTTACTGTATGTTATTTATATACCCCACCCCAATTTTTGTTTCGTGTTCATGGCGATGGTGGTGCCTAGTGCGGCGACCCGTTCACCCAACGATGCGTCTCTACTCACGAATCTTTCGAAAGCTGCGTGCTCTAACTTTCTGTCTGCTTCGTGACGTGCATCCAGATCCGTCTGCGTGGTGTTGTAGGCGATGTCGTGATCTTTGCATGCGGCGTCCAACGGATTCACACCCTTGTCTCCTCTCTCCAATCTTTTCTCGAGTTTGGTACCCGGTCCGCAGTACTGGTAGCCAGGTAGATGCATCTCGAAAGGTAACTTGTTGATGATGTCGTTCACGAGTCCTTTTCCTTCGGCCACGTTCCAGAATTTCGGAGGCAGCGTGTTGATGATTTTGATCAGGTAACCTATGCCCTTGTCGTCGTTCACGATGAAGTTGGAAAGTTTCGTGCTGATCATGTCCACGATGCCAACCTTCTCGTTGTAGAAATTACGATTGCCTGCATTCTCTTCGCCGGCTATCACCAACAATCGATCCACGAGTTTCCTAACGTCGTCCACCCAAACAAATTCTTTGGGTAACGTGTTGTAGCGTTTGACGCCGCTGCCTGTTTTGACCTGGTTCCAAATCGGTTTGATGAGATTCCTGTACTTCTCGCCGCTGCTCGATTTCACCCTATTCTGCGAGGCGTCGTTGTTCTGGTACAAGGCATCCGTCATGATCAGAATTTCCTTGTAACTCTGGTAATCTTCGTCGGTGTAATCTTTCGGCTGCTTTTTGGCGACGAGTTCCCACAGTCCCACCGTACCCGGATACCTGTTCCAACTATCCTTGTCGCCTAAATTGATTTTAATGTCGTTGCCTTCGAAGGTCACCTTCGATTTCCCAATCTTCCACACCACACCGCCGCCTTCGCTGGTTTCCATGCTGGGATACAATCCGAACACTTCATCCTTGTCGAATTTCCCCGTGCTCAGGTAGTCTCGTGCCAAAGGACCTAACTCGATTTTATCCGAAGACGACGTGCTGCCTATGGCTCGACGTCGTGCCGGTGCATCCTTCAGTTCGAACGGTGTCGAAGGAATGCTCGAAATAGGCGTGGGTACGGCGTAACTTTTAGCTGCGAGCGGTACGAGTTCATTAATCAAATTTTTATTTTGTTCCGTGACACTTTTAATTTCTTTACCTAGACTGCTGATGGCATCGATCACGGGTTGATCCTGACGTTTCTTCTCTTCGTAGAATCCGCGATTCTCGGATTTCCAACCTTTGAAGCGCTTCGCGAGGTAATCGCGAAGCTTGAGATTTTCGTCCTCGATTTTTCGTTTCGTCATGACGTTATTTATATACGTCGTTTCTCACAACGTTGCAACGTTTAGAAAGTCGTTGATTTTGTTTCTGTATTTTCCGTCGTTGGGTTTCCTCGTCATGTCGATCGTCACAAATCCGAAATCGTCACCGTTCCAGCAAGTAGAGCAGCCTTCCGAAAATTGATTGTAGTTCATGTCTCCGCCTACGTAGTCATCGTGCGCGTGCTTGAGGTTGGTGTGATCTTGACGAAACAAACATATGAAATTAGCGTTGTCGCGCACTAACTGTTTTGGAATTTTGGAAAACGTTTGAGCTAGGTAAAAACAATCCATTCCTTTGTGACGACCTTGCGTGAAAAAGTTGCGAATTTCAATTTGATTTTCCAGGATGGCGTCGTCGAACACAACAACTGAATTTTCACGACAATCGTCGAGTGGTTTTATTTCCGAGGCGAACGTTGCAATGTCCAGACCATCGTACAGTTTCATTAGTTGTTGGTATTTGGATTGCTCCAAACTTTTCGAGAACACGTACAGGTGCCTGTTCTTCCAATTTAACCAATTCGGTGCGAGGAGAAAATTGTCCACGAGCAGTGTCGTTTTCCCACACCCCGAAGGACCTACGATCAGACAGCGGATGCTGTCGGGAAGCAACTTGCCGTTCTTTTTCTTCGTTTGACTTTCCGGATCCGGTAGACGCTTCACCACGTTCCACGTACTCACAAGATCACTTCGTCCGCGTCGATCCAACTCTTTTCCGGAAGTCCCAGCCATTTGACAAACAGTTTGTCACCTTTCCTACGCAATACTTTCTCGATGAGGTACGTGTCGGGGTGTTTCGTTTTAGAGAGTTCCTCTTCGTAAAATCTTCCTTTCAAAATCTCGCCGCTACTATCTTTTATTATATACGTGTGTTGGTTTCCGGGTAGAACTCGAACCACCGTAAAGAGTTCCGTGCTCCAATTTTTTGTGAACCCCTTCTCGAAGGTGCGTTTGAATTTGCTGATCCTCACCTGGTCTCCAATTTTGTATTTAGCTTTTTTTGTCGTGGGTGTGTATTTTGGACAGTAAACTGTAGAAATTAAACGCTGCTCGTCGGACTTGGCAACGTCAGCTGGCTTCATGCCTATCGTTCTGTGTACCGTTTCATTATAGGTGTCGACGAGTTCCGGCAGGATGTCGACCCATTTGTAATTTCCCCGAAGCGTGAATCGTTTCCACATGTGTGTTTTCAAGGTTCGATTGAATCTTTCCACGATGCTGGCTTTGATGTGACTGAAGCTCGAATAATGTCGAATCTTGTGTTTTTGAATAAACTTTTGGAATACGGCGTTGTAAAATTCTTTACCGTTGTCCGTTTGCAGAAACCGTGGTCGTCTGCCGCCGCTTTCGCGAAAAATTAATTTGAATGCTTCCGTGACGCATGTTCCCGTTTTCGCCTTCAAAGGTAGAGCCCATGCGAATTTCGAAAATGTGTCTATGACGGTGAGGAGGTACTTGTTGCCCTTGTTCAATTTATGTACGTTTTTCAAATTGCCGCTACTCATCTCCACGAGGTCGCTTTGCCAGAGGTCGTCGATGCCCTTGGTTACCACAGCCAAACGTTCGTAGTTACGGCGCGCAGGTTTATGCAATTCTTCGACGATGGCTTGCCTAGACATTTTTTATTATTTTTAGAGATTACGTTTCAAAAGAAGCACCAGCGTGATGGGATTCAAAGAGGGTGGCACTTCGCTCGTGTTTTGAATGATCAGCTTATCGCCGGCACTCACGTCGAAAACGGTGAGATCTTCGTCTTCGTGTATTTCATATATGTTGCGCGTTTCGTTCCAACGCCCCAGAGGAATGTTTCCTGCTTTCTGGACACCACGATTTGATATCAAAGTCATGGTGGGAACGCTAGCTTTTCTACCGTGAGACCAGTACGAAAATTCGTTTATCTGAATCGTACCATCGAGGAGAAACTTGTAGTACGGATGATAAGGATGCAACATGTACAGTTTGTTACCTTCGACGAACGTGGAGATTCTTTGTTGATTGGGTACGCTGTTGATTTCGATGGCTTGCAGAGAATGCAGTTTAGCGAATTTAGTGTCGACGCTAACGAGGTTACTGTGAACTTGTCCGAGTTTATTTTCGATGGGCAGCAAATGCTCGACTATGGTATCCGTTACGGTAGAAAACGACGGTTTGATTTTCACTTCCACGTTCAACTGCTTGTAGTTTTCGTTGAGTTCTTGCAACTTGGCACCGAAAGAGGCCAGCGTCGATTCCTGCGTGGATTCCAGCACTCCAACTTGATCTCTGATGTTGACGACGATGTTCTGAAGATTCTCGACTTGATTCAATTTCGAGCTCTTCTCGGTAAGATCGTTCACGATGCTTCGCATCTCTGTAAACTGCGTGTGAAGATCGGCGACGCTCTGCGAAGTGGGCAGCGTCGACACCAGCGAGGCAAGTTCGTCTCGAATCTGTTCCACGTTCGCCGTTTCCGTTTCCAGTCGTTTCAGCATGCGTGATATGTTCCTTTTCAAAGCGTGCAATTCTTTGGAGGTGGGGAGATTGGCCACTTTACTCTCGAGATCGCTCAATGAACTTTTGATGTCGCCCGAATCGGATAGTGCCGTCACCGCCGTTTTCAATTTTTCCAAATCTTCGCTCGAAGGCACGCTCGTCCGTAACGATTCCAAGTCACCCTGTATGTTGTCGAGTACGTGATGAAAATGAGCGAGATTCGTTTCGACGTTCAAATTTTCTAAATATTCGATCTTCTGCTGAACCGTGCTCAACGTGTCTTGAATGCTCGTCAACGCTCTCGCTTCAGCGTGAATATTTTTAATTTCTTCGTTGATCAATTCCAAGGACGCCTGAAGCGTAGCGATGGTGGTTTGAATGTGTTCGAAATCTCGATAGGCCTCCAATTGAATTTTTATGTTCGCGACGCTTTTACCGATGACCTGCAGTTCGTCCGACGATGGTAGGTTCGTCATGGTATCTTCCAAAGTCTGTAACTTGGATTTAATTTCTTCCAACGTGCTGGTGAATTCTTCTTGTAATTTGGAAACGATGACGTGCAAGCGTTCTGCGTCTATATCGTTCACGACGGTTTGAAGTTCAGAGAAATTCTTTTCTATTGCGGAAGTTCGTTCTTCGATTTCGAGTTTCAGTTTTTCCAAATCTTCATTTTTCGATTGAAATTGCTGTAATTTGGCCAAATCATTTTGAAGCGAATCCACGCTCAACTGTATATTTTGAACGCTGTCGTAAGAAGGTACGTCGACATAATTTTTTATGAGCGTTTTCAGTTCGGAATCGATTTTCAGAATGGGGTCGAGACATTGCGTTTGGAGCGTAGCGATTTCCGACTCTAAACTTTTGTTTAAGGTTTCCTGCAAAGCAATCAAATCGGTCCTCAACTTCTTAACTCGAATGTCCAACATGAGAATCTCTTCTGCGTGGTCTACACGCTTGGTGTTGCCGAAAATGTCGTTAGGCATTTTTGGTTAACGGTTATTTATAATAGGATAGACGATTCGTAATTCTACGAAGAGAGGAATAAGTTTATCGTAATCTCCGAGGAGTTCCACGTAAAGATAATCTCCTGCAGACACATCGTACGTAATGTTAGAAAGCATCTTGTCGTGCTTGATTCGAAAAATGTTCTTGCCGGTAGAAATTTTGATTTCGCCTGCGTTTTCCGGATTCACGGTGATTTGAAGTTTCCCGTCGATCGGAATTTCGTAGAAATGTAAATTGTTATTAAAAACATAAAACATCTTGCCCACGTCCTCATCCAATTTCGTCCAAATGCTGTTGAGGTGAATGATCAACAGACCGTTGAGTTTAGGTAACACGGAAGGTAAGACTTCATGATCTGGTATGGTTTCCATAATGATCTGTTTTTTGAAACCGAACAAATTCATAGGCATGCTGGTTATTTAAGAATACGGTCAAAGTTTTTTTTTTGTAATGACAGTCAAAGTGTTTTTTTTTTTTGTTTTGTTTTGTTTTTATGAATCTTCTGTTGAAGATGGACATATGTTGCAGGTTATGCTTTCTGCTAAGCGATAGTGCCCCCACGGCAATGTGTGAATACCACACTTGAGGACGCACCTCTTATCGTCGTTGGGATCCAGGGCAATTTTTCTAACTTTGTTTGTGGTCAACACATGGTCGACGCTCTGGATGCGCTGTTCTTCTCTTAGAACCGACGACCTGGTCTTGAGGCAATCGAAGAAGTCCTCGAATGTGAGATCCTCCCGAACCACCTGTCTGCCGACACCCTTGGCCTTCTTGGTAACGCTGCCCTCGGCTTTGATGGCATAGGCCTTGGCGCGAAGACCTGCAAACTCGAGAATTACATCACCGTCCTTCTCGTCTTTGAGTTTGCCAGGCACTTTTTTGTTTCGGGGCAGGATGCCGTACTGGTTCGGCTGGGGATAGCCCGAGGTGTCGAAGAGGTTAACCAAAGATGGAGCTGTGGCTATATCCCCGTACGCATTGTCCGTGCGAACGTGGTACACCAAGCTGTCCGTGTCCGTGTAGAGAAGCGAGATGTTGTGGCTATAATGTGGACGTAATATGTCGTAGTACGTCTCGAACATGTGCAGCTTGCTCTGGTCTAATACTGAGGCACCAACATAAATTGGCTTGTCGAGTTTTACCTCACCCTTCCTCATATGCACCAGAGCAAGCTGCTCATTATAAATGGTCCTCGATTTGAATAACGGGTTCGCTACGAGCCTGCGACATTGTGCTTTCCTCGTTACCAATTTTATGTCCATGCGATTCCGTACATTCTCCATAGTTTTGCCAAACACCGCATTGTTCATAAGCTTGAAGAAATCCTTATCAAGCTCGGACGTGGCTGCAGTGCGGTGTTTGGTGTTGACTTCAATATATGGCTTCAACCATGGAGAATGCTCGAACTTGAGGATGCGGTGAACTGCGTGGACGGTAACCCCTTGCTTCATCAACCACCGGAGATTCTGGTAGTGTAGGACATAACGCTCTTTGGGCTCGAAATCCATGACGAGCTTCTTCTGGTTGGAATCGGGTGGACACTTGAACTCGGGTGCAGGGGGAAGATCGCAGAACAAATCCTGCAGCTTCTCGGAGAACTCAAGGTCCACCTCGGCGAAGAACCCATGTTCCGAATCGTCGAAGCTTTCGACGTCGAAGTTGGAAGGGTCAGCCCACTCGAAGCCTCTAAAGGGGAGTGGCTGCATCATGGAGTGTCCGTAGAGGTTATTGACGTCCGTGTACATGATGTAGCTGGACGGTTGTGAGGGGTCGCATCCGGTGGCCATGTGGTGATTGTTGGCGCGCGAGTGTCGCTGCGACACCTGGACCATTCCACCCCGCACGGCGCGTTCCACAAACAGCATCATGTCCACGTTCGAAAGAAGCTCCAGCTTGATCTTCGTCACCAGAAACATGGCTGACCACGCCAGTCCGGGGAGACTGTAGAAGTAGGCAGGGTCCAGCTGGTAGATCTTCATTGCGGTCGCACGGAACGTCTGGAACACGTCGGCGAGGAGCGTCACGTCAAGTCTGAGGTAGGCGTCGTGGTAGTCCCCGAGAGTTCGACAGCCCAGCTCGCGCCACATGGACTGGGCGTGGTGATAGTCATCCTCAGAGATGCCCGAGCCTCGCAGCTTGCTATAGAACTTCGCCTGGGGAGGTAGCGTCGTCTCCGCGAACTTGGAAGGATCTGTGACGTATTCGTAGGGATAGACCCCCTTACGCTTGAAGAGACCTGCGCCCAAGTTCGGAAAGTTTCCGGAGGTAATAAGCATTTGCTCGTCGCTAAGCTTCCCTGCGAGAGCATCGAGGCTGGCCGGGAGGAACCTCAGGGAGTCGAGGAAGCGAAGCTCGACGGTAGAGTGTGATCCTGGGATTCGCACCCACTTGCTCAAGCTAATGTAACGCTCCTCGTTCTGCGCCAGGACGTTGATTCGCATGTCGTCGTACCCAAGTTGCTTGACGAGGTGGTGGAAGTCGTATCCCGAGCCATTGTGAAAAAACACAGGGATAAATCGCGGGTCCCGGGCCATGAGGTTGCATCCGTTGCACCAAGGGCCAACATACCTACCGTCAAAGTGATCGTGGTGTTGGACTTTACGGTTGTTGGCGGTGTACTCCTTGACGCAGACAGGGCAAGCGATGGACTCGTCGTGTCTACGCTGATCGTCGGGAGACAGTGGGAGCATAGACTTGGGGGCCAACAGTACCTTCCCTATCTCGTTGGCCTCGACAACCATCCTCTCGAGGAAGTGTTTGGCTGCGTCGGGACCACGGTACACGTAGGGCTTGGGGGCAATGTGCTGGTCTCGTCGCACCACAACGTATGCGAAGCTGGATGCCTCGTGGAGTTGGTAAGGGGTGGTGGAGGAAACTTCGGGATCTGGATCGCAAGTGGACAGGGGTTTGAGGAAGGCCTCGAAATCCGCGATGATGATAGCGGGGTGCTCCACCATAGCACCGTGCATGTGGAAACGCTCCACGGTGCCAGGTTTGGGCAAGACTGCCACACCTGGCTCGTTGTCATTGCAGTAGATCTTGTGGCTGGCAAGCTTCTCTGCAGCGATGTTGGGACCTCTGATGTGCTGATAATCCTGCTGTTCTCGATTATCAAAAGTTGACAAGCACCTGCGACAAACTTCTATGCTACCATGATGCTTGCTTGTTTGGCTCGACACCAACCGGGAGAGGGAACGGATAAGGGTGTAGTGGTGATTGGTCTCGTCCTTGATAAGTAGGAGATGGATTTCTCGAGCATCATTGTTGTTTACGTCACTCACCCGGATGGGGTACACCGCATTTTCGTCAGTGAGACCGTAAACATTGATGGCCAACCGAGGGTTGTGTGTACGGGCCTCAAACTTTCGAATATCCGGGACCTCTACCGGGTAGTCGATCCCAGCCATCGCAACTTCCAGCTCTGCCTCATAGGGTAGGTAGTGGTTAACCCGGTGTGGATGGTTTTTCCAGTGGACAGGGTGCAACGCTGCCAGAACACACCATACGAAGCACTTGGCGTCACTGTTCTGAATGTTCAGGACGGCCTTTTTTGCCACAATGGTAGGTGGTAAGGGGACGTAGCTGGAGGCGGAGAGAGGTATGAACTTACAAAGTTTGACGCACAGTTCGTGAGGCTCGCCACACAGCGAACCCCCCGAGCCTTTAGCTTGATGTTCCTCCTGTTTTGCCACCAGCTCATCGGTAAACTGGTTGTAGATGACCTCGAGGTTGTCGACATCCGCCAGATGCAGCGTCTTCGCCTTGGTGTTGTGGCAGAAGCTGTAAATTTCATCGGACGGCTTCTTGTACTGGCAACGTAGCGATGCGTAGAATTTTGTGGAGTACGTAGCCAGTGCATCGCCGAGGATGGAAATAATTTTGGCTTGCACGTTCTCCAAAAAACTACGCACGTCGCATGAGCCCTCCGAAGTGATGACAAAGTCCTCTAACAACTGCTGGAAAGCAGACTGGTTCGCTTTCCCCACAGGCTTGACGCGTTTCGTGGGTGGTGCATTGATGGAGGCTGCTTCTGCCTTCCTCTTGGTCGAGCTGGTCGACGGTTGGGGAACAGGTGCTCCGACGACAACTTTGCATGATGTTATATGCCTCTTCAAATTATTAATAGTAATAGGTATACCGCACCTGGGACATGATTTTTTAGCGGTTACACGCTTACCAGCTGCACAGGTACGACAATGTCTTGCAAAATGTGCGCTTGATATGGTTATCTTGCACACAGGGCAACTTTTCTCAGATTGCATTTTTTTTGGGGGGTATGTTTATTTATATGTGATCTGTTGGTGGTAGAGTGTTTACAAAAAAATGCCTTACGAGAAAAATTTTGTAGGCTAATTCTAATTAGTGTTAGTTTGAGGGGTTTATTTATATATGGGTGGCGTTGTTTTCCTCAAATATGTGCTTTAATAAACCCTGTAAAAAAATTTAAAAAAATATATAAGAAGTTTGAGAAAAAAAAAAACACGTGAAACTCTACAGAGGTGCGGTAATCTATAACCGCAGCCGTTAGAAAACTTTTACATTTTTGGTTGGGCACCACGCACCCTGGCGAGGTTATAGGGGCCAGGCATCCTAAAAACAACAATTATTATTTTGTTTGTTTGTTTGCGTCACAATATCCCCCCCCCGAGAGAGGTTTACAAAGGTCACGATATACGGAGTTGGAAAATTACGATATGGCGCATTCGCTCATTACTGTTGCCGGCCATAAATCTCTCTCTCTCTCTTCATCTTACAGCAAAGTTGGCATCTCTATTTTTTTTTTTTTAGTTGTAAGTAAATTGCCAACACACTCTAGTTAATAATGCTACATATTATACGCGCACACGCACACACATACTATATTACCATCCACCCATCTCTCTCTCTTTTACGGCAGTACATATTTGTTGTCGGCTCTCCTTGTTTAGTGTGTGTAGGTTGGCAAAAATTGCTTTATGCGCTGTAAGGCAAGCCTCAAGCAAAGTTGCCACCTCCTTGCTTTAGGTTAGGTTAGACCAAAAAAAAATCTTGGTGATTTTTTTTTCGAGTGAGGAGTTGGCAATGCTGATCTCCACTTGAGGGCGGTCAACCGGGTTGATTGCACAAGCAAAATTGCCAGCTCCTTGCTTTAGGTTAGACCAAAAAAAATCTTGGTGATTTTTTTTTCGAGTGAGGAGTTGGCAACGCTGATTTTTTACTTGAGAGTGGTCAACCGGGTTGATTGCACAAGCAAAGTTGCCAGCTCCTTGCTTTAGGTTAGGTTAGAGCAAAAAAGGCTGTGGGTAAGCTGTCGGTTGTTTAACTCTTCCCTTTCTCTTTTTTTTTTTTTGTAAAAGGCTATGGCAAAAGTACCAGTGGGTTGGCAACCTTGCTTTATGCACTGTAAGGCAAGCCTCAAGCAAGGTTGCCAGCTCCTTGCTTTAGGTTACGTTAGACCAAGAAAAAAAACCTTGGTGATTTTTTCGAGTGAGGAGTTGGCAACACTGCAAGAAAATACCTCAAGCAAGGTTGCCACCTCCTTGCTTTAGGTTAGGTTAGACCCAAAAACAAAAACCTTGGTGATTTTTTCGAGTGAGGAGTTGGCAACACTGCTCACCACTTCAGCTCACCACTTGATGGCGTTGAACTCCCCAATCTGCACTACTATTATCAATTACAATTGAGTGCACCATAAATATATTTCTGTAAACCGAAACGGTAAAATTACATTAAGCTTCCCCGATGGCGTAGTGGTAACGTCATCGGCTTGTAATCAAGGGTCCCGATTCGATAACACGGTGGAGGTAAATAAAGGTTCGGATCCCACTTTAAACTGTACGCAAGTGGATTTAAAATACACTTTATTTAAATTACATCAATTATAGTAAAGTTTGTTAATAGTCGATACTACTTTTAAAAAGTTATTGTTAATTTTTACGGTAAATGGATATCAGCCGAAATTGACGACTTGTAGCCACCTTGGTGGCCTAGGGAGTACAGAGGTTTATTCATAATTTCGTTACTGAACGTTTCCGGTTCGAGTCCTGGTTTTGGCATAGGAGTTGCTGTGTGCGAGTCCCTTGGTCACATTAATCTAATCGACGACATTACCACTATGTTCTCGAGGAGGCCCCTTACCCTGGGACAGTTCCTAGCACTGTGTAGTCCAGTAGTTCCCAACGTCCTCCTTCTCACGGCGCACTATAGTATTTTGTAGTAGATCCCGCGGCACACTAACGTACGAGTTGGTCACAGTGCGAGTGGTGACTGACGTTAGAATAACATGGCACAATATTTTCCCTCCATCACTGTCGACAATTATGATTGGGTGCGCAATCCATATGCTATGCCCCCAGCATCAACCACCGAACTTCCTCTGGAGAAAGAAGAGCAGCTCCCAGACCGAACACTTCAACTGAAACATGGTGTACTACCACTTACCAAGTCTTGGATGTTAGCAAAGAATAAGTACCCACCAATAGCAGCGGAACCAGTTAATACCCTGTCTAGCGTAAGACGCATTCTGAAGGGTGCACAGTGGAAAGTGTACATTCCAATACTGCTACACGCGATCAACGAGGACGATCCGGATAGTAGGGTCGAATACTGCGAATGGTTTGAGCACATGGTTCGCGAGGATAGAGAATTTGCAGGGACAGTTGTGTGGTCTGACGAGGCGCAATTCAAACTTAACAGTACTGTGAACCTCCACAATTGTGTCTACTGGTCGCCCGTCAATCCTCACGTTTATATGGAGAAGGCGGTGAATCTACCGGGGCTTAACGTGTGGTGTGGTCTGTCATCGCGTGGTTTGATTGGTCCCTTCTTCTTCGAGGGTACCGTAACCGGTGAGGTGTATCTCGAAATGATTCAGTCAAGGATTCTGCCTGCCATCCGAACCCTATTTGGCGATGAAATGTTTTACCTACAGCAAGATGGAGCCCCGCCTCACTACCATCGCGATGTCAGGTCGTACCTGGATGACACACTCCCCGAACGGTGGATAGGTCGACGCGGTGCTATTGAGTACCCACCTCGGTCCCCTGATTTGACACCAGTGGACTTCTACCTGTGGGGGACCGTCAAGAATGATGTGTATCGACAAAACCAACTACACTCAACGAGCTACGTGAAAAAAAATAGCATCATGTGCTGCCATTATGCCAGATACACTGACGGTCGTAGTACGGTCTGCAGTTCGGCGCCATAGGAGTTGTTTACAAGTTGCTGGTGGTTATTTTGAACATCTAACATAACTCTCTCTCAGTGCCAAAAATTGTACCCACAAGTCAATTTTGTCAGAAGATATGGACTATCAAACAGTGAGTACATTTTTTTTGGACCTCCTGTATTTGTTAGCTACCAGAAAACGCTGAAGTATGTGCCATACAATAAGCTGTTCTCAATTCGTATGTGGAAAATTGTTATTAAAAAATTAGAAATTCGATTATCTCGAAAACTACTAATTTTCGGACGGGGTATCATATGGTCAAATTTATTGCAAATTGCCTCTACTTTAACCCCTTTCAGGGAATACATGTAATTACCGGTTACCCTGTATACGTACAACTTGTGTGGCTATCGTGTTGTGACGGGGTGCCTTGAATATTGCATCAGAATCCAGAATCGATTCTCGGCTAGTGTCGTGCATTGTTCGTGCGTTTGCTCAATCAAAAGCAACTCCACTTGTTGTAATAGACCTGGGAAAATTATGTAGTGAGGTAAAAGCTCTTTCTCGCTTGATAATTAGAATATGAGAAAATTAACCGGGAACCGGAGAGTGTGAAGGGGGGTGACGTTAAAAATGAACACACTCAAATGCCAACTTCTCTTCTTCGTAGGACGTTCAATAGCGTAGTGGTAATGTCGTCGCCTTGTAATCAAGTCATCCCGGGTTCGATACCCGATAGAGGCACAATTAATGCAGATCCCACTATAAACTGTAGGTCCAGTCCCGATTGACCTTTATGTGCATAAAGTGGACTTAAAACCAAAACTCATCTCAGCTCAACTCGTAGTACGTTCTGCGCAGCATTCTTGCAGGCTAGATAGGCTCTGACGCCTAGACCCACGGCCAACCCTCTTTGGAGGTTGTTTTATTCCCTTAATATATATTTGTCAGTGCCACTTCAGCCATTTCATCACCATTCATCTCCATCTTGCGCATTGCCGAAGGTTCCGGGTTCGAATCCCGACATGGCCGTTCTTTGTGAGTGTCCATGCATCAATTTTAATTTAATCATACCATCACTCATCTTCATATTTACGATTAGCCAAAAGTGGCCGAAAAGCGAAATAAAACAAACCAAATCAATCAATTATACCCCAGCGTTGCGACTGATCTAAAGTAGAAGTAATAACCTAATTGAAATGCAAACTCGGACGTCAACATCGGGGCTTCGAGCGATCAAGTTCCTTGCACTGTTTTGGGCTGAGGTCTCCTTTGCGGCTTTCTCTCATAGTTCTCCAGACGATCACCAAATCATACCGTGGCGCCACAGCCCTTCGAGAGCCGTCCGCCAGTCTGACTCCCACTTGTAGATGTAGATCCAACCAGTTATGGACTGACGTGCGGTCAGCACGACGAACCCCCCAGTCGTTATTGTAGGTTTCCATGACCGTGTTATGCTACTCATTCGTAGCTCACAACGAGAAGCAATTCTCAAAACATTATACTAAGATATTAACATTATAATAAGTGTCCTTCCATAGCTATTTCAGTCTTCAAACTGCTTCCAACGGCTTCCGTACGTTGATTCGCGATTAGTCAAACATGTCAAATGTAACTGCTATTAGTAAACGTACGAGGAAAAATAAGTTTTGTAGAAATTCTCTT
Organism: Lepisma saccharinum; assembly: GCF_977018435.1. NCBI lineage: Eukaryota > Metazoa > Arthropoda > Insecta > Zygentoma > Lepismatidae > Lepisma > Lepisma saccharinum. Next base: position 46,816,127 of record NC_139256.1, read on the forward strand.
CTCAATAAGAATACTATATTACTACCTTCATTATATTAAATATTAATTAATTAATTAATTCTCTAGCACTCTTGATTCTGAAAATTCGTAGTTACAGTTCAATTTGTACTTATCCTGAGCAACATTTATATATATTCTATTCCAATTTTTACAGATTTCTTTTAGATTCATCTCCATGTTCGTTTTGGTCCTTTACCATCAGGTTTCCCAACAAGATTCCTGTAAAAATCTCCTTTATTCCTTTCTCATTCGTGCCGGTTTAAAAAAAAAAACATAGAGAGTTAGTTAGTTAGTTGTTTCCCACTGTACTATTTCAATTTTTGAATAATCACATGTTAGTTATGAATGCATCGTTGACATCCTGTCTGATCATATATGTGTTTGGGCTGAGGTTCCGTATCTACCTGCAACATTATTTCTTTTCTTCTTTTTTCTTGTTATCTGGTTTCTATATTTAACATTAGAAACAACACATTCCCATTAACAATATTTCATGTTATGCAAAACATTTAAGTTTTATACACCATCAGAGGTGTGATTGCAACAAACGTTACCACTACGTCATCCGACAAAAAAGCCAGAATCGGTATTGTTATATTTTATTGCTCAGGTTATTTCATTTTTTTAATATGTATAGCTATAGTGAATATACTAACTTAAGCCCTCAGACTCGTAAACCAACAAATATACACACCTCTGTTAACTGCCTTGTATTTTGGGGAGAGGGGGACAATTGTAGCTGTTGGTGCAATACACTTTGAAGTTTTTGTTTTCTAAGTGCCACACATCAATTTCATCATAATTATCATTATTCATCCTCATCGTTGCCATTAGCCTCTTCTTTTTTACAAATTTTTTCGTACTGATATCGCCTTAGCAGATTAACAGAAATCGTCTAAAATTTGAACTCGTGACACCTCCCAATACCATTGCAAGCTTACTTGTGATTGTTCTCCTCAATTATTCAAAATACCTCACTTTCATATTCAAATACACACAAGTAAAAAAAAGTTCATATCACATTAGTGTTTTTAAATTTTATTCTTGGGGCCACTTTCTAACATTGTTGCCTGATATTAAAATAAGCGAAAACACTCTGCTATGCTTAATAAAAAACATCTATTCATTGCCAGATTGTACAACTGTATAGGTCGAGGTTCATAAGCCTCATCCATCTTATTCTAGGGACTGCATATTTTGTATACAGTTTTTGTAGTGGAATCAAAACACAGGTTGTTAAGAATATCGTCAGTAAATATGAGAATTCTTGCTGTGAAATTTCTATGCTGTTTAACCTAATAGAATTCGAATCTCTGAGAGAGCCAAGTACTAAGCTTTAGCATTCCATATTAGCAAAACTTTTATACGTACGTATTTATAACCTCAATTTACTAATCAAAAAATCCCCCTTAACCAACCAATTAGCACATTTATATGACCTTCTATAGAGGACATGACATTTCCGAGCCGGTATTATTAATGTGACATTCTTAACAGGTTAATGCATCAATCTTTAAGCAAACACTTAGGAATGTTTGAAATTCAAACAATTCTTGTGACAAAAAACAAATAATTAGGAAATTCTTTTTAACCAAACAATCAACACAAATCTCTCTTTTTTATAAAAAAAAAAAGAGCATAACATTCCTGAGACAGTAATAGTGAACACTGTCGTTTGAAATTAGAAGAAGATTAATCACACGAGCATCATCATCGTCGACATCGCTTATCCTGACGGGATGCACGACATGTTTATCCAACGTATAGGAATACACGTTGATAATTAAGCGTTTTCCTTCTGCATCTCGTGCTCGTGTTTCGAATTTTGATGTATCAGAAATAGTCACCGGGTATTCGATGCCACTTTCAAAACTCGGACTCGTATTGTTTGTAATATCCAACCCACTGTGGATTATTTTTGCAATAAACAGGATGCAGTGCAGCCAATATACACCAAAAAAAAAAACACTTGTTATCGCTGTTCTGTATATTTAACACAGCCCTCTTGTGTTGAATATTCGGTGGAAGAGACATAAGCTAAGTACGTGTTGCTAGAAGACCTTCGTCGTTGCAAGTCATCCATAACCTATTCACTAAGAAATAAGAAAAAAAATATTGACGTACTGAAAAAAAAAAGTTGACTTGTTCACCGAGTTCACAGATGTTTACTCATTGATGACTCCGTTGTTGTCGTCTATCAAAAAAACCTAAGTACGTTGGAAACAGTGAGAAAGTTATCGAAAAATCTCCCACCTTGTCGATTTTTTTTTGGTGACTGTAGGTCCAGTTTCGATTAGCCTTACTGTGTATAAAGTAGACATAAAAAAAACAAATCCAAACCAGAGTATCAACAAATTTAAAAAAATAAAATTTCCCCCTGTGTACTTGTATAATTTAAAACACCAAGTTCGATACCCGGCGGATTTTACTGTAGGTCCAGTTTCGATTAACATTACTGTGCATAAAATAGACTTAAAACAACAAATCCAACCCAGAGTACACGCGTCAATACCATCCACCATGAGTAAACTAACATGATCATGATCATCATCCCTCCCCTTCCCCTCCCTCCGATTGTTACCCCGCTTTTATGTTATTCGCAATAAAAAATAGTTTTTTCAAGCGCACGTTATGTATGCTCATATTTTTTTTTTGTTTAGCGTAAATTTCGATGTTTAATCAAAACACCACTTCCTGTTCACTAACGCAACTCGCAATTATTACACACACATGCAAGAGAAATAACAAAAAAAAAAAAACTTACCTACAAAAAGCTGCTAGCAATTTAACACACACAAAACGGTTGTATAATCGCGTGCAGTTGCAAAAATAACATTACTCTTCTCTACAGAAACTTTCACAGAAAACGAAAGTCATCTCCCCCCTCTCTCTTCTCTCCACCCGCCGTCGCATCCGGTTGCGGCGACAATATAAGCAAAAACTAGGTCGTGTCAGTATTGCCAACTCACTAGGCCTCTGAGTTTAGGGCGACCCAAATTGTGCTGCCAGAGAGTGTTGCGCGCGGACCAGGTTCGAGGGCATCAACTCAACTTGCATCTCTCGCATTACTATTTCAGCGAAGCGTTGCAGAACAAGCAATATTTGTGTTTCCCACGGCAGCATCTCGAGTATTATCACAAGCTGGTCGGGGGTTACGTACAGCAGCTGGCCTCCCCCCTTTCAGCGTGAACTTGGGAGTGGCGCGAATTCCACGCCGCCGGAGCGGGCGTTCCACCCGGTACGGAAGTTAATGTTTATCGCGGCGTCACGAATCCCACACCAACAACGTGGAAGCCAAACAGAACACGGCTAAATTAATGATGAATAGTATGCACGGGTAAATGTACAAATTGAAAAACACCCCCGAAGAGATTCGCCCCCACGTCAATCAATTTTACGTTCGAAGGCCGTACGGGAAAACCTTTACTTTTTTTTGGTTGGGCACCACGCACCCTGGCGGGGTTATAGGGGCCAGGTATCCTAAAAAACAACAATTATTATTTGTTTGTTTGCGTCACAATACGGAAATAATAAGAGGCACGCGCGTGCGTGTGTGTGGCACATCGTTCCATACGGAGCATACTGTGTTGCCATCCACCCATCTCTTTTTTACGGCAGTACATATTTGTTGCCGGCTCTCCTTGTTTAGTGTGTGTAGGTTGGCAAAAATTGCTTTATGCACTGTAAGGCAAGCCTCAAGCAAAGTTGCCAGCTCCTTGCTTTAGGTTAGGTTAGGCCGTGTCCAGATTGGCAAGCACTCCGTCCCGTTCTCTACCGTTGCTCTTGAGTGCCGTAGAAGTCGCGTCCAAGTCGTCCGAATCTACATGTCCCCTTGTAGTACGGTTGTCACTTTTCCCGCCAGGTGTCAGCCCGAACTTCACCAACCGCGCTCTGGGGCGCAGGCGCATCTCACGGAAGCAGAAGGCAGACGCCAAACAAACATGACAATAATTTCCACCTAGTTAAAAATGTAACACGCTATTTCATCATTTACAATTTTTCTACATTCAGTATTATTGATAAAATGTTAAAGTATAACTGAGTTTTACATCGTCTAATCAGTAAATGTTGTCTGGACAAAGTGAAGGTTAGAATATGGCTGCCAAGCGCAGCGTCACAGCGAGTTCAAGCGTGCATCTGTCGCGCCTCTCTGCTCTCCCCTCCGACTCCACGTCTGCCGCGAATTCGGACAACAAAGGTTGGCTGAGTCCCCGGATGGAACGGTGCTCTAGGTGACATCTGCTGCCAATTCGGACGTGGCCTTAGACCAAAAAAAGCTGTAGGTAGGCTGTCGGTTGTTTAACTCTCCCCTCTCTCTCTCTCCTCTCTCTTTTTTGTAAAAAGCCATGGCAAAAGTACCAGTAGGTTGGCAACCTTGCTTTATGCACTGTAAGACAAGCCTCAAGCAAAGTTGCCAGCTCCTTGCTTTAGGCTAGGTTAGACCAAGAAGAAAAAAGCTGTAGGTGAGTGTTGGCAGCATTGTCGGTTGTTTAACTCTTCCCTCTCTCTCTTCTCTCTCTTTTTTGTAAAAGGTTATGGCAAAAATACCAGTAGGTTGGCAACTTTGCTTTATGCACTGTAAGGCAAGTCTTAAGTAAAATTGCCAGCTCCTTGCTTTAGGTTAGGTTAGACCAAGAAAAAAAAAGGCTGTAGGTGGGTGTTGGCAGCTGTCGGTTGTTTAACTCTTCCCTCTCTCTCTCCTCTCTCTTTTTTTTGTAAAAGGCTATGGCAAAAGTACCAGTAGGTTGCCAACTTTGCTTTATGCACTGTAAGGCAAGCCTCAAGCAAGGTTGCCAGCTTCTTGCTTTATGCACTGTAAGGCAAGCCTCAAGCAAGGTTGCCAGCTCCTTGCTTTAGGCTAGGTTAGACCAAAAAAAAAAACCTTGGTGATTTTTTCGAGTAAAATATTGGCAAGACTGTAAGAAAATAGAGCTTATGCCTTACGAGAGAAATCCATTAAGGCGAGCCTCAAGCAAGATTGCCAGCTCCTTGCTTTAGGCTAGGTTAGACCCAAAAAAAAAAACCTTGGTGATTTTTTCGAGTAAGCAGCTGGCAACACTGCCAGAAAATAGGGCTCATGCCTTACGAGACAAATCCATTAAGGCGAGCCTCAAGCAAAGTTGCCAGCTCCTTGCTTTAGGCTAGGTTAGACCCAAAAAAAACCTTGGTGATTTTTTCGAGTAAGCAGCTGGCAACACTGCCAGAAAATGAGGCTCATGCCTTACGAGAGAAATCCATTAAGGCGAGCCTCACCGAGCCTCATTTTCGGGCGTTGAACTCCCCAACCACCACTACTAATAGTTGATAGAAAGAGGTAGGTAACCCATCAATACCTGGAGATGAATTTTTGAACCATGTTTTACAGATGCATGAACCTCATCATTAGTGAAATCTGATTCTAATATCTGACGCTCATCATCCGTCAGAGTATCTGGCACATTGTTCACAAATGAGACAGCATGGTCCCTGTTACATACCGATACATCATATACGTTTCTAAAGTACTCATAAATAACATTTTTGATATCCGGATAGTGTGTAAAACTATTACCAGCTGTATCTGTAATACTATGAATCATTTGAGTTTTGCCACGAGCACGTTCACGTAACACATAGGTTAATGACGCCTTTTCATGTAAATCAAATGGCAAAATTCGACTTCGAATTTTTACACCTGCTCTTTTTTGGGCATGCATTCGCAACAATATAGCTTGTACATGTTTCATTTCAGTGAAAACCTCTTTACCTTGCAATGCCTCATTATGCATTTCACGCAACACTCCATAATAAAAATTATATTTGACATTCCAATCACGTGCACTGTCACGACAATATTGAATACAGAAACGTTTGATTGCTGGCTTTAAATATGTATCCCACCACGTAGGTAAATAACGTTGTTTCTGACTAAGAGCTTCCCATTATTGCCATTTTTTACTAAATTCAAGTTGAAAAGTGTGATCCTCAATCATGGAGGTATTTAATTTCCAATATCCATATCCGTGTTGAATAGAAGGCAAGTTAATGTTACAAGACATAACTACCGCAGTGTGATCCGAAAAACACACCGGCTGAATTTGAATAGCAGAGACATTACATATCAGAGATTGAATTACATATATTCTATCTAATCTAGAGGAACAATTATCTCTCATATACGTAAAACCAGTCACAGCTGGGTGAATGGTAGACCACACATCCGAAAATTTAAACCCACTAACAATATTATGTAAGGCAATTGATGTATTGAATCCCGGTCTCTGATCTTTGGGCAACAGTACACAGTTGAAATCACCAGCAAGGATAACGTGTTCAGCACAGCTTGGAATTTCAGGTGCAAGATCGTTCATAAAGAAACTGTTACGTTTTTGGCGCTGTTGATTCCCTGATGGAGCATATACATTACAGATCCAAATATTATGGATCTTGACAATTATGATCCGTCCACTGGGATGCATGATCACGTACGTTATCGGGATATTGTCCTTTACTATTATGGCTGTTCCTTGTGCCTGGTAAGTAGCATTATTATATACACGAAGGGAAAATGGTAAGTCATATTGGAAAACCGACACTTCTTGTACCAATGCAATATCAATAGATGATTGCAAGATAAAATCACTCAGGGCATGTTGCTTACATTTGTTCTGCATTTTATTGATATTAATGGTTGCAATTTTAATGTATGTGTTCATCACAACAAAATTAATATTATAACTTACCAAGAATACAGCATGTCGCACGTCATCTTGGAGAAACCTATCGCACCACACAAAAACACACCTAACACGAAAAAATAACCAGCACAAATTTATCATATTGAAAACTTCAAATTTTTCTCACTTTCAGTTGGAGAACATTAGTATTTGGGTTACTCTGGGATCTGGTGATAAGTGCCGGAGATGGATACGGAGAAGGTCGATCTTCAGGCTTTTTTGCAGAAAGTGAAGTCACCTAATTCTTTGCCTGGCCTTTCTTCCTTTTGTGTTTGCCCACCTGTTTCTTACTTGTGTTTGAATTGGAACAATCGGGGATGTTTTCAGGCAATGTGTTTTGTAATTGCTCTGTACTGGATAGTTTCATAACACCAGTCGGATCAAACACCATACAAGAACTATCACTTCCGTTCAGCTGCAAGAGGAGGGAACCTTCTCCGCGTTTGTTTCGGTATTATCCGACATCAGACTTGAACCCATTTCACTATCTTCAACTTCCTTTATCCACACACGGGTTCATCCTTATGTATCACTGGCTCTTTCGGCACGTCTCCTATCGTGGTGTGAACTGAAGATTGTAATTCAGTCGGTAGAAATTCCATTGTGTCCTCCGCAAGGGGCAGCTGGATCGGAGAGCAAAGCACACTTTGTGCATAAGTCGCTGTTGAATGGGAAACACTGTCAAAAACCGTTGCGGGAGGGCGAGCTCCTCCAACTACCGAACGGGTATATGGACGTCTTTTAGAGCACATTATAGCTGTATGGGACACTTCCCCACACAGTCGACAAGTAGCTGTTGACCAGGATAAGTTGTCCAATAACGAATACCTAGAATTGTCACATAACACGGTATTGGTTTCTTGAGTGACATTTCAACTAGCTTCCTCCCAGCACGAACAAGGTATATATGTTCACCTGAATAAACTTCATCATTGATAGATATGATTTCACCATAGGATGTCAACACAGCTCGAATCGCATCGTCTGAAAGTTCCATTGGCACTACATGTAATCGAACCAGCACAGTGATTTTATCCGCCCAGTCAATTTTCACGTCATGAGAACCCTCTTCGTCACTATATTTCAGAGTGGCACCGCATTTAGCTATTAACTGTTCACCCAGAACTCGCGAAATCAGTTTGACATACACACTTTTCCGAAAGTAATCAATCTCAATACTTAGCACTTGATCAGGGGTTAATACCAGCTTGTCACTAATGAAACGATGAATGTTCATAGATGCCGGTACACGAGATACAGTCGTAAAACACAATTTCAAAGTATTCACTCGCTTAGTTTCCATGGTCCGTCACAATCTATTCGATTTCTCTCGCAAAGCTACCGTGGCCGAGCACCAGTCCACGCAACACACAGGAGCTCACAATCGATGTTTCTCCTTCGAAGGCTGACCCTCGACTGCCCGACTGAGCCACCGCGGCCTACTATATTTATTTCAGTATAATAGTTTTAACTGAAATTTTAACTGAACTTCATCTGAAGGCCAGATCGGTTCTACAAGCCGCAAAACTCCTCAGTGCGAAGAGAAGTAAGCCTTTAGGGTGCTCTCAGCCATTTGCATAGTAGTGAGTTCCTACATGCGTATGTAAAAAAATAAACGTAGTTACTTTGTGGTACAGAAACGAAGACAATATATACAGGTAAAGTTAAAGTTCCCAGTGTAGTGTATATAGCACCGTGTCATGAAGGGTTGGCAAAATTTGTTTCTTTTTTTTTTAAAAAAAAAGAAACAAAATAAACAGTTTTCTTGTTTTAAACAGGCTTCTAAACATGAACCGACAAAAATGTTTAAAACAAATAAAACGTTTAAAACTTAATGCCAAGAAGACTTATTTTCTAAGAATAATAATTAAGAATGAATCTGTTAATCATCCAAGGATGGACTGTGTTCCTATTATAAAGTAAAGGCTTAACCAATTTCCTAAAATACACATTTATGTTAGTCTTAAATCTCCGATGTAGGCTGTTCGATTGATTGATTTGGTGTTTTAAGTCCACTGTATGTGTAGTGAGGCTAATCGGGACTGGACCTACAGTTTAAAGTGGGATCCAGTAGGCTGTTCGAGAAGCTTCAACTCATCCAGTTGGCAGGCCTCAGTGAGTCCATGTCGTAGCTACTCTGTTCTTTTGAAATACATTATATATTCGAAGTTTCATATTATTTGCAGCCGTGAACGAAAAAGTACTTCATTGAATTTGGTTTTGTTGTACGTGAAGTCCTAGTTTGTATATGTTTGTTTACTTCAAAATTGGCGACAGACAGATCGGTGCATTCTATGAAGATGACAACCCGAAGGCGATCCATATCGTGATAATTTTCACTCTTTAACATTTGTACAGATATGAATCTTCAGATCTAATTAACTTCCAGGCTATAAAATATACAAACCCTTGAAACTGGTTTTGTTTAAGACATTGACGTTGTTTCTCCGTAAAGGTCCATACATTGTTAATCCTGCTTGGAAGCTTGCAATTTCTACCACTTGGTGGTGCCAAGATTTATCTCGTCGAGTGTAGAATTGTATGCATACCGAGCTATATATGTAGCTACTATAATGTCATATAGCTCAAACACATATGTAATGATTTGCATTTTATTCACAGCATTCATACATCCCCCCTTTCTTATATGAGGACGTATTGGCGCTCTATAACGCTACGCCACTGATGTTCTCTATTATACACAAAATTCAATACATGCTTGTATGAATAGCCATGAACATTTGTTTTTTTTAAAAGACTTCATAAAGAAAACAGAATTAAAGTTACGAATAGCATCCCCCGGGTTCGATACCCGTTGAATGCATATGGCACAGTGGTTCGGTTTCTACTTTAAACTATAGGCCCAGTCCCGATTAGCCTTCCTACAAATATCGGAATTAAACAACAAAACAAAACCAAACAAATCGCTTTATGATTTGAAAGAATAATACACATATTCTGTTAAAAACAGGCATACAAAATTAAAAACAGCTTAATTAATAAAATTGCTGTCTCTTCAACAAACTTGATTTTCATAGTTTTGTTTCCTACTCATCCGTTTTTTAATTTCACTTGCCCTTACTCTCTGGCACTCCCCCTCTGGACCGCTCGCCTTGTTTGTGTATAGGGAATCACCATTAAACACTGTCAAGAAATGCAGCAAAGTGATAATAAATTTGACTTTGGCTTTGCTGTCCATGGAGAGAGCAAAGAATGAGCTGAGTGGATTCTCACAGCAGGTGAACCGCAGGGCAGTTGCCCAGTCAGTTGGAACTCTGTCTTTCATTCAGACGAGAAGGTATTTGAAAGATTTTGAGTAGCAGATAACAACCAACCGCTTCCTTGGTCACATACACCTCACATTTCCTCTCGGACTTTCACAACATTGGCGTTGGGAGGGAGGTGGTTGAATGAATTTAGGTAAAAATGGCAAAGGAAAAAAATGGCAAAAAAAAATGGTAACGGTAGAAATGGCGAGAATATGGTATTTTGAGACCCCACATGCCCACATGTGTTTCTTCAAGGGTAACGACTAAATTATATATACTCGTGTCACCAACGGTTGAAATATTTTATTTTGATCTATTTTCTATATCATCGTCATATTATAACCGGAAAACTAATTTTCTTTTCTTCGTTAATTGGTTTTAAATGTTGTCGATTCTTGCCCAAGCCCTACGCCTAATTGGTTATTTGACCGCGAGTTCCTTCGTAGGTAAACGCGGCAACAGAGGGTCAATGCCATAAAGGCGGTCATCTCGCCGGATCTTACGCCGTGTGGTATTGGAATAAATAGTAAGGTTTCTCTTTGATAGCATAGGCAATAAACCAAGGGCCATTTGAAAAGTTGGCTCTAACAAGGAAAGGGCATAACTTCTGAATAATCTCCATGTTTCGTCTAAAGCTCTCTTACGTTCGCGGGGACTGTACTCACTGTCCTCCATCTTCTTTAATGACAACTATGCACATTATTTATCAAGAGTTGAAAATTAAAATGAGACCTTTGAGAATGTCTGAGCCCCTTTGAGCCTCCTGTAGGGAAGAATGCTCGTCTTTACAACACTTTAATCTGCCCATGATGCAAGCTATCCAGATTGGCAGTTGTTGTTGGCCTAAATTTCTTCTATCGTCCTCATCTTTCGGTGTAGGGGCACGTCACCTGGTCTCCCCTCTACACATCGAAATAGAAATGGGCGAGAAAGCAGAGGTGTCGGGATTTTAAAATGTGAAATAGAAAAGATGCGAAATTCTGTTGGATTGACTGAATTAGGTTATTTTACGTCGATTTTCTGCTCATCGCGATGATGAAGATAAGAGATGATACGATGAAATTGATGAAGGGAGACTCACAAAGAACACCCATGCCCAGGTCAGGATTCGAACCCGGAACCCATGAAGTCGAAACGAGCAGTAATAATAACTCCGCCACGGTGGTCTACGAAATGTTGATGGAGTATTACTAGTTGCGACCACCAATGCTATGGTAGTATTTCAGATATAGCTACACATACAATTGTACAGTTGCAATATTATTGACCAAAGAAACGGATAAAATCAACCTAAGTAACAGAAAAGAGACACAAAGTAACGCAGATTGGAAATATTGAAAGTAAATAAAGCTAAATGTAACAACGTATTGCTGATAATTAACGATATAATTACATAGAACGATTAATAAAATATATCTCCACGGCGAACACTTCCATTATCAAACCACGCAATCAAATTGCAGGCATGCAACCATGTATACATACAACCTATGCCTCTGTTGCTGTGGTGATATCGGCTAAATATTCACAAGTATTGACTTGTAGGTTGCTTTCCGTGATGTGACGATATGTGCATTCTGTAACTATCCCAGACTAGGACTTCATTACAAGCACATGTAAAGTTCTGTGTCGGACTGTGAGAATAACTTAGCAGAATACCAACAGTAGCTTCCAAGACCGGTTCATTTTGTGCGAAAGAGGTGGAGCAGGAAGAATTAGAAAGTTGTCAGTTCATCTACAGAGCTATAGAAGTTGAACGTTGCAATGAATGTGGTATAAATTTCCACGCGAAATCATGAGCGAACACGTGAAGGAGAGGTGTAGAAAACGAAAAGTCGATTGTGATCTGTTTAAGGAGACATTTTCAGAAGACGACAAAGAGGATCACAAAGTGCAGTGTTCAAAATACGTTGTGCAATGCGAACTGGAATGTGGTAAACAAATCTATCACACTAGTTTGTCTAAAAGCTTGAATGAGCACGATTCCAAACCATCATCAACGTATAACAAACAACATGACAAGAAAACTAAAATGTCCGTCGATATGGATATTCATCTGAATGAGAAGTGCGTGATGCGTGAGTGCGTATTTTGTGACTCGCTCGTACCAGAGGTCTCGTTGGCCAAACATTACGATATCTGCGAATCGATATTCGTACGATGTGGTAATAAATGTGGGGATAAAATATCGAAAAAAGATCTTGGTGAACACTATCAAAACGAGTGCCCTAATGTACTGGTACCGTGTGAGCATTGTGAGAAGAAAGTCGAGAGACAGTTGTTGGAGGATCACCACACAGAATGTGTGAAGTTCCCGATTCCTTGTCCTGAGAGTTGTGGTGTTGAAGTTGGAAGAGAAGACGTAAAACAACATTTGGATGAAGAATGCCAGAAGCTCTTTGCTGCGTGTGCTTACAAGGACATGAATTGCAGCTATGAAGGGTTTCCTGCAGGAATGATGCAACATGTGAAGGAAGAGATGCCGATTCACATGGACCTAATGAAAAGCAGAGTCAAAAATCTTCAAGTGGATTTCGAGAGTGAGAGGAAAAGAAACGAAGAAATAAAAGGGAGAGTTGAAAATCTTGAAAAGAAATTAGAGAGCGAGAGGAAAAGAAATGTAAAACTGCAGAGGGAGATAAAGGATCTAAGAAAGGTCAATTTCTTATGGAAAGTTAAAAATATAGCTCAGAAGATAGAAAATGCCAAGTACGATGAAGATATCATAATTAATAGTCCGCCCTTCTACAGCAGTAAACATGGGTACAAATTAAGAGTGGAGTTGCACACTATTGATGAAACTTCTGAATTTGTAGACCATTTAGGAGTTTACATTCAAGTAATGTCAGGAGAGTATGATTCCATTTTGAAATGGCCATTCACAAAAAGTGTAAAGTTTAGATTAGTTGACCAAGCAACTCAAGGCAAGGACATTGTTGATTGTATTCGAGGAATGTATAATGAGGCGGCCTTTATTAAACCCAAGAAAGGTAAATTCAATGTCTTATACGGGTTTCCTGGTTTTGTTTCTAACGAAGTACTCTTTAGCAGAAGTTACATTGTAGACAAAGCAATGTTTCTGGAAGTGTCTGTGGAAGATTGATATTAATGCTGCAAAACATGTAATGAGAATCATGATGCTGCAATTTGTGATACTCGATATAGTTCTCTGTGCAGGTAAGTTCAGAGCGTTTCAGAAGTCGCGCAACACTAACTTGGGTCACCTTTACTACGGAAAATAGGAGAGATATTCACAGCAGGTTTTCTGCGTTATGATGCCTCATTTAATTCATATATTTTATCACTTTCGATTGCCAGTTTATTCAATTTAGTAAATTCTATAAATTAATTACCGGTTTATGTCGGAGTGATTCTTTTCCAGAATGTAAATTTCGGGGAAGATAATTGTGTGTAAGAATTGTAATGTACATATTTTAATATTTGTAATACAGGGCAGGGCGTCCGAGAAGTACCCCTAGATTGTATTATACACTATACATTACCCCTGTATACATATACATGTATATGAATACATACATACATACATACATACATACATACATACTACGTGTAACGTTCAGGCTGTACACTAGTATAAGGCTCCATGGTTGGCGAAAATATCATATGATTATTACTTCATATGATTATGATTACATTTCTTCATAAACTTGATATATTTGGTATTTCCCCAAGATTTTTTAAATGGTTTCAGAGTGATTTACTGAATAGAACGTTTAGAGTAAAAATAGGTCGCACAACATCCAATAAGGCAAAAATATCGTGTGGTGTGCCACAAGAATCTCCTCTTGGTCCTATTTTATTTCCAATTTTTATTAATGATCTTATATTTAGTGTTAGAGAATCTTCATGTTATTTATATGCAGATGATCTAAAAATATTCCGGGGAAATAAAAAATGGATCGGACGTATTAAAATTACATGATGATCTTAATAGAGTAGTGCAATGGTGTGGCTTAAATAGTATGCAAAAAAATGTAGCTAAATGCAAGCTATTGTGATGTTCGAGAAAAACAAACTGTATTGTTTCTCAATATGTTATTAAATCTAATAACATTTACATTTGTTCTAGTCATAAGGATCTTGGTATAATTATAGATTCTAAACTGTTATTTGATGATCATATAATTGAAGTTTGTAAAAAAGCTAAAAAGGTTTTAGGTTTTATATTTTTTTAATTGGACTTCCCTTAATAAAACTTTTAGATTTCTATTTATAGTTTTGGTTCGCCCATTAGTGGAATATGGATGTGAATTATGGAACGTAGCTGCAAATAGTCACACCGAGAAAATTGAATCAATTCAGAAATTATTTATTAGGTTACATTGTATGAAAATTAAGAAAAGTTACATATTACTAAAATACATGGAGTGGCTGGAATATTTAATTTAACAACCTTGAGCTCAAGAAGGAAACATAAAATTGAAATGTTGATACGGAACATTTTGTCAAATAGGATTGATAGTGCATACTTTAGAAATACAATAGTTTATAACGTACCAAAATATAAAACAAGAAAAGATTAATTATTATCAGTAAAATTGAAAAATTCTGGTGAATTTATAAAAATGTTAATCGATGATCTCTATTATGACTTCCATTAAAATATTATATTTAGGTATAGGATGTGATTTGCTGTAAAAGTCATTATGAGTTAATCCTTTCATGTATTCTTTGTGACAGTGTGCTGTATAAGATTTTTTGAACTGTTCTCAATACTTCAAATCAACTATTATTATTATTATTATTATTATTATTATTATTATTATTATTATTATTATTATTATTTCAGAGATTCTTGGTTCGGACCTCACCGAAATATATTTCTAGATTCGTGCCTGCTATTTATTGTTTACTTTTTGCATCACACGCATGGTGTTTAACACCTTTTGATGTTATAAATATTAATTTGTATTTTGAAAAAATAATGTATTGGAATAATGTGGTGTTTAATTAGAACTACTACTCGTATTAATATAAAACTAGTCTTCTACAAGGTAATTTTAAATATGTCAAAAGGAACAAGTGAATGTAGATAATTAAATAATTATTGTGATATTGATATTCGAGTTTTCATTCAACTGTAGGTAAATGAAATAAATATTTGTTGTAAAGAGATAATAATGATCTGCTGGGGCTTAGCGAACGAGCATGCTCACTGCGTTGATAAAAATTAATTAGTAAATGTTCGAGGAATGAATCAGCACAAAATATTTTTTTTAGAAAAAATTATATTATTTTTGTCAAGATGTGCATACTCATACAAATTACATGAAAGTTAACTAATGTTTCTAATTTATATTAAATAATGAACTTAGGAAGGGAGGGCTTCAGCTCCAGAAGCCTCTCCCTTTTGTACTCCCTCGATTCTATTCCTTAAGGTTATATCAAGCCAGGATAAGGGACGTTTAGAAATGTATCAAAGTGACTGATTGTTTAAAATTCAAATCCAATTCAGATTAATTCTTATTTGAAGAGTGAGGTTCAACCTTTGGCTGTTCTACCACCTGAAGAAAGTTAAGTCAATTGTCTTTATTTTAAAAAGAAGTATTTATGGTTGTAGTGGAAAGAAGTAAGTGATACTTGTAATGAATTTGCTTGCAATGTTATTACTTTATGACTGCAAAATATTCACGGCGATAATGAATCGTACATTGGTAAAGAGATGCAGTGTTACACTTTAAACAAAATCGACATACGTCACGTTGCCGCTGTCAAGTTATCCTCGAGAAGAAATATCGTTCCTCTAGATTGTAATAAAGTCATGTGATTCGGAAGTTTATACACTATACTTCCAAAATGTTATTTAGTTCGAAAACTATGGAAAGGACCACCAACTGAGGAGGCTGGACTGAAGTGCGCTACAACACACTAGGTGGGTAATTCACATATCACAATTATGCCGTATTCGAATCCCGCCAAAGGGTGTTCCTGTGTGAGTATTCTCTTACTAATTTAACCTGCTCCTATTTCCCTATCATCGCGATTTCATAGAAATACGCAAAGTAAAGAAAATGCACATTCTCCTATATTAAATCGAAATACATCACATTTTCCTTTTATGGATATTAGTGAAGGAATATACGTATGTTTGTAAGTAAGATGGTAGGAATTTTAGCCGTATCTCTGTACGCCAGCAATAGTCATAGTGCGAGTATTATCATGATATGGTCAAGTTCAAGGACAATTGATGGGACGTCGGTTTCTATCTG
The DNA here is from genome assembly GCF_977018435.1 of Lepisma saccharinum. Classification (NCBI taxonomy): domain Eukaryota; kingdom Metazoa; phylum Arthropoda; class Insecta; order Zygentoma; family Lepismatidae; genus Lepisma; species Lepisma saccharinum. The sequence continues at coordinate 46,832,342 of NC_139256.1, forward strand.
CACGAAACAAAACCTACCGTCACGATAACTGCAGACATATGGATTTTTTCCAATGTAGACATTAGTCAATGCGTATTGCATTATAGCGATTACTGCTTGCTCACAATGAAGAAAATAACTGCATCTGCTTCTAGAGAATGTTTGTTTATCGAAAAACACATAGTAACAGAAAGGGCTCATGAGTCATTGCCTAAAATTGCAACCTCGCTTCCCCGTAATACACTCTGGTAACTGCTTCTTGAAGGCCGAAGAGGCTCTGGCACCTGAACCAGCGGTCAGAAAAATCCTCTGTGGGACTGTGTTGTTTCGTGTTTTTCCTTATGTGTGCTGAGTGGTCCAATACAGCCTCAGCTTATAACTAGGGTATGGAGATTTTATCCTCAGAGACAGTACATTTCTATTTTTTGTTATTGAGTGACGAAGTTTGGAAGAGACATATTTTATCCTCTTGCTGGTGTCCTGTCCTCAATTTTGTTTTATAATCTGCTCCAGGTTACAAGCCTCTGCGTAAGTATTGATGCGAGAATGCCCCACAATTGAACACGTGAGGGGTCGGGAAGGGGAAAGTGACAGCAGTTACTAGCCCTCGCAGCAGCGTGTACTGCTTTGCTCTTCCCACTCGATTCTCCCCCTTCTCTGCCGCTATGCGCTTGCTCCACAGATTCCGGCGATAGAGTATAGTTATGGCAGAAGCGTGCCGTGTATACCGATGTTACCGCAGGTGACAGCCCAATGTAAACAATTAAAAAGTTGTTTAAATAAAATGACAACATTATTAAATACGTTAACCAATAGCGTTGCCGTTGAATAGATATTGCATAATACATTTTTTTTTTCTGCGGCCGACAGAAGCGCAGAAGGAGGCCGGTTCCGCTACCCTGAAGAGGTAACAAGAGGAGAGGGCACCAATGCAAGGGAAGAGTGGGAGAAGACTTTGGGGCAATGTGTGCTACGGGGTTATTCATATGCCTGTTTAGAAGCCCAGTTACCGGTCAGGCCTGCCGGAACAGGCCAGCGTTGTGTAATGGGATTGGCAGAAAAGAGCTATATCCCGCCTATTTCTGTGAAGAACTAGAGGTAGACTGCAAAGCCAAGGCTGATTTAACTACAACTGAGACCAGTTCGGTAATAGACGAAAAGATAGTTTCTTGGTGCGATTCGTAATTTGAACAAACCTTGCTCCAAAATATTAAGTTGGCAACAGTAGTACGTACAGCTGGGCTTCCCTTCCTTCCCTCACACATTTACTGGCTCTGGAGGCGCTGAGTTCTGCCGTCTGCTCACCACACGACAGACTTACCCGAGAAAACTGTAGTTCTTCTTCCCCATTGAAACTCATTGCAAAGAAACGGAGACGAACACTATTAATTGGAATTTCGCTTTAACTGCTTCAAGAGTGGTAGTTCTTACAAGGAGTATTTGTGGATAAATAACTGCCCGGATTTAGAAAAGAAACACCAAATGAACAAAAATCTAGATCAAAGACAAGTTTCTTTTCTTTGGGGGGGGGGGGTTATAACGTCTATCAGGCATAATTGTCGTACTGATGGCCGCTAACACTTTTGAAAAAGTCACGTCACGCCACTGAGTTAAGGGGCTTATCCCTGTATTGTGTGACCGGCAAATCATAATATAGAATCAGTCATTCAATCAACCTAAATTGAGAGAAAGAATAAGTTGCATGCGTGGGTGGTCGTGGTACGCGTACATTCACACACAATTAATAGGCCATCCTGGTTATTACACAACCTCGAATTTAAGCTCACCTAGTACCACCTGGTGGTGCAGATGACGCAAACAGTAGCGTTTCCAACGCCTAGGTTACCTCTGCGCGCCCCCTTGAAACCAAACGCCTCTGTTTAAGTTTGTCAATCACCTTACACTCAGATAGACTAATTGAGAATAAACCTGCAGTTTAGAGTGGGTTGTGTCTCAACCGCTGATCGAACAATTTGATTAGAAGGAAAAAGTAGGTACAGCACAATCTGGGGAGACTCTGGTGCTATGTGGTAGTTGACTAACGTCTCGCGACGAAGGTTCCGAGTGTGATCTCCGCCAAACTCAAGACTCAGGACTCTCCTCCCTCATGACGTCAAAACAATAGAGCCTTCCTTCAATACATGAATATACAAACATGAACTACCCCAATTCTTTATGAATAAAAAAATAAAATACGACCTTCGGAGGAGGACAGTCGTACCCTGCACCCCCCCCCCTCCACCACCACCACGGCAATTACTCAAAGAATGGCTGTTGCCTCTTCCACAACCCCTTAATCTGCCTTCTCAGCTAGAAAGTAAGGTTTCTCTATGATCGAATAGGAAATTAGCCAAAGGACATTTGAAAATTGGTTATTGATTTTGTTTATTGCTTTTCTGCGACTTTTGGCTAATTGCAAAGATGGGGATGAATGATGAAATGATGAATGGAGACTCACAAACATCCATGCCCAGGCCGGAATTCGAACCCGGGACCCCTGACATAGTAGCGCGATGTGCTAACCACACTGCCACAGAGGCCGTTAGAACATTTGAAAAATTTGCTCCAACAAGAAAATGGCAAACTTTCTGAATAATCTCTATGCTTCATCTAAAGTTCTTTTTCGGGAGGACCGTATGCAATGTTCTCCCTCTTCTCCCTTCACCTACGGTTTTTTCAAGCATGTCATAAAATGGCACAATGCTTGATGTACGTCATTTCAACTATTATTTATCAATAGTGAAGAATTAAAACGAGACCTTTGAAAATATGATAGTCCCTTGTGCTCCTCAGGATTCTCAAGGAGAATGGTCGTCCCCATATCCCCTTAATCCGTCCATGCTGCAAGCTATTAAGATTGGTACTTGTAGTTCGCCTATTATTTTTATCATACTTATCTTTCGGTTATGCCACCAGCTCTCCCCCAGCAACAGCATTTTCACAGAGACGCAGCATTAACAAAAATCAGTGAGGAGGCAAAGGTGGCGGAAATACTTAGTGCGACGACAGTCTAATTTAATATAGTTCTAAATAATACCCAAAAAGTTCCTATTTGAGCTCAAAGAACTCAGAGCTTTACCATGTTCTCCCACCAATTAAATTATTTATTATTTATTGCTTTCAAGAAATATTTCCCTGATATCCCTGTCACTTGTACAACTGCGAAAATCAGTTCCTTTCAAAAATCACCCTCTAGATTCCTTTTAACTTCTCTCCCTAGTTATTAGAAACATAGTAATTTATTTATAGCCTTTTCTGTTTTCTTTTTACAATCCCTGCACATTGATTTTACTATAATAGCATATTCTCCGGGTAGGTTTTCTATTTTCATTAGATAGTCAGCTGGGAAAACCTACTTCTCTATATAGTGTGTATTTTAAATGATAAAAGAAATACCACTTGTTACTTGAAATATTACTTTCCACTTCTCCAATTTCCATCACAAGGAACTCTCAGTATCGTGACTTGATAAAATGCAACATTACCTATATAATGTTGTGCCTCTCAATTTATATTCAGGTAGATTTCAAGATAACCCCTCCCACTCGGTAGATAGATATTTTAGACTTCATGCAGGATTGTGGTCTGGCACTACCAAGCATTAAATTTGCAACGTTCTCCCACAAATAACACCGCGCAGGAGCATAGGTACTGGCTGCGTTCAACACACTAAACCCTGCAATTGGGAGGGTGGAAAAAGTATACCCATGGGTGCTAAATTTTTAAATACAGTCGGTGAACACAGACTCCAAAATATTCTCAGGGCTTGCTGGGTTAAGGAAAGGTTTCGTCAGTTTAATTTATGTCTTTATTATATATATCACAATATATTAAAGTCTGTTAGCACAATTACACACGTGTCGTTTACCTGTGACTCTTACGTGCATTTACCTGTACCACACACGTGTTTATACCTGCACCACACGCACGTGCATTTATCTGCACTACTTCTGTTCTCGTAGAGAAAGGGGGAAAGGGAAGATCCAATTTATTCCTCGTAGTGAGGCGCCAGGGGGAGTATAGGGACCTAATTTTATTTAGCGCTTTTGTCGCTGATGATGTCACGGGCTCCCCTGTAAAAGAAAGTAGGAAGCACGCGGTACCCCTAAACCTCAGCTGGGAACTGGCCGTAGCCAATCGGCACCCCCGACGTCACTAACCGAATTGATGCTTCCGACAAGCGGGCGCTAGGTCAGAGATGAAAGGATGCTGCGACACCCCTAGATGGGAATTGGCAAGCCAACCAGTGTCTCCTATACAAGGATGAGAGGTTAGGAAGGGTGCTTAGTCTTGATTCTCAATACGTGAGCACGGAAACAACCACTTCGTTATCGCTTCAACTTGTGCTCGGCGCGAAAATCGTAGTCCTGACTGGTCGTTAACGAGTACCGACTTCGATGGCTTACGAGTTCTCGCTAACGACTGAGAATATAGTCCGTGATGCACTCAAAACAAGTTTGTCGCAGGGGCTACACCCAAAGAACCAATCAGATTGAGAGAATTAAAATCGAGAGTCGCGAAGAATCGATCGATCTTCCTGAAAATCGATTCTGGTTTGTTTACTGTCTTATGAAGTTGCCCAAATGGCGAAATTGATCTTAAATGTAAAACTGCACGGAAAAATAAATAGCGAGTTTATTCGAATAGAAAATATTCATGTATGTGAGTAGCACTCCATGAGGATTTTTCGGAGAAAAAAATAAATCAAACTTATGCACTTACCAAATTAGCTAATAACTTCCAGACTTAAAAAAGATAAGAAAAATGTTGTACAATGTTATAAATGGCCAGCCCGATATTTTTTTAAAGATGTAGTATAGTTTTCTTAACTTAACTGCATAGAAGGCAGGGAGAGGGAGGGTTGTTTCTTTCAAATGTATTATGAAAAGAGGTGTTTCAGATATGTAGTAACTTCTCGGTCCAAGTTCCGATTGTTTGATTCAAAATTAATGGTGCAAAGGTATTTTTTACACTGCTCGATTTTTTTATCTGTATTAACACATGCTTCATAGTTTTAGTGATTTCTTGAAGATCTCGTATGAAGAACGATTTTTCCCTTCCATACATACCTACATGGTTGTTTGGTAGTATATATATATATTGCAACATATTGAAGGTTGTATCTTCAGTTTTTCTTGGTAAATAATAATTTAGAAATTTTAAGGCAAAAATACATACATATTCCTAAAACGAATGTTTTGCTTCTCTTTGATACAAATAGCTGATTGGTGTCTTACGCTGTTAGGTTAAGCAGGTTAGATTTAAGGCTCTTAGAATTAATAAAACATTCCTAAATACTTTCGTTGTAAGGTTGGGTTAGTCAGGTTTAGGGTTCTTAGCATTATAACAATATCTCTAAGTGAACAAAATATCCAGTCTCAAGCACAAAACTCCCTTCGAACCTTGATGAAAATCTGCTAAAACTCCGTGTCTTACATAACCGGAAGCAAAGAATGGCTATTTGCTGCAAATCACTGGTGTTCGTGTAAGTTCCTTTAAAAATCGAAGTACCTCAGGTAAATAATACTTTGTGTAAAATTTAACAGTGCTAATTCATTTCTCCATGCTTCAAACTTACCTTCACAATTGTTTCCAGTATTCCAAACTACTTTCTAATACATCTATAAAATTTTAAAAAAAGAAAAGAAAATCATTCAACATTCGGAACTTCTCTATTAATGGCAGAATATTGATTTTTGGTGAGTAATGTGGGGTTTGGTTAATGAGGGCTGATTTTCTATGAGTGTTTTAGGAATATGTATGCATTTTACCCCAAATTTTCTAAATTTTATTTAGAAAAAAAAATAATTGAAAAATCGAACGAACACATCATCAAACGTTGTGAAATACAGGAGTTATCCATTGTTGACATAACATTAAAGTGCAAAAGCAACCTTTTGATGTAATTATTTTACTGAACATTCCTGGCAAATCCAGGTTCCTCCCTTCACTAATTCATAATTTATTGAACGGAGAGGGAAGTATATAGAATTCCTTTGCATTACCAATACAAGTGTGATTTTGCTCAGACTATCTAGTGAAATATAAAGAAAAAAATAAAAATATCAAGAATATGCTGTCATACAATTAATTTGCTAAAAATATGCCTTAGGTTTTTTTTATGCATTTACATGACAAATAACAGCATCATCATTGCGTTCACAGAAGATAGGAAATTTAATTTGGTGTGGAAAAACAAGCTAAGCTCCGAGACAGGTTAAGTTTGCAGCAGGTTTTATGTATTAATCCGCGTGAGAACGACGCTCTGCATCTCCCGTGCCAATCTTGCCTCAACCGTCGAGCTGTTCATATCGCAGACAGTGAGAAAATCGTCAGTATTGCAGCAGAACTATATTCTGCTTGCACGTTTGGGTCTATATATGCAAAACGTTGCTGCAAACTTAACCTGTCGCGAGCCTTAGGATAAAAACATGACAAAAATCTGAGGCCTGTAAAGGAAAAAAATCTGAAAATATATTGATTTTATAAAATTGTTCCTTCTGGAAGTTTATGATAGAGCCACACAATCTTCATTGTGTACCTACAGAGACATGTGCCTCAACCTATCTACTTACCATTCAAGCTAACATTTCTGGAGGTGTGAATATCCTTAGCTAGTTATATGCAATAGCTTATGGCAAGTTGTGAATATGCTTAACTAGATGGCACCTCCATTGCAGGAAGAACACAGTAATTGCATGACAAATTGTATGCCGTAATTTATTAATGCCAAACAGCACTAAGAAGTTACAGAACTGGCATTAAAAATTTACACAGAGATCCAAGTTGTGGAAATTATGGGAGTGCAATACAGAGTTTTTTTTTTGGAAAATCTGTGAGCATTAGCACATAATACCAAAGACATGTTTTTCATTTCATAAATTTTCAGTAAATTATAATGTCTATAACATGTAAATTTTGCATTCCTAGATGCTATTTAATGATTGGTACAACAACTTTAATTCCTCAAAACTATTTATTCACTGAAGTGTAATTTTAAGTCTTTATAGTACCGAGACAGTGATGTGAAAAGATTTATGAATTATAATGACAATCTTAGTGTAGGATTTCCCTTACTCTTTGAGTGGAGTGGAGTTTTAAGTCCACTTTTTTGCACATAGGCTAATTGGGACTGGATCTACAGTTTAAAGTAAAATCCGAACCACTATGCCTCACCAGTTCTCAAACTTGGAGCTCCATGATCGCAAAGCAAATATGTTACAACTATGCCATCGGGGAGGCACCCTTACCATTTGAAGTAAAGCTGGACATGGGTGAATCTGGCTCCAAACACGACTTTTTTTTTTAGAGTTACGTTCCTCTGGTTCTCACACGACAATACATAACATGAGGTCGTCTTTATGCACAGAGAAGCTACAGTTTAAAGTGGGATCTGCTGAGTATTGAAACTGGAATCCCTTGATTACAAGGTGGCAACATTTCCAATAAACTAATGAAGAGGCTTGAACTGTCAGTGAGCAAATGAGTAAAGTAAACCAATTTGCACAGTGAAGTACATGTTTATGCCATTTTACAACTTAATTTGTACCCAAATCTGGAGGCATTTACATGGCTAAGATTTCAGATAGAACAGCGCTGAAAAATATATTCGCAATTCAACTTTTCTAAAACAAGTGGGAGGTGATTGTGTACATTATGAAACATGTATTCATGAAATCAGATACACTCTGACGCAGAACTTTTGTACACAGAAAAGGCATACTTTAAAAAAAACTAACTACATGGGAACTTCGCATGTAGTAAGAATAAGTTGCTTTTTCAGCTTTTTAAAACTTTTGGAAAACCCTTTAGTGTGTTCTATTACAGCTCTTGCAATAACAATCTTCTACAACAAGACACTACTTTATGGCAAGAGTAATTAAGGCAATGAAGTACATTGATATTTCATAACGACAAACGAGTTTTAAAAACTGTTGCAAAGGGGAAGCTTCAAACAGAATAAAATGAACCTTTTCATGTTTCATCTTGCATATGAATGTGAATTATGAAAATATAAATCTCCTATCTTTAAAGAAATATATTTTAAGGTAACAGCCATCCAAGACATATGAAATAGCTGATGTGTATGGAGTATAGAGTGCATTTTACTGAAAAATTATCTGAAAATTCTGGCTCAGGCAGACATTTGCTTTTCTGTTGGTTGAGACCCAATCTTCAAAAAAACCTTTCCAGCAGGTAGTGAAAATAAATAAGTGAACCATTTAAAGCATTCCATAATTAAATGAAAGAAGTAAGGAATTGACTGCTAACAATATTGAAATAAAGTTCTGGTGTACCGTTACAATTTCAAAAAGAATGTCACAGAAAACCTATTTCACAGTGCAATTTAACACACAAACTTAATAACATTAAAGAATATCTGAAGATTCACACACACACACACACACACACACACACACACACACACACATGCAGAGTTGACAGTGGATGGGATAACTGAGTTTTCTTCCATCCCTCCAAGTGTTAATGTTGGCATCATTTTTTTATTACACAGGCTCAATTCAGTATCGTGCAGTGCGGCACACATCTATGATTTTTGTTGCCATAGGAGGGCGATAGTGAAGCACCATGTCCTTTAAAAGACACCTCCATCTTTGTTTTAGGATGCCAATGGTCCATTACATTACACAGCTATGCGCCTCAGGAGTGTTTTCACCAACACCAACTATTGGTGTTACCTGCAAAGATAGAAAAGGCCTGTCCTGAGTTTGCTCTGTAGATAATAAATATCCCAATATTAATTGAAAGTAACTACACTTAAAAGATTTTAAAGGATCAGCAGGAATTCAAATATTAACTATAGATCACTTCTATAATCTATGCCTTTGCTTCAAAACATCTAAAGTGCACATATCCGATGACGGTTCACCCAGTCCTTATGAAGAAACTGTATTAAATTTGGCAATCCTCCAAAGTGCCACAGTGATAGAAATTTGGAGTACTTTAGTTCAAATCGCAATGTCAATGTTTGACTTCTAAAAATACGGAAGTGTTTCACAAAAGCTCTATTTCCGTAGCAAATGGCATGTTGAACAAATGAACAAGTAAAATAATATGTTATGACTACTAGGTGTTTTTTAAACTTTCCTACAACAAATGAGGTTAGAGAAATTTATCATCCTCGCTTTACATTCTACAAATTCTATTACATTTCAACTCTTCATTTCAACAATCTTGTTATTCATATTCAAATTAAATATAGGCTATATCATAATATCATACGTATTTAATCACATGCTCATTGTGTGGCAAACATTTTAGATTATGGTAACTGTGAATGTTATGTGAAGGCTTCCATGTAAAGTATTGTATGGAATAAAAATAGTTATATGATTTTATGAAACATTCACGTAACATTTCTATTAATGAAAATGCTTCCACATAAAATTGTCCCTAGCATGGTCTTGTTGTATACTGGTAGGGTTTGTTCTTCTTCTTCTTCTTCTTCTTCTTCTTGTTATTATTATTACTTGTATCTAAGAATAAAACGTTTGGATAACATTTGAAGAACTCAGAAATGTTTAAGTTTAAAATTTGTTGATAATGCATATTTTGTAATAATAAAAAGGTGGGAAAACAGAATACTAGACTTATTGTAGAATATAAATAATTATGAACCAACACTGCACATGCATTCATAATACAGTAATGGTAATAAACATAGAACTTCACATCTTTAATAATGCAGTGCATATATGAGATGAGTGCAATTTAAATACTTCATGGGAAAAATTATTAACAGTAATTATTGCAGGCTTAAAAACATCTACATACCTAACAGCCAAATATACCTTGTACCTTCCTTATTCTAATATTGACAAAAGTATCTGATTTTGGAATTCCTCCATCTATAGGCATCATGTGTCCACCCTGGATACCGAGAGTAGTCACAATATTTTCATTTGAATCGGCTGAGTGCAAAAGAGTAAAAGTACTGTAACTTTTGCACAAATAATTGGGGTAACATTTGAGGTATTGATCGTAATGAGCTACTGCACAAACTTAATGAAATTGTTTTTTAAAAAATATATATTCATTTTATTCTGGATGAAAAATACCATCTGATGTTACACATTACTCAGTTGTTCACTTCTGATTTATTTGTAAATAGCAACTGTTTTGAAAACCACAGAAATTCACCTTTTACTTTTATGCGGCATCGTTATTTTACATTTTGATGTGACGTGCGTGGAATGTTGGCATACATTTCCCAAGTGTATCAAAACATATTTTGCAGTAGTATTTTATTTCGAGATTGCCAAGCTTAAGTAAAATTCCAAAAATATGAGCTCTAATTCTTACAAAGTACGTGAAACAATATAATCAACAATAAAAAGGAAAATGGCAAGAAGTATTCAATTCTTTAGGTACATTGTAGCAACAATACATCCGTATTTCACTCTTCCCACAGATTTGTTCCAATTGCCCTTAATGTTCATACACAATAATATCAATAACATACTAACATGACGTACTTACTAGAAATACGACTGAAACGAAGTGGGCTTGCAATTCTTCTTTCTTCAAAACCTTCCTCCGCAACAGCTGATTGTGTCCATCTTGAAAATCTGCAGCCGTGAACGAACTCGGTAGGTGCCTGCCTTGTGAGTGCATTCCAGTCGTTTTCCGTTGGCGCATCCGTGACTGCACTCGTTAACGAAGAGTGGAAACTACGCTAAATGGCATTCGTAAGCCTTTCTTGACAAAAACGTCACGAAATCATTAGGCCTTAACGTGTGGTCAGTTCAAGACTAAGGCCCCTGGTACTCCCAGACAAGCCGGGCAGGAAGGACCTGAGTACCTATCAGCCGAAGCGATAGGACCAGGTAGATAGATTGCTGCTAGGCTCTTCTTCTTCTTTCTTCTTCCTCCTGGGATGGCTGCTAGGCTTCTGGCTGGAAGAACGGTTTACCCTGGATGATCGCCAGTTGACATCAGGGAGCCAACTGTGTAACGGTCCTGCGAGATCGCCACAAGTTACGCATTTGTTCTTTTTATTGTCATTGTTGAATAGCATTGTATAATCTTATCGGTTTTGTTATCCCTTCTGCATAGGATTTTACTGCTATGCTTGGTAGAGAACGTACGAGTAGTTCTACCATATCTCACTAGGGAGCGTTATTGTTTATAATAGTTCATTTTTAACCTGTATAGATGGCAGTCCATGTTAAGCAGCGCTCTCGTAGTTCACGAGAATCCACTAGAGGCGCTGGCGGTGCGCTCGGAATTGTATATAAGCAGCGACGCTGCCCCGGCCAGTGAGTTCTGTGTTGACTCTTCGGCGACTCATGGTCGAGCTCTGTTCCCGCAAATAGCCCAGCATTGCAAGCACACGGGTGCTTAGGGATGCAAGAGGGCTTCTTACAGTGTGGCCTACTCTGGTAGATTATACGAGAGGTAGTAATATTTATCGGCCTACCGGGTAGAATATACGCATTGTTTCAAGCTCAACCTCCTACAGTGTGGCCTGCCTGTAGAACAGAAACGTACTCCTTGTGCGGCCTACAGGTAGATTATACGCATTGTATTGGGTTACGGTTTAGCTCGTGGACATATTTACTGTTTGGAGACGGCCTACTAGTAGATTATACGAAGGGTATCCGTATTCTTTGGCCTACTAGTAGATTACACATTTCACAACAGTCGATGTAGAAATGACGTCATCTTTTGGCCTACTGTGGTAGATTATACGAGCGATAGCAATATTTCTTGGCCTACCAGGTAGATTATACGAAGGGTGATGTTCATCGTTAGTTAATTTTTCGTTAAGGAAAAAATGAGCAGTGTCTTATTACTGCCTTCAGCTTAGCATTATTCAAGTAATTAATTAAAGTAAATAAAGTTTAACTAAGCATTATCCTTTGTAAGCTTATAGTAAATTTCCGTTGCTTTGTTGATATTACTCTTTACTAGGAAAGCAGATTTAAATGTTCCTTGAGTCGTTTAATTAATGCCCTATTGTCCCCAAGTCAGCACAGAGGCGACCCAATGCCCTAAAAGAAAAATAAGGTCCTTTATTCCCCACTGGAGAAAAATTGAATGGTCCCACTCCTCCCTCTCCAAGACTTCTGCAGAGGAGATTCGAACCTGGAACTTCAAGAACGACAAAATTGCAGTGAAATCTTATCAGGAGATATTGTGACTTTGTTTAGTGCGGATATCTAATTTCACCCCAGTGTAATAAACTGTTTACGTCGACGCTAACTTTCATTATATATATATACCCGAACCCTGAGTGTATAAGAACCTCATATCTCCGGCTAGAAAAGAGCTACCATCATGGGTAAAACTGAATAATGTTCCCCGTCACAACGTCGAACCCGGTACGTTGCAGTCAGTACTATTCTGAGAAACCGCAACTGCAACGTTGTGTGTGTGTGTGAGGTCGACCCGAGGGGCGTTTCATCTGGGCTCCGGTTTTCTTTTTTCATTTCTTTTTCATTGACAGGTCGTTTTGCCCGCTTGAGCATCAATATTTATTTGGCTGATATTTCATTTTCCAATCCCAATTAGTAATTACAAATATATACTTTACAGGATTTTTTACAAAGTCCCCCGCAACTGTGGGTAGGAGAGTTACTCGACAATATTTCCGGACAAACACATTTCTATCTACTACAATACAAATAACAAAATACAAATATATACGATGTACTGTGTACAGTACGACGTGAATACTTTACATAAGTATGTTATCTGGTACTTTAATTTTTCCGTTCTGTGTATTTGTAAGCAAACAGGTATGTGTTTGTTTCTTGTATAGTACTTCCCTTGTCTGGAAGAATGTCTTGTGGTCTCCATTGTTATGGTCGGGGTAGGGAAACAATGTTCCGGCGGGGCCTCAATTTTCCTATATCTTTGATGGGCGGATTTGAATGGACTTGGATTTTCCTCCAAAGTTTTGCTTCAGCTGAGTGAAGGGCTTCCATGAGAGGTGAGCACTCTAAATCTTCGTGCATTTGTTGTATTCGGGTTGTTCTTGAGTAGTGTCCTATAGCTCTAAGGGCTCTATTTTGCACCACTAAGAGTTCGCAATGATGGATGAGGGCCATTTTCTTCCACACAGGTCCCGCGTACAGTAGTATAGGCCGAATCATCATCCTATATACATGGATTCTGGTTTCTAGTTTGAGAACGGGCGAACTGATCATTGGATATTAGTAACCAATGCGTTGTTTTGCTCGGTTGGCCATCTTCTTGGTATGTTGGCCAAAGGTGAGATGACGATCCAACGTCACTCCTAGGTAGGCGACGGATGTTGTGCTAGGAACTGCTTTCCCGAAGAGTTGGATGTTTATCTTTCTGGTGGGAGGACCGAGTCCAAATTCTATAACCTGACTTTTCTCAGGATTTATGTTTATCCTTCATTTGCGTGCCCATACCTCGAAAGTTTGGAGGTACTTCTGAATAGCTTGGAAGGAGTCTTCTGCTCTATCCAAAGATGGCAGTATCATCGGCGTATGTAGCGACGAGTCCTTTTTAGGTTGGGGGATATCAGCCGTGTAAATGGCGTAAAGAAGTGGAGATAAAACTGAGCCTTGGGGGACTCCTGCTCTTATTGGCCTTCTTTCAGATCGTCGTCCGTTGAAGGTAACTGTGAAGGATCTTCTGAGTAAGTAGTTGGCTTGGATTTTGCAATAGCTGATCGGGAGCTTCATATTGTAAAGTTTGTAGAGAAGACCAGCATTCCAGACACTGTCAAAGGCTTTATGGATATCCATAAATATTCCCAGGACACGTTGTTTACTATCCATCTGCACGGCAATATTGTCCACTACTCGTAGGAGTTGATCGACTGTTTCATGTTGGGCTCTAAATCCAAACTCGTGATTGGGGATGGTGCGATGTTCTTCACAAAATTCAGTGAGTCTTTTTCCAAAACACGTTCGAATAATTTGGCTAGATGTGACAGGAGGCTGATTGGCCTATAGTTTGTCGGTATTTCTCGATTTTTTCCGGGTTTGGGAATTGCAATGATATTTGCTAGTTTCCAATCCTTTGGGAAATACCCGATCCTCAGTATATCTGTGAACAGTCTTGCCAGGAAAACCGTCCCTTTTCTGGTGAGATTCTTTAAAGCTGCTGACGGGATCTTATAAATCCCGGATGCTGACTTGGTTTTCATTTGCTTGGCTTCTACTGCCACCTCACGTGGGGTGACATGATGTACATCCAATCTCCTAGGTAGGCTTTTCAATTCATCAAGTCCTTGATTTACCACTTGTTCCGTGTCTTTGTCCCGGAGGTGGTGTTGGACAAAGGATGCGTAAAAGTGATCAGACATCATATCAACCTGCTTATCTGGATCCATTACGTGTTCTGTTCCAGTTCGTAGTACTGGGCCTGCCATGGTGTTCTTGTTCTGCAATGCTCTGGCTAGCTTCCAGAAGGAAGTGTCCAGTGGAGACAGATGACGTAATGTTTGATCCCATCTATCCATTCTATCACGGAGAAGGTAGTTGTGTAAATGTTGTTGGACCATCATCCAATCAGTCTTGTGTTGTAGCTCTGGAGCGTTGCCATCGTGTTCGGGTCCATCTAGCCAAGTGAATTAGAATCGTTAGCATCGGTGTCTCCCGTGATACTGTAGGTTCATTGCTGTAGGAAGTCGCTTTATACGAAGCCTTCGTTACAATGTGCGTGAATTTGATGACAGCTAGATCAATGTCCCTTGGCGAATGCACGTGTATTCTGGGGTCGATCTCGGCATGAGTTTCCTGTCGGTATTGATTCCAGTTGGTGGTATATAGCTGTAGTGTCTGGAATCGTTGGCAGTAGATACCTTGTGCCAACGATGCTATTATCGGAAGGTGATCCGAAGTTAGTTCAGGAACCGCATAGGGGGCGGTACTAGTGTCCACTCCTTTCAGAAGAAGAACATCTAAGACATCTGGGAGACCTCCGTTACGTGGATGAAATGTGAGGTCTTTTGGTGCCATAATATGCAAATCTGTATCTTGTATCCTTGAGGACCATGACGGATGTTTTGCGTTTAAGTCGCCTCCCACCACCATGTTTGGTCTCATGTTGTCCAAATTGATGATATCGTTACCAAACAATGGTATGCTGGGTGATTTATAAGCGGCCACTAATATCAGGTCCATGGCTTCTGTTTTTATTTTCAATGCCAGTGTTTTGATGGAGGTTGTAGGTGGTCTGGCAATTTCTGTTGCTGCTATTCCTCTTCTCATTATTATAAGGAGTCCCCCTTTGAGTTGTCCCCGTCGGTTCAGTCGGAACTGTCTATAATTGGCCATCTTCCTGCTGTGGTGTGGTTTAAGATGAGTCTCATTGATCAATACTATGTCAGTCTTGTGTTGTTGAATGAAATGTTGAAATTCCAGTGTTTTTCCATTATGCCATCTGCATTGAATACCAGGATGGTGATCTGTTTTAGGAAGTTTCGACGACTAAAAGCAGCCAGTTCGTTGCATGTCTAGGAGTGTCAACTTCTATCACAAGCACCACACTATGACTGGCTCCGTAATCTGAGATAGGAATGAAAATTGTTTCGAAAGAGCTCCGGAAGGAGTGACGTCGATCCCGAGGGACATCTGTTACCGCTTACCAGACAATCGGCCCTAATTTTGACCTGGCAGGAAGGGAAGGTGAATTTTCAAAAGACCTCCTGAGTTCCGTTAACGGGACGGGCTATAAAATCATTACCGGCAGCTCCTGCGTTGCATCTGTTTTCGACAGGCAAGAAGTAGAAAAATGAGTATTGGAAAGATAAGTCTTGCTTTGGCGTTTATGCCACGGAAATTTGGAAGCAGTGTTTCAAACTGTAAGCAAAATTTACTGAAGAACAATTTTGAAATATTTGCCATTAAATTAAAATTTCCAGTAAAATACAGAAAAATTTGCCGAGGCCACGTGAACGTTTGCGGGGGCCAGTGCCTCCCTGCCCCCCTTACAACGTCCCTGGTTGTCAGTACTGCGCCGAGTCTTGTAGGAGGAATAAGCGTTGAAAATGGCAGCGGCGATACCGAATCTTGCCAGGTGTGAAGTGCGCACCTTGATTAGGTTTTTGCAGGCACAAGGAAAGCGTTCATCGGAGATCCATCGAGAAATAGTTACCGTTTACGGGAACGTAATGAATCGGCAAAATGTGGTGCCTTGCCTTCGCAGAAGGTCGGTATGAAATTTATGATGAAGAGAAGAGCGGGAGGCTGTCCGTGATCACTGACGACATTCGCAATCGCATTGAACCAGACGTTCGTGCGAACAGGCGGGTCACAATTAGAGAATTGTGTGTGATGTTTCCTGACGTTTCAAGAAACACTAACACTATTCATGAAGTTGTGAGTGGGTTAGGATACAGAAAGTTGTCTGCACGCTGGGTTCCAAAAAATTGACTGACGAACAAAAAACCAAACGACTGGGATACGCACGGGACTTTCATACGCGCTACGCAGAAGAGGGAGATGCATTACTGGACTCCATAGTGACAGATGAAACATGGGTGTTCCACCATACGTCTGAATCCAAGCAGCAGTCACTGCAGTGGCGAAATACCCATTCTCCAAAAGCCAAAAAAAAAATTCAAAACCTCAATTTCAACCCGCAAGCTGATGGCAACCGTTTTCTTGGATCGCCACGGCATCCTACTGGTGGAATTCATGCCTCCTGGAAGAACGATTAATGCTGAAACCTACTGCCAGACGTTGAACCATCTTCGCCGTGCAATTCAAAACAAATGGAGGGGAATGTTGTCACGTGGAATCCTCTTTACTCATAACAACGCCCGTCCCCATGCAGCTAATGTCACCAAGGATCTGCTTGCACATTTTCAATGGGAAATCCTTAAACATCTGCCATACAGCCCCGACCTCGCACCCAGCGACTACCATCTGTTCCTGTACCTAAAGAAAAATTTTGGTGGAAAACACTTTGACAACGACGATGAGGTCAAGGAAGAAGTCACAACTTGGTTCCAGATGCAGGCGGCGGATTTGTACGATTCTGGGATACAAAACTTGTTCCGCGTTTGAACAAATGTTTGGACAATGGTGGCACTTATGTGGAGAAATAGTCTCTGTACCAGTGTATCCAGTGTAGCTTTAGTTGCGTGCAATACACTTCTTGTATATTTTACTTTTCGTTTGTATCTTTACTTTCCTCACACGTCTTGTATAAAGGGAATTATTTTGTTACATTTATGTCCGATATTTGTAAAGAATTTATATTGTTAAAGATGTTAAAAAAATACAAAATAGTTGAAATAATTTTATTGTGTAATAGTTGAAATGAAACAGTTTTGCTTTCTATTAATATAAACCAATTATGTTTCTTATATTTGTCTTCCAATATCGTTTTGTTTTATTGAGCATATATTGCTATTGGTGTAGGTTTGCTAATAATACCTTACAAGAGAGAATGTGTGTTTTCGATATTATCTTTTGTAAAGTAGATTTGAAGTCAAAACTAATTGCTTACTTTTTGTTGTTACAACATAAAACTCACCCCCGGAAATTTTGGGGGATTTTTGAGGACAAGTTTGTTGTTTGGGGGAAAATCCTCCATGTCCTCCCCAGCATTTCGCACCCCGGTTGACGTCCTGTACTTTACACCACAATTTACTAATGTTGAACAAGACAAGGCCTCCTCTCGATTGTACGGACGTCTGTCTCGTGTTCACAAGTATCGACGGGAACACTCTCGTTCTTGTTTCCATTTTAAATTTCGGTCTCGGTACAATAAAATAACCGTAAAAGTACTGAAATAGATTCTGCAATTTTCAGTGTGTTGCTTGGCTAAACTGAAACTAAAGTCCACTTATACTAACTAACTAACTCTCTAGCCTTCTTAAACCCGAAGGTTTATGGCTGCAGCAACACAAGCCTTCAATCTGTCCCTATCCTGGGCAACATCAATCCAATCTTTTCCATTCTCCCCGATTTCATTTAGGTCCGTTTCAACGTTATTCCTCCACCTATGTCTTGACCTTCCTACAGGTCTCTTACCATCAGGTTTCGCAACAAGAATGCTATATCAACACTTTAGAAACTACCCTGGACTGCAATATGAATACTAACGAGGCTCTGGCGTCTTGGCCCATGGTCAATATAATCCTCAACGGAGCTTGTGTAGTTCTCTGTTTGTGATTGTCAGTTCCTCTATTTTATCCCTTTACCAGTTATTCTTATCTTCGTGATTAAGCAAAATTAGCAGAAAAACGAAGTAGAGTAATCTAAATCCATAAGTAAATGAATCAATCAACTTGAGAAACTAACAGAGCTGCAATGAAAAATATGGTGAACTGTTAGACTCTCCAAGTAACAGATGGGTGTAACATAAATTACCTCGATCTAACTGTCTGACAGTGACATGCAACAGTCGATCTTTAGTGGGATATCGTTTTATTTGTTTATTTTTTATTTTGATTTGCTTTATTTTACTTCGCTTTTTGTGCCACTTTTGGCTAATTTGCAAAGACGGGGATGAGTGATGATATGATGCAATTGATGAATGGACACTCACAAATATCCATGGCCAGGCCAGGATTCGAACCCGGGACCCCTGGCGTGGTAGCACTCTGTGCTAACCACTCCGCCACTGAGATAGGCACTTAGTGCTTATGATTGTTTACATTTAATTCTCATAAGTATTCGAATTGTTCTATATTCCACAGTTAACAATGTTTTCAAATTTCTATTAAATTTTCCTTTACAAGTACCACTGAAGAGTCGTGATAATGCTATGTTTAGAGTATAACGTATGTATAAAGTAATTTATGCGTTCTTACCTATGATTGTTACAATGAAATAGAACATGTCTCAAATATCAAATATTGCAAGTAATTTATGCAAGGATAAAATCGAAAATCTTGCAAAACATGAAATATTGTTAATGTTATTTTCGCAGTTTTATTGATAGGTTCACATTTAAAAAAATCATAGTTCGAGGGGACATAGAAACCTTGCCCTCCCTTGAGTACGGGCCTAATTACATCACGCAAATAAAAAATTTCATGCAATGAAAAAAGGAATACTAGATATTAGTACAAGAAGATATTTAATATTTGGAACGAACTGTCTGTCTGACAGAGAGAGAAGAGAGAGAGAGAGAGAGAGAGAGAGAGAGAGAGAGAGAGAGAGATAGGAAACCAACAATCTGCCTATTCCTATCAAAGAAATAATTATAAATTGCTAAAAGTCCCTGGATTCCATAATTAGTTAAAACACATTTTAAGTTACTTATTGTACGTATTTAGGATTATATGTCTTTAATTTTATATCAACGCTTATTTTTACTTTCTGGAATACTTAAACAAGTTCTTACATAAACGTTACAATTCATTTTAGAAGAAATTACGTTAGAAATATATACAAATACAGAGAATCATTACTGTTGTGAAAATGACTATTTCGATAATCACTTACCTACACCACAGCCAGAACTCGAACCTGGAACCCAAGTAGCGAGAGCGTCACACTACAGCTTAGCACCAAGTCCGTGCGGGTTTTCTTTGAAGTACTCATTGCTTACAAATTTGGAATCTTTGGTGACGAACAAAGAATAGAATACAATACAATATTAATTATATTTTGTTGAGTTCTTTATTCCAGTCGGGATATTTATGAAGCTGCAGTAAATAAAAATACAAGATTTTCAGTAATGAAGCATGAGACACGAAGAAACTGCCCCTATCGCCCCTCTACCATAGGGCTGATTCTGTAGGAGAATTAAAGTATTATATTATACAATAGTATTTGTGAAGTACTTGACATTATCAAGAAAATAAATTTTGTTCTTTATTTTTCAGGGCGTTCGTATCCTCAGAGCACCTCCATGTTATCACAAATACAAGACAGCCTAAAGGTTTGCTAAGCTCTGCACCACCAAAGATTGCTGCTTTGATTGGAGGAAATTCACTTTTCGTAGTCGCTTTCCTTGTTTCAGCTCCAGTCACGTGTCGTAAAAAGGCGCACTTTTCGTGGGTACCACGGATCATATTACATGCTTGGAACAAGCCTCAAACAGCAGATTGGACTAGTTGAAGGCAGGAGTGGTCTATCGATGGTTGAAGGTCGCCATCTCAGAACAGCCTTGCCAGCAGAGTTGAGTTGTACTGGCGTGTTAGACAGTGGAGATAGATACCGGCGTTCGAAGGTAAGTTTTCACAATTTTCACATGTTTAAGTTTTCTGTATATATGTTCAGATTGTTGTACCCGAAATAGTTATACCAACGGGGCATTCGATTATGATGGGTGGGACACACTGACTACATTTTTTATATTAATGTGACTTCTGTATTCTACTGATAGTTAAGCAACATTTTTCTTACAAATTATGTGCAATAAACTTAACAGTTGATTAAGCACAACTACCCTTGAAATGCTTCCCCTTATTTGTCACGGGGTGGGGCAGACGAAACACTGCCTCTACATTTCATAAGAACTTTATTCTAATTTCTGTGAATTGTCAAATTATGAAAAATAAATTATTTAAGACAAACATAGAATTTAACTGACCTTTGAATATTCTAGTGGAGTTGGTGGGGAAATGCAAGAGTTACAGGATAAATTAATTGTTTTTTGGTGTCACGGGTGGGACACAATAAAAAACACAAGTAAATCAAAAAGTTAAAATAGACAGAATTATGTAAAATACCTTCTACCTTCTACCTTCTAACTTAAATTTATATAATAGTTGAACCTTTATGCAAATGACAATTTTAGATTGCTCACTCACAAGATAGAATAAAGTTGCAGCATAGCATTTAGTAATTATAAAAATTGAGGTTCTGGGGCACTTTCACATGGAATATCCCCAAAATGTGTTTCAGATTTAGAAATAATGACAGTTCATGAAGAGGGGTGGTCGCGTTGAAAGTGCCAGATTCTCTGTGGCTTAGCCGTTGCGAAAGTGTTTTTTTTATGGCGTTGCTAAAATTATTCTCCTGCCCATTTGGACCAACGTCGATGTTCTTGCGAAAAACAGTAAACTCAAAGTTAACTCACGAATCGACTGAATACCTGTTGCACCAGCAGAAACAGTGGGTAACCTCGAAGCAGTGGCGTAGCGGCCGCCTCCGCAATGCGGTGGGAGGGATGAGGTGTAGGGGCACGGCAATTTCTCTATACGCTCCTGAAATGTTTGGGTAATCCCAGAATTTCAACAGATTGTGTCGCTTATATCCAAAAATGATGTTGAAGAAAGATATGTTGTGGGCCAACAATGACGCAATTCGAACTGGAAATTATTTGACGCGAGCATTGTATAAATAGAGCTGCTATTTCGTTTATTGTCGATGAACTTAGACGTATGAACAATCTGAGTTAGCTCAACTGGACGAATCAACGTGCACCAAAAACAATTATACCCGACTAAGAGTTAATTTTTAATTAATATGTAGGAAGTGGTGCATGTGCCGAATTACTAACTAGCAGTCAAATTCTCCCTTAAGCCTGGTCTACACGTAATGTTTTGTCGGAGTCTTGCATGATGAGGTAAATTTGACAGATAAGAATGACTCAATACACGCAGATACACTATTTATGCTTTCTCTATCTTTTGTTCAGTCTTTCCAAAAACACCATAGATGAAGCGTTATTAACAAGTATATTTCAGTGTGTACGGTAAGAATGATAAATAAAAATTTGCATCACCCACTGTTGTCACGAGAGTGGTTACCTAAGGAAGGAAAATTCTCACATTTTAATTTGCTCCGTGAATTACGGCAGGAACATGAAGATAGGCATAATTAATTACGTATGGATGTTACGATTTGGACACCTACTGCAAATTATTAGCGAAAGTTACCCCAGAAATTGAAAAACAGGACATTGCTCATCCAACATCAACTAGACCCGGGGCAAAATTATGCCAAGTTTGAGTTTTGTTTGAAAACAAAGCTCCAGCTCATCAGTCTTTCAAATGGTCTTCAAACCTCCTCCAGTTCATGCAAGATGTCCAACTTGCGGCCCACACGTAATGTTTTGTTTGATCCGTCTGCCATGATCATGCAAGACTGACAATAAAACATTACGTGTGGACCAGCCTTTATTCTCAGAGAAGAAATTAAATTGGTAATTCATAAACTTTTACCGCTAATAGTTAATACTTATTTTACGTGTGTTATTTAAAATGTAACTTCCCACAAAATATATTCAACGGGACCCCACCACAAATTTTCCATTGCGTTACTCTAGACTTTCATCTGTACTACGAAAAGGTAATAGATTTTTCATTTAACTGTTAAACGCTTAAAAAGGGCCCAAATACCCAGTAGGAGGTAGCGCCCAATGCCCTAAAGGCCAGTACCCCCTGATAATAAGTCTTCTTTCGTATTGAGGTTCTATTGGCATTTGTGTCGAACCAGTTTGAGGGCCGGTTGTATAAACATCACTAACTGGAGATCAGATTTGATCTACGATCCGGTAGTGAACTAAGTTCAAGCTTCTATCATGTTGTATAAAGCTAACTGTCGATTTGTCGATCTTAGATCAAATCCTGATCTTGGGTCAAAGAAATACGTTTGGCAACGTGGCAAATCCAGACATGTCACTAGTGTGCCTGTGATGTTGTCAATTGTCCAACACTGAACAGCAAACATTTTAAAGTCGGTTTCGGAAAATGCATGTATTTAATATTTGAATAAAGAATAAATCTGAGGTGCTGGATGTAGTATATATTCGAACATGTTGCAAATTTAGTAAAATCACGTAAATTAGATACTAAACGGCCATTTATTGCTTGTGCATGTTCCACATGGATGATTTGTCCTTGACAACTAAAGCAACTATCGGTTCTCGGTTGCAAAGGGGAGAAAATATACTTGCATAAATAGATTTTTTTTAAAAAATATGTATTTCTTTTTAATGCTAAAAAGATATATAAGAACTTTCTTATACTCGGATTTGGAGCTTTTTTCATGTAAGAAGATGTTTATTATATTTATTTTGTGATTACACGACAACATGTTACAGGTGGACCATTAATTCCTGTAAGTAATATACGGAATTTTCCTTGCACTTGAATAGCCTACGTTGTGAAACGTAAAATGTGTTTGCGTTTTCCCGAATGAAAATAAATATTGAAACAACAGTGACGCTTGTCCTCTCGGATGTAAATTATGCACAAAACAAATAATATTCGAAATAAAATATGTGTAATTTATATATCGGGAGAGAAAGCTTTACCAACTAAAATGCAACGTGCTCTGTTCATAAAGCAGTAGATATATACACTACAACCAAAGTTACATGATCTGTTACATTCTGCGGACAACATTGAATTGCAATAAAACTTGGCTGGGTGCAGTAAAGCGAAATGGTAATATTTTTATACTCCCTCTTCATTCCAACGCAGGTTTTACAATGATATCATACCAACAAGAAAATATAAGAGGGTCTATTTTCGGTTTGTATCAACACTCGATTGTTCTCAAGTTACTTTTCTCTGATCGTGCAATCAAACAATGTTACAAATTTCAAGAAAAAAATACAGGTATTTCAAACAGTAAATAACAATGACACACGATATATGGACAGAAAGAAAAATGGTAAAAAGATTTATCATTGTTCACCTCGTTGTGCATGTTTCTTCTTTTATTATTATGGAAACAGGATTTTATGAATTGATTCTCCCGTCTTGCCGCATACGTTCACTTGCAACACATTTTACAAGCAAATATTCGTTAGTACAGCCATGTTACAACAGCTGATCTGCGGTCAATGTCTGCTGATCGGAGAAAAATCGCGGATCAACTTTGATCGCAGATCGCAGGGACTGAATCTCAGTTCAACTTTTATACAACACAAAATCGGAGTTCAGTGTGACTGCAGATCAATTTTACTGGCTAATCGAGGATCAACTGTTTTATACAATCGGGCCTACGACCGGTTGTTTGGGTTGGACGAAACGTTTTCAGGATGACCCTACAGCAGCGGCGGCTGGTGACTCTGGGTTTTGTGGAAGGACTGTTATGGAAAATGCGATAATGGAGAAAATTAGATCAATAGTTACACATAATTATTAGACAATGGGGTTTCTAATAAAACACATATTAAATGTTAGTGTGGTTTGTTAGAAACTCCATTTTATAATGTGTATGTGTAACAATTGATTAATTTTCTCTATTACTCCATTTTCCCTAATAGCCCTTATCCCAATTCAGACACACCAGCTACTACAGTTAGGTATCATGACTACTTTTTTCTCCCCCTTTCTTTCTTTTTTGTTGTTTATTTATTTACTGGGTGCGTCAGTATTTACTATCGGATTAAAAATCACAGATACTAGAGTTTGGACTCCAATTAAAAATTAACCAGTAGACCTACATAAAAATTGGTTACATCAAAATTTAACTTATTTAATTCTGCGTTAATCTATGCCAGACAATTTTTCTTCAAGTATGCCTTCTATTTTTATCGGCGTGAGAACAAGAAAATGGCCGTTTTTTAGTTTTGCAAACGATCGCTATCTTTGAAATTCTGTAAAACAAAAATGGGTTGTCCGATCATTATGTAATTTTAGTAGGGTGCAGGTAGAAAGGTTTTAAATGCAATTAATAATTTTCAGGTTTTCAAAATTTCTCAAAAACCAGTTATTTTCAATTTTGCCAAACAAGTTATTCTTGGTATTGGGTAGTCCTACAAATAAATATTTGTCTTGTTTTGAAGCTCTTTGCATCTGTTTTGCATTATCATGTCAATTCACATTGCAAAACCGATTGTATACAGATTTTTATTCAGCGGAGTAAAGCTGTACGTGGAACTTGGCAACTCCGCAAGCATTGAATCGCAGTGCCCGCCGGCAGTTCCCGCTATTCAACGGACATCGCTGTTTGCCGTGTTGCCACGTTCCGCGAACAGGTTTACTCCGCTGAATAAAAAACTGTATACAATCGATTTCGCAATGTGAATTGACATGATAATGCATTTTAAAAACAGATGCAAAGAGCTTCAAAACAAGATCAATATTATATTTATAAGACTACCCAATACCAAGAAAAACTTCTATGGCAAAATTGAAAATAACGGGTTTTTGAGAAACTTTGAAAACCTTATAATTACAAATTGTGTTTGAAACCTTTCTGCCTGCACCCTACTAAAATTCCATAACGATCGGAAAACCAGTTTTTGATTTACAGAATTTCAAAGATAGCGATCGTTTGCAAAACTAAAAAAAACCCTGCCCTTTTCTTGTTCTCACGCCGATAAAAATAGAAGGCATACTTGAAAGAAAATTGGCTAGAATTGAATAAGCTAAATTTTGATGTAACTCTTTTTTATGTAGGTCTACTGGTTAATTTTAAATTGTAGTCGAAACTCGAGTATCTATAAATTTTAATCCGATAGTAGGCTATTTCCACCCGTCACATTACACAGGGACCAGTCCCTTATCGTAACTAAACTCAAGTCTCCGAGGAATAAAATCTCCTTGCCTTAGTTAAGAGCTCCGGCTGTAAAAGTGCATTCGGCACGTACAAGGACTAAACACAGCACAGATTATACTGGCCGTAGGTCCTAACGCCAGAGCCTCGTTGGCCTGCAAAATTGCAGCTACCGGAGT
Organism: Lepisma saccharinum; assembly: GCF_977018435.1. Taxonomy (NCBI): domain Eukaryota; kingdom Metazoa; phylum Arthropoda; class Insecta; order Zygentoma; family Lepismatidae; genus Lepisma; species Lepisma saccharinum. The sequence continues at coordinate 46,857,861 of NC_139256.1, forward strand.
GTACTACGTGAAAGTGAGGTTGAATTTTGGGTGCCTTCTCACAAGGTTACCCCTTATACCAAGCACGTAGGCAGGGGGTGGGCTCTGGGGATTGAAGCCCCATCCGAAATCCCTCAAATGATTCGTTTGAAATAGCCTAGTGGTAATTAATTTTAATTTATTAGCAAGATTAAACATCTTTTATAATATGTTGGTTGTAATATACTTTGAAATTAATATTCACGGTTCCTATCGTATTCTTTTACGCCTTCTGATGGTGGCTGCTGATAAGGAATAAGACCCCTCCAAAAATAAAATTATCTGGCTACGGGCCTGCATTACATCCCTGCCTGTTTCTCTTCTTCAATCTCTTTTCTCGATTTCCTTTCTTCCATGTTTCTTCACATTTTCCTTTAACTTTTCGCCTTCTGCTTCTCTATCTCTGTCACTCGCGAGACACTGCTGACTGCGACTGACGCATTTGTTCCTAAAGTCGAAAAGCGGCCCCCGTGGAGAACTTATTAGTACATTGCGCTACGACGCCAGGGGTCCTGGTTTCGAATCCAGGCCTGAGCATGCATGTTTGTGAGTGTCCATTCATCAATTTCATCATGTCATCACTCATCCTGATCTTCGGAAATTAGCCAAAAAGTGGCACAAGAAGCAAAGTTAAAAAAGCAAATCAATCAATCAATCAATCAACTTAAATTCGAAAAGTAATTGGTTGTACTCAATCCACGATTTTCTTCTTTCGTTATTGACTGAGGGAACACACCCGAGCAGATCTGGGTTTGATTAAGTAATAGAACCAAAATAAAGCAGTGGGATATCGAGGGAGGTAAATTAATTAGTATGGGAAATCATATTCAACAAAAATGTTTTCGCGAAGCTTTTGTAAGAGTTCATAAAATATAATTTTCAGCTGTTGCTTAAACGCATATGTTCAATTATAGTCTATTGGGTAAATCATTTTTTTAGAAAGGGAAAAGGCACTTTGTGGACAAGGGCAATGAAGTGAGCCATTGTATCATGTAATTACAAGTCCTTCACAATAACTCCAATTACTCTGAAATGAAACTGAAGTGAGAAAAATAAGTAATATTACTTTGACATTCCTTTTTTGGGGGCAACGGTCCCCTACATCCCTCCAGATGCTTATGTTCGTGAGGTTTTCTATACTGTGCGTCCAGAGTAATCTTCTGTTTTCGGGGGTTTTAATCATGAACAATTTAAGTTCATAAAAATCGTACATTTTCGAGATTCAGCTGGAAATATACTTTTGTAGTATTTTCATTCAATCCCTATACACATAAATAGGGTTATATAAGACAAAACTGTACGCATTATTTTAATTATTTCAATTCCTTTTCAGGAAACTGCTTGGCATAGATGGCAGTGAATGTGGAAAATGCCCAGAGACACATTTGCTTAAGTTCCAGCCCGTTTGAACATTTTGCCACTCTTCGTTGGGAGGAGTTTCTCCAGGATCCCGCGTGAGGCTTTTTACAGATATGCAGTGTAAGTAGAGTAGCACATATATAATTTAATTAATTGTTTTTTTTTGTTATTTTTAACGTCGCTTTTTGCCACTTTTGGGTAATCGCGACTCTTAGGATGAGTGATGATGAAACTGTTGAAGCGAGAAACCATGATCAGAACTATATTCCAACCCGGGATCCCTGACGTTTTGTTCATTTTATCTATGGATTTTATGAAGTTTTAAGCTGTATAAGCTTCAAATGGCAGAATTATCTCTGTGAAGTATGATTACTTCTTGGGATCTGTGGAGGGAGGGCCAATGGTGAGCACTCCATATTCCCAAGGGTGGGTATTGGACTTTAAGGTATCATGGATACATGCATATTTTTACATACTTATAGACTTGAAATATGAAGGGGCGGGTGATTGTTTTATAGCTTCCGCTACCCCTGTTTAGAAGGGAGTGTTTGCCACTGGGGAGGACAGTACTAATAGCTACGTGTAATACGTGGGATGGAGATTTAATAGTGGCAACTATTTGTTTACAAATGATACAAAAGAGATACCTCTATGAAACTTTTAAAGAATGTAGTCACTATCATTGTGTACAGTGGTGAAAACAATTACTTCCCCATAAGGCTTTAATAGGAGCAAGTAATGCAGGAGGGTAGGCAACACACATTGCACCCTTTGATGATCGATTGATATCACAGACAAATGTATTTATTTCATTGTTACAATCAATTGTCGCTATTGTTTAAAGAAAATCATAATGCTTCAAACTCGGAAGCCGTCACCGAAGGTTCTATTTTTGTTATTTCACGTCACTGTTCTACCACTCTCGGTTAATCGCGATGGTCAAGATAAAATACATGATACACACATTCATATTTTCTAGACAAGGTCTCAACCCGACATATTCTACTTACAAGCACGTTACGCTAACCAATTTATCACGGGGGCCTGCTTTTTCGTGTTTGTCTACTCAAACGAATATATTGGACAATCAACCTTCCCACCTGCGTGACGGAGTGATTAGCATAGCGCGCTACGATGTCAGGTGTAAAGATTTTGGGCATGACAATTCTTTGGAGGTGTGTCCCTTCATCAATTTCATCATATGATCACTCATCCTCATCTTCGCGATTAAGCAATAGTGGCAGAAAAGCGAAGGAAAATAAAATAAACCAAATCAACCAATCAATCGTCATTCAAGCCCAGGGTTAGCAAAACCACGTAAAATATCGAATTTGAAAAAAAAATCGACATCAACTTGATGTCTTATATTATCATCACACAGCAATTTTATACTGACTAAATCGACACACAAACCTTTTTGGCTTTCGTTGCGCAGAATGGCCCTGGGGACTAAAAATAGCCCATTTTCTGGTTATATACCAAATCAATCAATCAATTTTGTCTTATTTTTATATTGTATAATACAAACTGTTACACAATTTAATTTGCTGGGCTTAACTTTGGCTTCTCTTCTAGAGATCTTTTACTGATATCCCATTCATTTATACGACCATGGAAACTGCTCCCTTCAAAAATATTCCTCTACATTCCTTTCACCTGTTCTCTTTAATTGTTGTAAAACAGAAGTAATTATTTTCCTAGCCTCTTGGGTTTTCTTCTTACAAATTTTACATTCTAGCACTCCTGGAGGAAACGTGACAACTTTTCACCCGAGATTTCGGCCTGTGCATAAGACCGGTGGCCACCCACCATTGTGAGGAAATTGGGAAGCTACGAATGAGTAGCGTGAGCCGGTCACGGAAACATGAAGGTTGTAGGGTTCGTCGTGCTGACCACACGTTACCCCGTAACTGGTTGGCAGATATTCCACCTCGGCAGGTGGATGTAAGGCCGCCAGTCGGTAGGTAGTCCCTGATTCTCACGGCCTGTTGCGCCACCAGTTATTACATTGAATTGTTATTTTAAGTCCACTTTAGGCACAGAAAGGCCAATCGGGACTGAACCTACAGTTTAAAGTGGGATCCGAACCACTATGTGCCCCCACCGGGTGTCGAAACCGGGACTCCTTGATTACACTGACGCTACCACTGCGCCATCTGGGAGGAACGAGTTATTAACTTTATTATTATTGTTATTCCTCTTGGTATCAACGAATCTTCATGTAGTGGGGAAACTTCTCGTATGAATGCTATAACATGTAGTATCAAATAGTATTAACAATTTAGTTCGCAATGAAATATCTAAGAAAAATTAATAAACCGGAACGGTTATTGGCATTTCTGACAAGACTGAACGGAAGTTTCCGGTCCATATCGAGCACTCAATATTGTACTTCACAGGAATATGTTAACAACATTTACAGTTTAATGTTTCTTACAGATTGCAGTACTATTGTTAATACTCGAATTCATTCTTAGTGCTTTGAATGAGTCTCAAAACATACTTTCTATTTATTTCGTTTCAGATGAACGGCTTCTTTACATACGATATCTCATCTCAGGATTGTAGAACGCATTGAAGAAGACGTACTACCAAGAGACTAGAAAAAGTAAACATTAGAAAAGACTTATCTCCAGTCAGCAGTCATACAGTGAAGATTGAGATAATTTCTCAGGAGCTCCATTACTTGCATACAAGGTTTTGCGTCAGGCCGTGACTGTAGCTAGGGAGAATGCCAACAGCAGCCTACAAGACCTGTTCCTTTTGTGGGAAAGAAGTGGAGGAGGAAGAATTAGAAAAGCATCAGTTAATCTGCAGGGTTGAAGAAGTTGAATGTGGGAATGAGTGTGGGCTTAATCTTCCACGTCAAGTGCTGCTCCAACATGTGAAGGAAAGCTGCAGAAAACGAAAAGTCGTGTGTGATCTGTGTAGGGAGACATTTTTAAAGGAAGTAATAGAAGAGCATAAGGTTCAGTGTTCGCAACAGGTCGTGGAATGCATACTGGAGAGTAGTGAACAGTTCGATAACTCTAGTTTGTCCGAACACTTGGATGAAGATGGTTCCAAAGCATCATCAACGTACAACAAACATGACAAGAAATCTGAAATGTGCGTCCATTCCGGCGACATGTTTCTGAAGGAAGTGAAACCAGAGGATATGGATATTTGTCTGAAAGAGGAGTGCAACATGTCTGAAGTGGAGTGCGTGTTTTGCGATTCGTTTGTACCAGAGGATTCGTTTGTTAAACACTATGGCACCTGTGAATCAGCACTTGTACGCTGTGGCAATAAATGTGGAGAAAAGAAAGTGAGGAAAGATCTTAGTGAACACTATCAAAACGAGTGCCCGAAAGCACTGGTACCGTGTGAGCATTGTGAAAAGAAAGTCGAGACAGTTGTTGGAGGATCACCACGCAGAATGCGTGAAGTTCCCAATTCCTTGTCCTGAAAGTTGTGTTGTTGAAGTTGCAAGAGAAGACTTGGAACGACATTTGGATGAAGAATGCCAGAAGCTCTTTTCTGCGTGTGTTTACAAGGATATGCAGTGTAGTTATAAAGGTTCTCCTGCAGGCATGATGCAACATGTGAAGGAAGAAATGCCGCTTCATATGTACCTACTTAAAAGCATAATCGAAAATATTCAAAAGGAATTAGCGCGTGAGAGGAAAAGAAAGGAAGAAATTAATGGGAGAATTGAAAATCTTGAAAAGAAATTAGACAGCGAGAGGAAAAGAAACGAAGAACTGCAGAGGGACATAAAGGAATTAAGACATGGGAGTTTCTTGTGGAAAGTGGAAGACATAGCTGAGAAGATAGAAAAAGCTAAGAATGATGAAGTTAACAGGATTTATAGTCCGCCATTTTACATCAGTAAGTACGGGTACAAATTAAGAGGTATATTGTACCTGGATGATAGTCGTTCTGAGTACAAAGGCCACTTAGGAGTTTACATTCAAGTAATGCCAGGAGAGTATGATTCTATTTTAACGTTTAGATTAGTTGACCAAGCAATTCAAGGCAAGGACATTGTTCGCAGCCTGCGAGGAATAGATAATGAGTCCTTTAATAAACCCTTGGACGGTAATTGTAATCTTCCTCGCGGTTGTGGTAATTTTGTCTCACACGAAGTAATCAATAGGGAAAGTTACATTGTAGACAATGCCATTTTTCTAGAAGTATCGGTGGATGAATGATATTAATGCTGATGGACATGAAGTAATGAGCAGCACGTTACCGTAGTATGTGATACTCGATATAGTTCTGTTGTGTACGGAAATATTCTCGTTTGATAGGAGAGAAAAGTCATGTTTCTAACATGGAGGAAAGTTGAGCAAATTCAGTTCATTAATATTCATAGGAAATTTTGAGCTATTTGAAGTACAAGAAATTTAATACACATAACAAATGTTGTAATCAATGAATGCTTATGCTTAATGTATTTTTGAAAATTGTTCTTGCATGAAGGAATTAAAATTTGTTTCTCATTTGCTACACTTAGTTTGCTATCTACGTACATGACCTTGTTACATGAACTTCTATAGCCACTAACGTACACAGGATTTATTTTCGGAGGGAGCTAGAATTTGGAGATGTTTTTACATAGCTTCGTTGTAGTGGCGTGGCACGAAATAAAATATTTGACAATTACCATTTTTAAGTTTCATTTTGAAAAGTCAAAAATGGTAATGGATGGTTATATTATGGGGGTTTTGTATTCTTAACTTTGTTTTTTCCCCAAGTTCTTTACCGCTGTCATTTGAAAATTTTGAATTTCTCAAAATTTTGGGAGTGACTTTAGCCAATCAGATAGTCCCTTTGTAGGCCAGTGCCTATTGGAGTAAGATGTGGGAACGAAGAAAGAATTTTACTTAACGTTTTAGATTATAGCAGCCACAGTCAACATATGATAGTATATATTATGTTTTTTTCTAAGGCTCGCTTTCGAATCTCGGCCTGAGCATGGGTATTCATTCCGAGTGTCCTGTAAGTCTGGTCCAAAATTTTCAATTACGCTTTTGGGGTGGGGGGAAGCAAAGTAGTTTGTGTAAATGATAGAAAATCAACGTTCGGGACCCGAGCGATATTTTCCGACCGTGCCCCACGCGTTTTTATTTTCTTCATAAGAGTAAACACGCCTAGAATGTAGGCAACGTAACGTGCGTTATGGTCGTCAACAGGCTCATTACTTTAATATTTTTTTTTCCTTAACTTGAGCTTAAAGGTATGCAGAAGATCATGAAAGAGTCACTGAATACACATTCATTTCAGAAACAGGTTTGAAAGCAGTGGCTAAGTCAGTGGAAATCTTGCATTTCTTCGGTGCAGGCTCAGGTTTGTCTCCAACACTGACTGCCTGCATATTTATTTTTCTTTTTAGAATGATGGTGCTCGGCACTGTTGCTAGTCTTCTTCCCTTCAGTTGCCATCCAAAGACAATATCGCTAGCATTCTGATGCAGATAGAATCATATGGCAGACACGACCGCAATGTGTGAACAACGATGCGATTTTTGGTTGATTTCAGTGTCAATCTCATAACGATGCTAAATCGTTGTTTCCCATAAAATGTTTCTTCAATGAATATGTATTCTCTGACTCTTTCATGACCTTCCCAAACATTTGAGCTAAAGTTTATAAAAAGAATTGAAGTGATCACACGCTTTGAGGATCATAGAAAGCGTTCTGCGGAGATGCATTTATTTTAAGCGTGTTATTATTATTTTCACAGATTTGTTTGCTGCCGGTGAAAGAACGCAGAACACTTTCTGCTGAACGGTCAACTCCGCCATCTTGGAATGTATGCGTTACACGCGCATGTGCGTCACGTCAACTCAAAGTACTGGTGATTCTCGCAAATGTCCACAGTTGCCAGTCCCATACAAACAATAAGTTTCATTTGAAATTGAATGTAACTAATGTTATACTGTTTTGTAATGTTGAAAGTCTAAGCCGGACACCCTGTATAATTCAAAGGGGAGGAGGGTAATGGGACTTTTGGTACACCCTGTAGAGACTTGAAGTCTGGTCTTCACGGAAGTGACGTCACCTAGTGTGGTTCGAAATTGACAAGTACACAAGCTTCGAGACCATAGCTCGGAATACGGATTGTTGCAGATTTGGGTCACGTGATTTCCGCACTCGTTTTCCATTTGTTTGATTGATTGATTGATTGATTTGGTGTTTTAAGTCCACTTTATGCACAGATAGGCTAATCGGGACTGGACCTACAGTTCAAAGTGGAATCCGAAACACTATGTGCCTCCACCGGGAATTGAACATTCATTTGTTTGAAATCAAGGAGGTAGAAAGCCAGAATCACAGGTTTAGGCCAGGAAGTTGTTGGTTGAAGTTCTTCTGATGTATGGAAATGTATGTATAAGAACATTTGAAAATGTTATCTGTTTTCTATGGTGAGAAGCAAGTGTTTAAAAAGCGGGGGAAACAACGAGTCCTCAGTTTTATGTACTGATCGTATTTGGCGCTGCAGTCGAAGTTCAATTCGAAAGAATTTCACTTCCAGTCCACGACTTGAAGACCGCATTGCAAGACCGTACTCGTAGGATGCTTGCTTCAAGTACGGTCTTGCACCTTTCGGTGCTACAGACGGCGGCGCTATCGGGAAGTCAAATATATTTGCAGCATCTTCTTTTAACTCGATAACTCTTGCATAGGCGTAACTTGAGACCTACCTTTGGCAGGCAGGACCGAAAATTTTCCATCTCATTGAAAATAGCGTTCAGGACAATTTTGCTGAATAACTGCTAAATTTGAAAAATTATATAAAAATATAATGTTATATTAATAGACAATTAATTTTAAATTATTTTTTTAAGAACCTTAATTATTTATTGGAAAATTAACAAGCCGAATAGAAATCTTAAACACACAGTAAACTTCAATTTAATATTTTAGGTATTTAAACTAATATCTGGTTACTTACGTGGGAATTTGCACATACTATTGTTGTCATTATTCTTGACACTGTAATAAAGGTGTCCCAGGTTCGATTCCCGGTGCAGGCTCCTAGTGATTCGGATCCCACTTTAAACTGTAGGTCCAGTCCCAATTAGCCTATATGATCATAAAGTGAACTTAAAACAACAAATCAACAAGATAATTTATGCGTGACACAGTGTGAAACTTTTCAGATTCATTGACTTCCATTGACTTCTCGCCATGCACTGTGTATGTCGTAGCACTTAAGCTGGAAAGAACTATGGTTCCATGTTATTACGGTGGCTGTGAACAGCAGGACTTCCTTCATACCACAAGGACCACTCAGTATTTCCAAAGCCCTGAAAACCTGGACAATACCTACTTTATAAATTGGACATTTAACCAATGTTCTCTTTTCTACATTTCGGAGTATTTTCTGTCAGTAGTTCGCTCTTTGTATTTCTGGCATTTCATAAAGAAAAGGGATCAGAGCTCAAGCATTTATCCACGATGACGTCCAAAGTGGACGTGGGAGAGGGAGGTGTATTCAATGATCATCATTTTTGTCCCTATATCCCAATTAAATAACAATATTTCTCAAGAAAACTGGTCTTGTGTTTTGGACAGAATTTCAGGTCTTTGAAAACTCTGTGCCATGGTGTGCAAAGTATGCAGTACTGTGTGAGGTTGTTTGCATGAATTTAGTTTTATCTTGCACATTATATTTTAACAATTGTTTTAACGTGTAAAACACGTCGTTGTGGCAGTGTGTGATTTTCTATTAATTAATTTTACAATTTATTTGCAGCAACGTTTGTCACTGATGTTGAGCAGCTCTAATGGTTCTGTTATTTGAGAATGAAACTTTAAATAAGCCTCTGTAAACGATCTCTATTTTTCAAATCCAAATGTTAGAAATGCAGTAGTTTTCCGCTATCTATATTGAGAAATTGTTACCCAGCCACGCAAGAAATGTGGGCCTTTAGACGGGAATTCCTTCAATATTTGGAATAATGTGAGATGTGGCATGCCCCAAGAGTATCCGTGAGGTCATGTCTGTATAGACCATAATACAATTTCTAAGGTGTTTCTTTCAATTTTAATGTATATTTGGATCTTTATGGTGCACATAAATCCTCCCCGCCACACAAGTATGAGTGAAGCTTCTGGTTCTATTGAAGTTTCAGTCTCCTTTCTCGAAGAGTTGTGTCGGAGTACAAGTCATTTATAATTTTGGACTTATTAATATCACATGTTCGTTAAATATACAAAACAGCAAGAAGGTGAAGTAGTGTTGAGTATACAGTGTATTCGTCCTGAGCCTAAGGGTTAAAAAAATAATGCTCACAGTATCCTGAACTCGGGGAGGTTGTCAAGAATGTTTTGAACAATTCATTTGAAATTTGGAGAATATTCTCCTAAATGAAGTTCCTCACACATACACAAACCGTTCTGGATTGAAACTCATGATCATTCGATGTTTTTATTTTCACACATTCCTGACAACACATTGAGTTCTGAAGTATTTTCTGTCTCTGATACTTTATGGGTGGTAAAAAATCCTCTCTTTCACTTAACACAGAAAATGGGGGGGCGGTTGGCCCCCTTGCCCCGCCAAGTTACGCCTGTATTATCGAGAGGGAGCTGTCCAATGTACATTTATATTGTTTAGTAAAATGATCATTTTGATATTACAAATTTAAATATAAATAAAGTTGAAAAAGTATAGTCGTAATCATTTCTTCTTTCCCACCCGATTCGAGTACATTTGTGCATCCAGAAGAAACTATTCAGGACACCAGGACAAATGATATCATTCCGGGTCTAGGTATGAACAGGCTATCAAAATCCAATCTATCAACCAGGTTACACAGTGAAGAAACTGAAATATTGTAAAGTCTGTAAAGTTTCTACAATTAGTGAATACATTTCCACAAGTCACGCTACTTATTGATACTTTTCTGTTTATCTTGTGTCAAACAACTTGAGAATGTTACGGTGTTTCCCTGGTTTTTCTGCACTGCTTTCTTAAAAACCAAATTCCTTTAAGAAAACTCGAGGGAGAAAAATATAACTGATTTCACAGTCCCAATGCAGTTTCTTATTGCAAAAATTCCGAAACTATCAGGAAATTGCAGACATTTGGTAATTTCCTTCCAATCCGTATGCCGTCCTATATGTCTCGAATATTAGGAGAATAAAATAAGTCCGAAGATTTTTTTATGAACAAACGGATAAAACAGGTAAGTAATCTGGTAATTTTTGTGAACTATAAGCGAGGGGGTTGGACCCGTTGAACCCCGCCCCTAAATACGCCCATGGTTCTATCCCTTTAGATGCGAAGTAAACGTGCTTAGAAATGTAACAAAGTTACTGATTGGTTGGTCCAAACTCAAAGGCAATTCAGATTCATTTTTGTTGAAGAGTGAGCTTCAACCTTTGGCTGTTTTACCACATGAAATTTACCTGAAGAAAGTCAATAGTGCATATTTTCAAAAGAAGTGTTCATGCTTGTAGTGGAAAGAAATAAGTGATACTTGTAATGACTTTGCTTGCAAAGCTATTACTTTTTGACTGCAAAATATTTCACGGCGATAATGAATCGTACACTGGTAAAGAGATGAAATGTTTCAATTTAAACAAAACCGACATTCGTCACTTTGTCGCTGTCAAGTCATCCTTGGATTAGATTGATTTGGTGTTTAAGTCCACTTTATGCACAGTAATGCTAATCGGGACTGGACCTTCAGTTTAAGGTGGCATGCGAACCACTATGTGTCTCCACCGGGAATCGATCCCAGGACCCCTTCATTACAAGGCGACAAGGCTACCACTGCGCCACCGGGGGAGGCACTACCCGTCGTTAAGTAATCCTGGAGAACAAATAACGTTCGTGTGGAATGTAATTCAGTTGTGATTCAGAACTTACAACCCTTTACTTCTAAAATGTTATTTAGTTCGAAAACTATGACAAGGACCACCAAGTGAGGCGGTGGGACTAAAGTGAGAAAAACAAAGCGGCCGAAGGCCAAGAATTACTGCTTCCCCCACACGTTGTGGTAACGTTCATCGTGGGTGTTGCCTGGTCTAAAGTCAACACTCTGTAAAAAAAAAAAAAAAAAAAAAAAGGATAGAATACAAATTGCGTTTCACCGAGTGTTATTGGCTGTGTTCTCCTAGATAATATTCGGGACTCCTAGCGCGCTACGACGCCAGGGTGTCTCGGGTTCGAATCCCGGCTTGGGCGTTCTTTGTGCATTTCACTTCAACAATTATATCATACCATCAGTCATCCTCATTGAAGCGATTATCAAAAGTGGCAGAAAAGCGATGCTAAATAACAAGAATGAAATGAAATACTAGACACACCCTCGGTGGGCGACTCAAAATTCTAGCACAGAAGTTACCGGATTCGAATTCCGCCAAAGGTGTTCCTGTGTGCTTATCCCTTTACTAATTTAACCTATTCCTATTCCCCTATTGTCTCGATTTAATCTAAGGTGGCAAAACGCGACGAAAAATAGAGAAAATGCAAATCTTCCCGCATTAAATCAAATGCATTGTCCTTTTTGGATACCTGTGAAGGAATATATGTACGTTTATAAGTAAGATGGTAGGAATTTTGTCTCGTATATCTACGCGGGCAAGTAGTCATTGTGCGAGTATTATCATGATATGGTCAAGTTCAAGGACAATTGATCGGACGTCGGTTTTTATCTGCACGAAACAACACAGACCATCACGGCAGCTGCAGACATATGGATTTTTCCCAATGTAGACATTGGCCACTTCGTATTGCATTGTAGCACTTACTACTTGCTCACAGTTGTAATTAATCACATTCCCGGTCCCCGGGTGACATATCTTTCATTCCCTGGCATGGGGCCAGACGTCACAATAGGTAGGGGATGCCGGTCTTGTGATTGCAAACTATACAGGTTTTTAGTTCGGGTACTGAAACGGTCATTGTTGTCGTACTAATGCGAGGCGGAGATAAAATACCTTGGAATATCACACTTTTGGCTTAACAATAACAAAACACAAATAGCATTATACCTGATACCTGAAAACATCAAATGATAACTCGGACGAACGGTAAAATATGAATATATTGTATTAAAGAAAATATTGGAATAACAAACATCTTACAGGTCCCCCCGATTCACTCTCTCATTCTCTCACTCATTCTCACTCCTGGGATATATCACATGGGAATATACATACAAATCATGGATGTAATCAACATACCATTTCCTTTTTGTTTAAACATTTACTTGAATTTAGGTCATTAGTCTGCCCGCTCCTGTGCTCATTTAAATCAAATATGCGCCAGCCCTCGGAAAGCAATTATCTGAATCAATTAGGTCGGCGTAGTTAAACCTTTCGTTCGAATGAACATACGGATCAAAGTCGTAAGCACGACATTTACCAAGTTTCTCGGGCGGTGGTGATACACAAGCCTCTCTCGTCCATTGAGAACAATTACACCATTACATAGTGATGCAAAACTTAATCGGCTCCAGTTGCCGGAATACACAAATTAATCAGCAGCGCGAGCAAAAATTACAACAAAAACACAATGCAATAAATAATACTACACTCGCACGACTTTGCAATATAACATACGCTTTCAACAAATTAAAAGACTTATCAGTCGACCTTTGACAAACTAATTGACGCGACTGGGCGGTTAGTTATACAAAAAATGGATAACACTTTGACAAGTTACAAGGAAAATTAACGTAATAGAAAGGAGCTTCTAACTCTAAATGCAGACAATCAAATTATTACATATGAACATGAAATGACCTTTTATATAACATTACTAAAAAATATCAGACACGGAAGTTAGGTCGGAGTTCCCGAGTCACTTTGCAAATCAATGAGACTTCGGCTTTGATGGTACGGCGTTGATACAAACAATACATGCGTAATGGACATGAACCAGCTGAAGAATACTCTACCCAGATTTTGCTACATCGTGGGATCGTTCATCTTTCCTGGATGCGGGGATTTGCACAAGGTTCCTTTGCGGCGAAAATGTTCCTTTGAGGTCGAGGGTGACGAAGGGTGGTTGCGACGATATCGGGCGCTTTCACTTTCACAGGACGTCGCGTATCCCTTCTTCTCACAAGCGTCGGCTGTACGTTCTCACGCGTCGGTCCGGAAACTTTCTTGTGTGTCGGGCATCTATCAAGCGTCGTCCTGGAATTATCTCTCTCTCTCTCTCTCTCTCTCTCTCTCTCTCTCTCTCTCTCTATCTCTCTCTCGGGTATCGGGCTTCTGTCGGGAGTCGATCTGGAATCATCCTTTTTGGTTGACTTCGCGGCATTGTGCGTCGGTGGTGTTGGCGTTGGCTGGCTTCGCCGGATGGTGGTGGCGCAGCGTCGTTGCGGGTTTCGGGGAAGGGCGACGACCCCCTTTCCTTATCGTGTTAGCCGCCCATGGTTATGATAGTTCTTGTTTCATAAAAACAAATCACCGCGAATGGCTTCACAGGACAAAGCACACACTGATCACTTCAGATGCTGTCACTTGCTGACGGTCCGGAAATAGAACAAAGTCCGCGAAAACAAAACAATAAGTGCACGGGAGTCTAGCTTGGAGATGCTCTCACTACAAAATTCCTGACAAACTGTGTGGCAAACTCGAAGTCCTGCAGATTTATGTGAGATTCAAAAATGTCAGTTGGAAGGACGCTAAAGTTGGCTTGGCTTGGGTTTTTGGACGAGGTGCAACAACCCCGGCTCATTGTGTCGAAACGTGGTCAAAGGGTGCGTCTTCAGTTCTTGTCTGCCTGGCCTCTAGCTGTGAATCCGTGGTCTGCAGTACAGTTCTGATGAAAAGCAGCCTGCCCTCCCGCGGCGAATTCTCTGTTGTCCTGACGAAAATAAGTCCATCTTTCCTCCGTGACGAGCCGCTTGGGTTGCAAAAATGTCACGTACTTTGCCATGTGGACGGTTCGTGCTGTGACTCAGCAAACGTGTCCCCCAACTTCTGATGTCTTGCTCTAATATCAATTTTACCAAATATGCATTGCAAATATTCAGATTTCATAAACCAAACTTCACACTCTAAACAAGTCATAATATGATTAAATAAACAAAATGATTAAAATCGAACTGTGATTTTATACGTCACTGCATACCGTGACACAGTGAAGTAAATACCGGCATCTTCTTATGGGACATGTTTGTTCATCGAAAAACACATAAAAGCAGAAAGGGCTCATTAGTCATTGCCTAAACTGCAACCTTGCTTCCCCGTATTACACTCTGGTAACTGCTTCTTGCAGGCCGAAGAGGCTCTGGCGTCCGAAGAGGCTCTGGCGTCCGAATTAGGGTGACGTAAATTTTCTTTCCACAATACATGGTAAACTATATTCGGAATTACCTTGAATTTAGGTTTAATATGAAAGGCAATATAGTAAGTAATAAATCAGGAAAAATGGTTTATGTTGAACATTTTCTACAAACACACTAATATTAATATTTTCACAAAAACAGTAAATTGGCCATTTTACAAAACAGTTCTTCAATATGGCCAAGGTAGTAATGTATATTAGTATGTTCAAAGTAATATTTTGTAGGTATCCCCTATTTCTATGGATTTTGCCTCAGTTTTATCACATTGTGACGATTTTTTGTGGAATTTATAGCGTTCGACGACGTTCCAGTACAATGTTTACCGCAACTCGGTTTTTTTCACCTCATACTTTGTAGGTATGCTACTATCTTACGTCATATAACTTAACCTATTTTTTTTTTTTTTTTTTACGATCTTTCACGAGTTAGATAACATACAGGTCGTTCTCTTTCACTTCAGTTGTAACCTGTGACGAGGACATTTTTTTTTTGTTTTTACGATCTTTTACGGACTAATCTAACCCACATGGGAACAGCTGACCTACGTATGCATGTCCTTTATAATTCGAAAACAGATTTTTTGACCAATTGTGTAAACTGTTTCCGAGAGATACGTCCATTGCCGGTCGCCATATTGAATTTCTTCCAGTCAGGGAGGACAGAGGACACCGAGATGATGCTAATGCAGAAAACCCCATGTTTCTACGATCATCCTTTCGAAAGTTATGACGAAATCGACAGGGAGTTCAACGGGGGGGATTTTTCGAGTTGTTTTTGCTCTATCTTTTACCGTTTCCGAGATACGTCCACTTCCGGTCGCCTTTTTTTATGATTTTATGTAATTTTTTTAAAAAAATTCAGAAGTGTCGAGAATTTGGATAGGCGACGACAGATCTATCTATGAGCAAAACGTTGGTACTCTTGGATGTTGGAATTTTCTGACAACTTTTTTCAGTACGTCAACATTTTTTTCTCTTTTCTTAATGTAATGGGTTAGGTGACTTGCAACGACGAAGGCCTTCTAGTAACACGAACTTAGCTTATGCTGGCGTATTTCACTAAAATATGTCTTTAACTATTGTCATTTAGGAATCGCCATCTCCTTGTGGTTAATAGTCTCCATTGTTATCATTGCTCAATTTGAAAATTGACCATTACCACATTTGGTCAATTTTCAAATTGAGCAATGATAACAATGGAGATGGCAATTAAAAGTCCGTAATTGGCTAATAGTTAGAGGTTTGGTTTGAGTTGGTGTTTTAAGTCCACTTTATGCACAGTAAGGCTAATCGGGACTGGACCTACAGTTTAAAGTGGAATCCGAACCACTTGTGCCTCCACCGGGTATCGAACCCGGGACCCCTTGATTACAAGGCGAGGACGCTACCACTGCGCCATCTGGGAGGCCCACTAATAGTTAGAGGTTTCCCCAATCTAGTTAGATAGGTTGGTTGAAATTTCCAAGGCGTATTTTGCATTTTTTTTGTTACAGGTAATTGCAATGTGGGAAAAATAGAACCTATCGAAAAACAGCATATTCTTAATGAACATGGTTACTTAACATGGATGAATGGAATGTGTGATAACTAAAGTTGCATGCTTATTTTTTTCTGGTGTGGTAGGAGGGGGAAAAGTTGATTTCGGCATCTGAAAAAATAAAAAGAAAATTAAAATTCTTTAAAAATTATATTCACAAGTAGTGCGAATAACATTTTTAACCGCTCAACCACATTGGAGTACTCTATGGTATTGACCATCATTATTTATCCTCGTCGTTGGGATATAAAGAGGAGAAGATTTTTCCATGAAATGCTAACATGAGTTTTCGTATTGTGAATTAAAGAAGCATGTTTAAAATCAGAAAAAAATACTTGTCACGGTTTACTTGTGTTATCTGTAAAAAGCATGGACTATGACGAGAGTGGGAGCTGTGTCGGAAATAAAGCTTGATCCCTCTTGAACATTATCTCTCCTCTGGTGTGCGTGCAATTGATACGTTCAATCCTGTATTACTTATTTATTAAACGTATTATTATATTAATTAATAATAATTTAATAATACTCAGCGATGAACGATGAGACTCGGTGAAGTACACAGACTCCTCTCAGGTACAGGGATAGTGTTAGGCAAGGACAATATTCACAGCACAGAGAAATAAGACCACATCGCTGCAGTAGATAAACTAAAAGGTTTTATTCTTTATTTATGACAATTATAATGCGAATATACTTAAGACGAAGGCGAAGATTTCGCTTTGTCTATTAATTGACTCAACTAAAAACGCATAAACTCAATGCGTGGCTATCGGCATGCCTATGATCACATAGATCTAGCTTGCGCCCCGAACTACCACAACAAGAGATATGCAATAATAACTGAGCCAATATTTGCTCTTTAGCCTTTTAGTCAAAATTAATCATTAGGCTAGCTTTATTTCTTAACGAATAATGGTTGCAGTATTGTGCATAGCATCAATGCATGGCCACCGGCATACCTATGATCACATAGGCTTAGCTTGCGCCCCGAACTACCATACCAAGATGTATGCACAACACCGAGTTATTTTTAAGTTTAAAATCTTCGTTGATCCGTGGCGAAAGTATGATATTTCTTATACGATGTCCTCGCTTTTATACTATTTTCGAGAAACACAGATTCAAGTACAGATGAATCACTCTCTATCTACAAACGATACTATCAATAAAACTGACATCTATACATGTTTAGAAATACAAATTCACATAGTACACTCTTGCAAACATGAAGATACATTAAACTACTCATAATAGATCATAAAATACAATAAACATTAAACAAAATATATACATTACAAACAAGGTGCAATATTACATATAATAACACGGAAATTACGCTTTCTTTGCTCAAAATAAATATATTAGTGACATATTTTAAAGTTGTGACATAATATAAAAATATTGATCATATCACATTCACTGTTTATTCCATCCGCTAGCTTTTGGCCTTGGTTATTGAACATGCTTTTTTATTACATATTTTTCTCTTGCATCAATCGTGACGATGAGAATCTCAGTTTGGACAATATAGGCAGTGAAAAAAAACAAAGTATTTTATTCCTCGTCTCTTTTGGATCCTAAGGTTTGTCATGTGCATTCATACCCCGTGATGTGAGGTAGTATGATTCGGACAATGTACAATGTATATATATCTTCCAATGGAACTGCATTAGTTGGTTATATTATTGTCTCATCATTTAGTTATATTAAGATCTGTTAGGAGACACAATTTTTTTTTATCTGTCTTCCAACTTCTTAGGATGTTATGTATTTATAACTAACTCTCTAGTCTTCTTAAACCCGAAGGTTCATGGCTGCAGCAACACAGGCCTTCCATCTGTCACTATCTTGAGCAAGATCTATATACTCCTTTCCATCCCTACCAATTTTATTTAGGTCCATCTCAACGTTGTCCCTCCATCTTCATCTTGGCCTTCCTAGAGGTCTCTTACCATCAGGTTTCCCAACAAGAATCCTATAAACTCCTCTTTCCTCTCCCATTCGTGCCACATGGTCTGCCCACCTAAGTTTTCTTGATTTAATTATTCTAATAATATCTGGACATGAATACAAATTATGTAGTTCTAAATTATGTAACCTTCTCCACTCACCTATCTCCTCATCCCTTTTAGGTCTAAATATTTTCCTAAGGATCTTATTTTCAATTACCTTTTTTTATATACAAGTTCTTGTTTGTTATATCATTCATGTAATGTCTCTTAACTTTCATGTAGGCTATAATCATAATCATGTACTCTGCCATGTCTTTATTGCTTTTGTGAGGTTGGCTGAACCTCGCCCATCCCATAAATAAAAACTATGAAATTGATTGAATTGAAGCGAATGTATGTATCCAGACTTACTTGATCGCTCATCCTGCGTTTGGGGCAATTATCCCACATTTCTTTGCATAAATCAGGCAGGAATAAATGTGGCATATATAGTGTAACATGCACATTTTGCATCAATGTCATCACTGTCCACGTGCATTCTATAGCCTTGCCAGAAGTAAGGTCAGTAACAACAGGAAGCTGTGGTCTCTACCGAAGGTTGTTGCAGCTGTTATCATGAGCGATGTGATTCCCTGTGGCCGTGAGCTCAGCTGTTACTATGAGTGACCCTGATCACTCAATGCCAAGGCCACCTGATACGATCGTCCAACCTTGGCCTTCCAGACTTCCTGAGGCTGACCTTAGCCTCGACGAGTAAAAATACCCAGGCTGATGCAAGATGAGGACAGTAGCCCTGAGCAAGGTTACTAAGACCACGCCCGACGTATAAATACTATAGTCGCAAGACTAGGTGGATGGTAGTGTAGCCGGAGGCGCTGCCAGTCCATTCTTCACACCTAGACGGCTAACTACTCAGCCGTGTCCAATCTGTCTACACGCTGATGGAGGATGGAACTGCTCTACAACTTATAAGTATCGCTAATCTCTTATCCCTTTCTTCCAAGTGATTCCTTGCCTTTAACTCTTAGGTTGAGATTTCCTCCATCATATCAAATACGCTCTTTTATATTTATAAACCAATGTTAATATTTATAAGGTGTCTCATTGTGTCTACGCCTTACAGGTATCACCACTTTAGAATTAAGGCTTTACCTTAGAACCTAATATGTTCTCTTACAGCAAAACCCCTACGTCTGAGCTACGTTACCCTAACGGTTGACTTGGGGTCTTCAAACCCCAACTGACCGTTACATAATGGTGGATGTGCGGGCAGCTTTTTACAGCGGAGATCAATCCCAGTTCCCCCAGAAATTGGTACTTTAATTATTGATTCAATGTTGTCTCTTGTGTTGTTTTGGTGGTATTTAATTCGAAGGTGTTAATTCTCTTTTGTCGCTTTCTGTTGTAATGGTTTCGCTTGGGTTGTATTCTGGTGTCCACTGGTTGGAAACTTGATTTTTGTTCCTTATTGAGATGTCTTCTTTGTTTGCTATGTCCGCCTTTTCGCGGCATGTCCGCATTTTCAATTCAATCCGCCTTTTCACGGCAGGGGTTCGATCCCAGTATTTTCCACCACGTTATATAGTGTTACATAGTAGCGGAGGTGCGCCAATCTGTGCTCTTTTACGGTGGAGGTTCGATCCCAGTATCGTTCTACTATACCGTATACTGAAACTTACGTAGTAGTGCTCCCTCATACAGTGGAAGTTAGATTCTGGTACACATTTTCTTTTTCCTCAGGAACTCGTAGCAAATATGAGGGGATATATGTCTGTATCTCTTGTTTGATTAAACAGATTATTCTCTAATTCTTGCTGTAATGTCCTAGATCACTTTCCCTTGTATTGAACTGTTTTACACCTTATTGTTGCCCGTATGATTAGTTGATTCTAATAGTTGATTAAAATTTAGTTATGTCTTTAGTTTGAATATTGATTTCTTGCTCGCTTGGAAATGCTTTGCACTAAATTGCTGTGAGGAAGTACTTATCTCTTTCCTATAGCATTCAACAGGATGTGGGTTGCGATATGGAAGCCTCTTGAAAGAAGCGTGGCTCGTTAATTCTGTCTTGCGATATAAGATCCAATAGCAGTAGCAGTAGTTCCATTCCGTGTACCAAAATTGTGTAAATTCCTATGACCCATTAGAGAGGCAATATTTTAGTCATTTAATTTTAAGTGAAACACATTAGACTAAAGTCCGTTTTTTTTACTACGAAGTGGATGTAAACAAAAGCACGTGTTCTGGAGAAAGCCAGTGCGGCCTTATTGGTGGATTCTAGCAACAGCTCCTACGCGGACATTTTGAACCCTCATAAATAGTGCATCTAGAAAAGTCTAAAAAACTAGAAATATATAGCGTCGTATGCTATTCCAAGCAGTTACTAGCCTTACCCTTGCTTATGGATTCATAATCATCCATTACTAAAGCACTTACGTTGTTATTTACACATTGGAATGAAGGACGTTTTAGCCACTTGTCCATCACTCTGCATTGGGCAGTGTTGCTAATTCTCAGAATTAAGTTGTCTTAGTCTTGAAACTCTGTACTTGACAGAATGAGAAAACGCCATTTCGGTTGCCAGTGACTGGCATATGCCAAGCGAATCCCTATATTACACACGTGTATTTTTAATGTTTTGCCTATTTATTAGGGGGGATCGAAAAAAGCAATTTTTTTATGATGCTTTTGGGGTAGAGCGGAAAAGTTGCCTCTATACATAAGTAACTTCTGTTCAAAATTTCACCACCCTAGGATAATGTCTTCTGTTCTGGCAAGGGACGTGAAATTTTAAAAATTTAGTAAAATCGGCAATTTTTTTTTTTTGAATTTTTTTTTAAATTTCACAGCACTTTGCGGTAGTGTGCAAAAGTTGCACCTATGTATGGTTAATTACAGTGCAAAATTTGGCGCCCCACGGACAATATGTTCTGTTCTGGCAAGGAGCCTGAAATTACCCAAAAATCGACAAATACACTGTTTTTTCATTATACTTTTACATATAAATATGATTTATTAACAATTATGTTAGCAGCAGATTTTCCAGATTATCATTAACCACTAATTAATGATTATTAATTAATGATTATTAATTATTAATCTTTTTTTGTTACAGGTCGTGAACTGAGCTAGCAGTGAGCAACAAAACATGGCAAAATCTTCAAAATTTTCAAAGCGAGGAGCATTAGACTGCCCAATTTTCGGATCACCGACAGATTTTGCTGGGATGCTTCCAACAAAAGAGGATGTTATTAAATTCTGCATTTACGAAAAGTGGCGTCTTGGATCTGAAACAACTGGTAACAAGGAACCCGCATTTTCTTACATCGCAGAGCAAGTTTGTGTAAAGCTGCAAATGCTGTATTCTGATGCTTCCATTCCGACAGTTTCAAAGAAACGTGTCCTTGATATGATTCATGCATATCACAAGAAATATATCGATATCAAGGCTGTTTATAAAAGAATAGAGAAAAGCATGGCAACTAAAGCAAGGGTGGAGAAGTTTAAAGAAGAATCATGCTTTCTTTTTTATATAGCAGCTTGTAAGTGCTCCACGTTTACAGACTGCAATTGCCCGAAGGAATCCAAGGTCCCCTTTAAGGAACAGACATTTCTTGCTGATCAGAGAACAAAGCGCCTAATGTGCATTGGATCGCTCGATTTGCAAGAAACCAAAAAGCTCCAAGCACGTGCTGAAAGGAAGACAAAAAAATTCCTTCGTAGTTCTAAATCTACTGCGTCCTGCTCATCGCAGCCTGATGGTGATGAGCTCTCATCAACATCAACGTTATTAGAAGATGATGAGGCAATGGATGAGGATAAGGAACCTGAACCTGATGACTACGACTACAATCCCGGACCGTCGACTTCATCCTCTTCGCAAATGCAAAAGAAACTTTCAAATACCACCTTAATAAGCCAAAGATTTGGGGTATCGCTTCAAGCCACGGCTGCCATAGCTTCTAGCGTTCTGCACGACGTAGGCCTAGTCTCTGAATCGGATACATCTTTAGTGATTGATAAGAACAAAATTGCTAGAGAAAGGTATCGAACCATGCAAGAGTTTAAAAGTGAGAGTTCGGACATTGACAATGATCATTTAACAGGTCTTTACTTCGATGGCCGACGTGACAAAACATTGTCAACAGAAAAGGAGGATGATAAATACTACCAAAGAACAATTGTAGAGGAACACTATTCCTTGGTGAAACAACCAGGATCTAGCTACGTTGGTCATGTTACACCAGCTTCAGGATCAAGTCTGGCCATTGCTGAAAGTATTTACGACTATATCACAGCAGAAGTGACCGGAGGTTTAAACCATATTCTTGTTCTAGGGTGTGATGGAACGGTCGTAAATACTGGAGTTCACAATGGGGTACTGCGTCGTCTTGAACTGAAGATCGATCGAGAGAGCTGTGCAATGGGTTGTTTGTCAACTACATTTCAACGAATTGCCTCTCCGCCACTTGTTCGAGTCCCTCGATGGTCCCACCTCCGGACCCAATTCCTACACTGGTTGCATTGGAAAATCTTTGAAGACGTGTGAGCTGCTTCCAGTGGTAACATTTGAGCCAGTTAACTGCACCTTGCCATCAGATGATATATCCACTTTGAGTAAGGACCAGAAGTATCTGAGGGATATTGCTCTCGCCGTCAGCTCAGGCATGTGTCCTCCAGGTCTTGCTAAGCGCGATCCAGGTCCCCTAAACATGTCCCGCTGGTTGACAACAGCCAACAGGATATTAAGACTGTATGTTTCCACCACGGAACCATCAGACAACTTACGTACCATAGTAGAGTTCGTTATCAGGGTGTATGTGCCATCTTGGTTCCGCATCAAAATCCATCATTCAATTAAGGATGGAGATCGGCATCTTTACCATTTCATTGTCATCCAGATACTTGGATCAAGTTAACCGCAACGTCATCGACCCAGTGATTTCTCGGAATGCTTACTTCGCATCTCCAGAAAACATTCTGCTCGCGATGCTGACTGATAAGAGAACACATATCAGAGCCCTTGGCATTCGAAGAGTCATAAAAGCACGAGAATCATGTGAGACGGTTGGACACGTTGGGATTAGAAAGTTCGATATTCCAAAAATAAACTTCGAAGCAAACGACTATATCGAACTAATTGACTGGTCGTCCAGCGAAG
Source organism: Lepisma saccharinum (assembly GCF_977018435.1). Classification (NCBI taxonomy): domain Eukaryota; kingdom Metazoa; phylum Arthropoda; class Insecta; order Zygentoma; family Lepismatidae; genus Lepisma; species Lepisma saccharinum. The sequence goes on from NC_139256.1 coordinate 46,881,187, forward strand.
TAACTCCACCACCAATACTGAATGATGTGACGACAGAAGATTTGAAAAGTATGCTGAAAGAACCAATACCAATTGACTAGACTTTAACGAAGTTCCCATGCCACACACAAGCTGTGGAAAGAACAGTAAAATTGGTTACGGAGGCCTCAAAGAAAGTGTGTGGTCATAAAAAAACGGGATGGATTTATTCGCTGCACTCTGAAATCGAGAAAGGCCATGCCTGAATTTAGGTGCAAGAGACAGTACAAAACCTAAAGACACATATTTTACATTATTATTGCCTACAAAACACACATTTTCGTACTTTTAATTTTGAATACTTATTTCTTAATTCTTATATCTAATAGTATGCGAGTGTATGACAATTCTGGTTTATGTTTAATAAATGTTAGTTAAATAATGAAAAAACAGTGTATTTGTCGATTTTTGGGTAATTTCAGGCTCCTTGCCAGAACAGAACATATTGTCCGTGGGGCGCCAAATTTTGCACTGTACTTAACCATACATTGGTGCAACTTTTGCACACTACCGCAAAGTGCTGTGAAATTTGAAAAAAAATTCAAAAAAAAAAAATTGCCGATTTTACTAAATTTTTGAAATTTCACGTCCCTTGTCAGAACAGAAGACATTATCCTAGGGTGGTGAAATTTTGAACAGAAGTTACTTATGTATAGAGGCAACTTTTCCGCTCTACCCCAAAAGCATCATAAAAAATTTGTTTTTTTCGATACCCCGTACTATTTATCCTTTCCTTAAATCCCACGTACAACATGCCGAGATTCATAAATCTGCATTCCCCAATTATGTAAAAGAAATGTGCCAGTTGTATACACTGGCAACTGCTTCGAGGAAGGAATCCGTAGAGGGAGGGGTCACGGGCTTTTCACTTGCAGATGGGTGAACTTGGCAACTGCAGTGTTGCTACCCGATCTTTAAAAGATAACGCACCATTCCTGTTCAGTATTGTCATAAAGCTGATATAATAATAATAATAATAATAATAATAATAATAAAAATTCTTTATTCAGCGGGCGAGGTTCAGCCAAGGGCTGCTCTGCCACCTAACCCTTGTCAATATGATAATACATATGAGATGATTATAAACTTATGGAGCAGTAAGCTAAACGTAAAAAATAATAATAATAATACAAATAAAAAATTAAGAAATGAAGAAAGAAAAACAATACATAGGAATTGGTTGCATACAAAAAAAAAGTGTAACTAAAAATACAAAAGACAATAGTAATAATAATACAAAAATACAATTCCTTATAGTGAGTGACTTGATACTTTCAGTATGTACCCCGACTCTGCCATTGTTCCATTAACAGCAGATCTTCTATTTTACTTTTCCAATTTCTGAACAGCCAACTTTGCAACTACAAAGTTGAATATGTTCCAATGTATCTTTGCGTAACAAGACCATACTATTTCTTGCAATTTCTTGTTGCTAAGGTACACAGTAAAAATATCATATTTGGAAACACTACTTTCCTGGAAAAGGCTGCTTCCACCCTCAAGCAAACGGTTATTTATAGCTTCCTGTGCTGTGAACCCCCGCAAACCTGTCCCATAGCGGCCAATGACACAATAGTAAAGTTTGGAGGAATAGTTTCGGTTGTCGTGTGGTGGTGCTCGAGATTTTACGTGGTGTTGTGTCGGTTGTGTCATTGTTTGTTAATATAATGGCTGCAGCCGGAAGTGTTATCAAGCATCCCCGTGGGAAACCTTTGACAAGTGGTGAGAAGAAAATTGTGCTGAACGTGTTCAATTACCTTACACTGAAGAATCCAGAGTGTTGTGTGGACCAAGTTGTGTCGCTGATTTCTGAATGCACAGGTGTTTCGAAAACAAGTATTTACGCGGCGCGCAAAGAAATCGAAGCGAGTGGTAAGGTGGTTACTCCGAAAAGAAAGAGAGACGAACAAAAACGCGGATCGCGCATTTTAGACGATTTTGCACTTGCCGCTATCAGAAGGAAAGTGCATGCATTCTTCCTGGATAAAAAGTTGCCTACTTTAGACAAATTATTATTTGAAATTAATAATGATCCAGACATCTGCAAGATTAGTCGTTCGACGCTGCACAAAGTGCTACTTGATTTAAATTTTGAATTTGTACGCCGAAAGAATCGCAGCGCTCTTATTGACCGTGACGACATAGTGCTTTGGAGAAGACGCTATCTTCGTGCAATACGTCAGTTTCGTATCGACGGTAGGAAAATATATTATCTGGACGAAACTTGGGTTAACGAGGGTCATACTAGGAGCCGCGTGTGGCAAGATAAGACAATAAATACCCGAAAGGATGCATTCTCATCTGGTTTTAGTGTTGGCTTAAAGAATCCCACCGGAAAAGGAAAGAGAATCATCATTCTTCACATTGGAAGCGATGATGGATTCCTACAGAATGGACTCCTGTTTTTTGTATCTCGGTCCTCCAAAGACTACCACGAAGAAATGGACGGCAAAGTGTTCAAGGATTGGTTTCAAAACATTGTTCTGCAAGTGGAACCACAGTCTGTTATTGTAATGGACAATGCTCCTTACCACAGTGTAAAATGTGAAAGGATTCCGACAACAGCATGGAGAAAGGACGACATTTGTGAGTGGCTGAGAAACAAAAACGTTCCCCAAGAAGTCAATCAGTTAAAGGCCGAACTGCTTACAAAAGTAACTTCCTCAAAACAAATTATGACAAATTTGAAATCGACGAAATTGCTAGGGACCACGGACATACTGTTTTGCGTTTACCACCTTACCACTCTAATCTGAACCCAATAGAGTAAAAGGACACGTTGCAGCACACAATACAAGTTTCAAACTTCAAGATGTAAAGCTCTTGTTGTTGGAAGGTCTTGAGAATGTCACTTCCAAGAAATGGCAGGATTGTATTCGTCATGTGGAAAACGAAGAAAAAACGCTGTGGGAAATGGACGGGTTCCAAGAAAGAGCTGTCGAACGATTTATTATCAACCTCGACGACGATTCCGAATCTGATTGCGTGTATGATGAGGAAGATGACTCCTTAGACGGTATATTACCCATTGAAGACAACTGACGTCGTTGGTAAGTTGTTGCTTTTATTTTATTTTATTTTTCATGTTTACAACATTGTTTATTTTAAAACAAATAGTTAAGTTTAAAAAGTCATGTTAGATACGTAGTTCTTATTCAAAAACATTCTCTTATTAACACGTTGTAGAAAAATCTGACATTGAGGCTAACACGTGCGCTGAGAGGGAGGGGCCAATGCAAGCGAATAGAAAGCGGCCAACTCGCGCATTAATACAAATTTCGGTAACTTACGGGCCATGCCTACTTCGTTCTAAAGCTGCATGGAGAAGATGTATAAGTATTACCAGTGGCGGCCGGCGGTAACTATGAAGGGTAGTGCCAACGTGATCAAGAAATCGAAAAAAAAAAAAAAACTCCGCAATGTCTCCCCTCCCGCCCCCTCCTTGAGGTTTCGTCACTGGCCAAAATGTTTATCCTCGTTTGGTAACGTGGAAAACAATGTGCGTTTAAGTAATAACGTACTAATCCGATTCTTCTTCACTCAGTAACCTATTTTTATACACTACAGGACACTTCCCTAAAAATATAACAATTACAAGAGGAAAGCAAAAACAACTCCCATCACCTTTTCCTCCCCCATGCACACATATTTTAACTGGATGTCGAAAATATCTTTGTTATGAAAATAAATTGTCGAAATGCCAAAGGAAACTCGCATCATCATAGGATTTTTTACTTTTATATTTTAAAAAAGTCTGGATGGCGCTCTTGGTGCATCTATCTATTATCAAAAATGTTCATTTAACTTTGGAAAAATACTAGGTTCGTTTCTCCAAAAGTAGGCAGAAATTACTTCCCGTCTTATAAATCAGTCGTATTTAGCGACTTTTCTCTGAAGGTGGCAACTGTGTCAACACTGCGAAAGTTCCTTCGTCGTGCCAGACGAAGACGGCCACTTTTCCTATGGGCTAACCCCGCTCCCTGCAACTTTGTTCTCGGCTCATGGTGGAAATGTTCCTCGCGGAGACTTCTTCAACTCTCTGCACGTGTGTCGATTTGATTAGGTCCATGGGAGGCCAGCTCTTTGGCGGCACGGACTGTTGTCTCGCGAGGGTACGAACGAAACAGCTGGCGATGCAGTGAGGAGGTTGGGGCGGTCGTCACGTCACCTTGACCGATGGCAAGATTCGAATTTCCTTGTCTGTAAACTATCAATGTATTCATTTAACAATAATTGGCGAGGTATGTGTTTCTTCTGAGGGTAGTGCCATGGCACGGCGGCTCTACCCCTTGAGCCGCCGCTGATACGCATATTGACCTAGTATAAGTAGTTTATCTTTCATTACATAATGTTGCCACATATTTGATGTCTTTCCTCATAATGAAAAACATTAAGTTTCACGTTACTAGTTGCTGCAGTTTATGTACATTATTTAGTTCTTGTGGTAGTTAGTTGGTTATCGGACACATGTGGAGCTTTGTGCCCCCTTTTGCGGTGACATTTGCAACTGTAAAATCGGCAGTTCCAAAATGCAGTGATTTTAATAGCCCCAATAGAATAACGGTAAGATTACTTCGAAAATGTAAATTTTGGATTCATAGGGCACAAGTGTCGTTGGAGCAGCGGCTTTCTTTTTCTGCATGCTGATATGCAGATGCTTTTACGTATATTTTGAAGTATACCGTACGATTGACGAATTATGTAGTTGACATTGAGTTATATATTTAGAGTCAAAGGGGTCCTCAGATGTTGGCGATAGTAGGAAACTCGCCTGTTATTTTGCCTTGGGAGGGCAATAGTTGTAGTTCATGCTCAAAATGCATGTTGTGCTCACAAAGGAGCGATAACTGTGTGCCAGTGTGAAGGCCACGTTCTTTTTGAAGCTACAATATATTATATTTCTCTTAAGAAGCACTAGTTGAGCGCTTAATGAATAATACCTATGTACTATAAGTTGTTCAAGTGAAATTTGTCGTTAAAGGTACCTACGTTAATGTGTGCACAGACACAGATGTATGCAGTATTTATTTTTCCCAGTGTGAGTGGACACAAGTGATGTTATGTCCAAGTGTATATTATTTTCGGTTCTACTTGAGGCAATGGTTCGAATCCCGTTTCATATTTTCATGGTGGTCACTTCATGCTCGTAGGATTCAACAGGGATTTTTGCAATAGGTAATCGTATATGGTTCATTTATTGCATACTTATTACAATGCCGTGTTCCTGTACTCAGGTTACGTACAGTGTAGTACTTGGGTTTGCTAGATACACACAAGGTACGTTTAAATGCTTTCTTCATGGAATTGTTCCTACGAAGCGAATTGTGTCATGGATCTGTTAACTTGTTGCGTTAATAATGTTACGGACGACGTTATTAGTTGTAACATTCTGTAACGCGACGTCTACTTATTTAACGTGCCTGACGTCGTTCTGGTTCTACATTACAATGGTAATGTCAAACCCACAAAAACAATTAAACAAATAAACAAAAGGCAATCATTAATAACCTATTTACCTTTTGTCCCAGGGTAAGTGCCATCAGTCGGAGCCCAAGAGATTACATAGGGTAGAACAAATCACACGACAGGGTTAGTTCTATATATACTGTAATTTCTATAAAAGAGCACATGCATAAACATTACATCATTGCCCCTTTCATTCATACATTCACTCACGGATTCATATCTCGGCAATCCAATAGACATGAGTAATTAGTACAATAATAGTTCGGCGGCATGTTTAAAGTTAGCTACATTGATTTAAACTGTTCTTAATTTGACATTTTGCTTTTCGGGAAAACCATGTTCCGGTAGGAGCTTAACCTGTACGACAAAACACTACTCCTTTTATGTTGTTGTAATTGAATGTTAATCTTTATATGGTTACTTTTTGCGGTGAACTTGGATCACTGTTATATAATTATATTGACAATTTATAGCGTCGTACAATCTGAATGTTAAATACTTTGGATAATTGAATAAATGAAAGCTGTACGGTTTTACATGTTAAAATTATAGTTGATACAGTTTAATCACCGTAATAAGCAATGTCTTGGTAATGTTTACCTGATTAGCGAGTTCATTGGATGTCACGACGGGGCGAACGAAGCTTATCCATTTGCACGTTCCATTCTCGGCTTACCTTTGTCGCTTGGCGGCGTGATCAATAGCTGGCTTCCGGGCGATAAGATTGGATCTCCGCATCTTCAAGGATTGGCAACTAGGTCGGACGCCCCCCCTAGCGGGGCCTTTCTCTGTCTCTACTCCATCTTGATAGTAAACAACCACGTGCGAAATAAACACAACACGGAACGGTGCGACACACAAAGCGGATACTTTAAGCGGGTGGTTCGCGAGAGATTGTGCACGATAACACGTCGAAGAAAATCTGAGTAAAACTGTGTCTTCCGCTTCTCCGCGCGTCTATTTATTTGCTATTCAAAGGGTTCGTTACGGTACCCTCTCTTGCCAAGCGTTGGTAAATCGTTCTCAAGTCGTAGCCTCTTGTCCTGCTATCTTCGCCCGTGTATTTGGAGTTCATTGACCCTTCTCCAAAAGCACCTCGAAGAGAGGTTACCCAAAGACCGGGTAACCTGCACGTTCGTTCCGAAGACAGTGCCAGTTAGTCTGTAGTTATTGTTATCCAGTCTCGTTGCTTAACCTTTAATATCTGGCTTAATTTATCTCCTATCAAATTCTGCTTTTGGGATATTGTCGATTATAATCTGCTGATCCGCTGTCTTTAATTTCAGTTGAATCTGACCATTGGTAATAAAGTTGTGTTTTTATGTTTCTTAACCCGAGGATCGGCCTCTTCTTTCGGGAAACAGGCTAGTCCTCGCACTCTGCCGTCCAAGTCCCGGTGAACAGCCACCATCCAATGCATATTATTGCTTATTACGGCGATTAATTGATTTACCTGATAATTAGCAAGATTTTATCGTTATAATTCATAGGGTCCATTGCTGTCGTGCATGCCCGATTGTTGCTGATTTCAGGGGCAAGTGTCTACTATAAATAGTGCTATATTGATAGTTGCATACGCTGCAGAAAACTGAATTAGCCACTGCTATTTTGTGTTTATGACAAAAGGATTATCCATTTGCAAAATTAACTTTCATTAAGTTACCCTTATTTTCAGTATTTTAGTCCTGAGTGACTCGGTTCGATGCCAGACTAGCATAGTAACGTATTTCCTAAGTCTATTTCTTCTGTAGTAGATAACAACAATGTGTAACTATTCTTTTAAATTATTGTATACTTGTAGTTTGATTCCTCTGTATTCTTGTAGACTTCTGCTTCTTTGGTAACTCCTTGATGTGGATACTTATTACGTTCACGTTTTTTTTCTGAACACATTGTAATATGTTCAATTGGCTCCAGTAGGGGAAGCGGGGGCTAGTTGCAACACTTTTAAAATTTTCAACTTCAAAAAATTGAAATTTTTGCTTTTCAACATACGTCCACGAAACTTTGTAGTTGAAAGGCGGGATACATTCCACTTAAATTTGAGAACCTCGACACTCATGTACTTTTATTGGAAATTTAAAATTTCTAAACACCTAACTTTTGTTGCAATACTTGGAAATATAAATGAAAGTAAGAACGAAAATCTTAATTTATTTAACAAATGATACAAAAAACGATATGAATATTATGTTAGAAACTGTTCAACATATGCTGACATTGTAACAATATTTTAAACTTCAAGTAGGCCTCGACCTAAATTTAGCATATTTGTGGTTTATAAATGTACGCTAGATAAAGGAGTATACAAACAAAAGAAACATTTTCTTTAATCTGAGAGACAATGATGACAGACATAAAACTCCACTTCTTTCGCACATTTGTTGAAATGTGCCCACCCGTCACACTCTATACTGTACTGCGCACCTTTATTTTGTTATTATTAGTAGATTATGCTATTGATGTTTCGTATTTTCTTTCCTCGTTGGAAAGCCCATCATTTTTTTTCTCTTCGTTTTTCTTAGTCGACCGTTTCTTGTCTTTTTCTTTGTCGACCCAGAAGACAGAGAGGCCGTACGGCTACCCCAACTCCTACATTCCAGCGACACCCCAGAATCCAGTATAACCAAACCCCCATATAATTAACTAAACTTTACATTGTCATAATTTTGTTCAAATAATTAATAATCGGATCCTCTATCCATTGCATAGGCGTGATGAGTTATTATACATGGAATAATAGAGTGCAATAGCTTCAACATAGATTTTGTACAGGAACTAAGTTAGGGGTAAATAAGGACACGAGTTGGCAGTTGTGTGTGTTGTGAAAAGAGGGGTCTCCAAGAAGTGACTTTTTTTTTCTTCTTTTTGTGCAAAATGTTAAATGGAACCATGAAAGACGGGTGACCATTGGTCCAAGGGAGGACAGAGGAGCCAAAGGGCGATAGAACGGACGGACTGATTGGCTTTTTCGTTCTTTTTTTTTCAAGACAGTTTGTTGGTAGAGGAAAACGGGCGTTTTCCAGGAGAGTGTGTTTTTAGATCTGACGAGAGGAGGATTGTGAAATTGTGTTAAGTGAGGGAAGGAGAAGAACTTTCGTTGTCCTTTGTGTCTTGTGGTGTAGTGGATGAAACACGAGTACAGTGGATGGGAGGACTCATCTTCCATTGAGTATGCTAAGCCGAGGGGAGATGACCTCATACCACCAGAACAATTTAGGATAGCTGATCCAGACAAGTAAGTGAAGCCCGACTGCAGTAGTGGCAGTGGCACTTCTTACTATCGCCCCGCGTCTCCTAGACCCTCACGGACAGAGGAAATGTGAAGCTAAGCGTGTGGACCTCCAATTGATCTAGTTGAATCTGGAACGTGCATGAACTGAACTAAACTCAAAATTTCAAATAGCTATTTCATTTTTTTTTTTTTTTTTTGCCAATGGGGTTTTATTTTATGTAAACAAATGGGTGGGAGAGTTGTACCTTTTGTTTTAATTTTTTTTGTTTTCATTTCATTATATAGAATAGATTATCGTATAAATTGACAACTATTTATTTTCATTGTCGACTTAGAATAGTAATAGTAAATGGCAGCTACCCTTTCCCAGTGCCTGGTTGGAGTGGCAGTGGAGAAGAATGAACCCTGGGAGTCTCATGCTCTGAATATTCTTAACCCTTCGCTACCGCTCTGCCCAGCACAATACACTGTACCCACTCCCTTTCACCTGTTGCAACTTACCCCTCATCCACTTTACTTAACAAAAGGACGAAAATGTCTTCAACATGAATCTCATTGTAAACAGGGCTGTTATTCTTTTACAGGTGAAAGTACATGTGTATCATTAATAGCAACATAGTCAACGACAGTTACTTGTCCTAGTCGCCAGTCACTTCAAAATAAATTATTCAAATTTTACTCATCTAGTCTGAAAACAACAATTCCTATTTCATGTAACTGTTATCAGCTCGCGTGCACCAAGAATCTAGAACGTTTCTTCCTCCACAAAATGCGCATGCGCGAAGGGCAAGTTCGTTCTCGTAACTCTTCACGTTGAGGAGATATTAAGTGTTGCAACCTAACCCTGTTGCAAGTAGCCCCCGCTTCCCCTATTTGTTGTTTCTGCGTACTTTGTTTTCTATCCCTTTCCCGTAGTGTTTTCTCTTTTATTTTACTGTCCCGCTTGCAATTAGGGACAATTGCAATTTTCAGTCGGGGAGAAAAAGGGAAGATTAGGAAGTGAACAGGAACTATCCATACTCGGAAGTCTAGTGACGTAATACATAGAGTGTGACGTCTTATCGGGGACATGATATCTTATCTATGTTTTTACTGCTGAAATGCTTGTTCCTCTTCTTCAAGTTCTTCCTTCGTTCTGCACAGGCGATTTAAATGTAAACTAGGTCAATACTTCAAATTTGATGTTCAGTTAGTGAATAAATAAGTGCATTAGTGGCAAGTTAATAGATATAAGATAATTGTTGTGACATGCCTAATAATATCACTAATAGTTATTAATTAATAATGATAATTAAGTAAAATAAGAGAAGACTATATTAATGATTTAACTTAATCCTTGATGGATTCATGAGAGAAATATGCTGAAATGTGTCAGTTATTCAGTCATTAATGATTAAAGATGTTGATCATTTTCAACAAATCTGGGACATTGGTATAGTACGATCCTTATTAGTATCCCACAAAGGTAGTAAATATAATTAAGATTAATATTAAGTGGTCATGGAAGAAAGTTATTTGTTCCATTAATCATACATGGAGACAATACGCAAAAAAGGCATACCATTTTAGTAACTACCTCAGTTGTTGTCTGAACGTAACAAACGCTTAAAACATAAGAGTTACTTAGGTAATTAATACTAGGAAAGTATCGCCACAACGAAGAAAATGTTTATTTTAAGTGAAAATAAATTGTATGCCACATAGAGCAACGGATTGTTGTATTCTAGTAAAGTCTCAATTAAAGTAGTAGAGTGAATGAACGAGATAAATTTAAATGTTAAGTTAGGATAAGCTTAGAATAATAATAGTGTTAATTAATTAATGCAATCAATCTGTTCTTACAATTATACGATTTAGAGGCATGGTTAATATTGTGAAATCTTATTTCTGTGAATTAATGCTTGTTTTATATTACAGATTTCCTATTCTTGTACTTGGGGCATGAGTATACTGACTGTCTTTTACCCTTGGCTACTCCTTGAAAGATGTTACCATGTGTATCCATGTCTGTCCTTGTGTGTCCATGTGTACATGTCGCTTGATGTTTTCTGCTGTGATCCTAAGACTCTTCTATCATTAAAAGACTTGTTAAAGTCCATCATATAGCTCAACGAAACTCTGAATTGTGAATACTAATCCATGAACTGTCATAGTGAAGAATTAAATGAAAATCTACAACAAATTATTGTAAACATCTTCATCAATTATGTACAAACTATCTTGATATGTAGAGATTTCTCTTTAACTTATCTTAGGGTTAACCATTAACACTCGCTAATACACCATGATTCCAATTCTTTAAGTTAATGATAGGGTAGTACCTTCGTTTCCCTATACCTGAGTTCGAGATGCTTCAAGATGCTACAACGTTAGGATCAGTTATAATCATGTGATCTTCAACGCAATACATGGGAAGTAACTCTAAAGTCCAGGTCTTCAATATTGGATGATATAGTTATGATACATCTCTAGAGTCTTATGAACTTACTCATGGAAGGTTGTTCCTCAACATCTACTTAGATGGAGGCCATCTAAGATAAGGAGGGGAGATATGTTACATGCACATTTTGTTTTACATAGATCCAGTGAATTTAGTCACCTTAGATAGGTGCGGTTCACAACAGGAAGCACTGTGAGGACCGTAGCCCTGAACAAGGTTACCAAGACCACGCCCTAGTCGCAAGACTAGGTGGGTGGTAGTCGAGTGATAGATCTGAGGTGTAGCCAGTCCGTTCTCCACACCTAGACGGCTAACCACTCAGCCGTGTCCAATCTGTCTACACGCTGATGGAAGATGGAACTGCTCTACAGCTTATAAGTATCGCTAATAGTGTTGCCCACGGGACGAGACGGGAAAGGCTTTTAAAAATTCGAGACGAGACGAGATTGACCATGTGTCATAAGACAAACGAATATTTTCGAGACGAGACAGCATTTCCACGAGACGAGACAGGCCAAAGTCTCGTCTCGTGGGCAACACTAATCACTAAACTCTTATCCCTTTCTTCCAAGTGATTCTTTGCCTTTAACTCTTAGGTTGAGATTTCCTCCATCATATCAAATACGCTCTTTTATATTTATAACCCATTGTTATTATTTATAAGGTGTTTCATTGTGTCTACGCCTTACAGGTATCACCACTTAGGAATTAAGGCTTTACCTTAGAACCTAATATGTTCTCTTACAGCAAAACCCCTACGTCTGAGCTACGTTACCCTAACGGTTGACTCGGGGGTCTTCAAACCCCAGCTGACCGTTACAATAGGTCGATCATGACAACAACCTGAACAACCCCCCCCCCACACACATATATATATATATATACACAAACACACACACACCTACACGTACACACAACACTGCATTGTAAATTGCCAAATAAGTAATTAGTAGTAACCTATTACGTATTATGGGGGAAATGCAGTTCTTACATAAGGTAGTAAAGGTAAGGTTCACCGTGCCATGAATGCATATTACGGGGTGTGGGTGTAGGGTTCCACATATTCTCGATCTCTGTTATTTTGGAGGTGATGTGATAAGCATCACACTCCGGCTGCCTTTATCCTCCGGGGTTGCACCGATACCTATTGATTTAATGCTGGGTGAGCCCCAGAGGCGCTTTATGCGGGGCCATGGCCGGAAAAATTCCGACCTTAGATGAGCCACCCCGGAAATCAAGCCCGGGCAGTGTGGCTGTCAGAGACCATACCGACTAGATCACTGAGGCTCTCAATTCTTACATAGTAATCCTTAAATAAATTGTCACTTGATTGAGGCTGTCCATTGCCCAATATTTCCGGTGACGGCGCCAAGGTGGTTGGGTCCAAAAAAAAGTTCGTTCGTCATTTGGTTGCCTAGGCTTTAGTACATTGGAGCACGATAGAAATGATATTCAAGAGTTATTTACAAAAAATGTAAGAGTTTCTTGGGTAAATCTACAATAAAAATGTGCTTAGTAAACCTTTAAGATTATGTAGCAAGTCATAAGTTTCCGATCATAACATTCTCCTGAATGTAACAATTAATATAATAAAGCGCAATGACCGGGTAGCTCGAACGGGATAAATAAACTTGAAGTCATCCAGGTCGTCGCTATACCTGCCATGGATCGATAATACATAATTTCATCTGCGCTTTTAGAGTATGAGTATGTAGAGTAGGACAAACTACTGAAATTATTGCTGCGTATTCTCAAGTTATTTATTATTATTATACTCTATACCCTATCCGATAATTTAATGTTATGTATATTTTCCTTGTATGAAGTAGACACATTTTGCATTCGTACTTTCCTTCTTCATTTTTGCTTTGGTTACAGTAGTGTGTTTTATACTAATACTGGGACGAGAAAGTATGAGCCCCCTCAGATTGATTTGGCTACACTTAAAACTAGCTCAAGATGTGCATATGAGCTTATTGCTCAAGTGTGGTACTCTGTCTAATCCAAGATTTTTGCAAAAATGCCCTCGGGAATTTGCCGTGAAAGTATGAGCCCCCTCAGATTGATTTGGCTACACTTACAAAATCTACATCTGTCAGATTGTTGTCCATAAGCCTGTTTAAAATATGCCCCTCTTGATATTTTTTTTGGATACACTTAAAACTAAGCCAAGATGCTCATATGAGCCATCCACACCCACCCACACCCACCCACATACACCCACACCCACCCACACCCAGACATATTTACTTCTGGTTTAAGTTCAATTGAACACCAGCCTCAACTTGCATATCTAGTACTAAGACAATGTAATATGCAGAGACCCTCTAGAATTGCTCTGTGACTCTCTCATTTCTTACATCATAAACATATGATTTTTCACCTATAAGAATAACACTACATATGGTGTCATCAGGGAGTGTATCATGGAATTCACAGATAATTTTAATGTTTGTCCTGTCATTAACCACAACTTGTTTCCTTTTTGAAGTGTTGATGACAAACATGGGTCTCTGTGCTTTGAATTCATCTGGTGTGTAATACATGTCAGTATTGCCAGTAGTGACCCTTTTGTATGCTGTAAATGCCTCATATAATTTCAGAAAATCATCCTTGAACATGTCTAAATTATAATTTTCTCTAGGAAACACCTCATTTCTGCCATTTTTAAGATATATGTTCTTGATGTTGCAGCTATCAAATTTACTTGAATTTTTTTCCTGATTATTGTGTCTTCCAGTCTGAAACAGTACCACCACAAAATCTGGCATGTCATATTGTATACTGGAGAATGAATTTGTAGCATCAAACTCATAATAGGTACCAGTGGCAGGCGTCTGTACACATTGATATGTATAAAATTGTAAAAGTACCTGTGGATTTTTTATTATATCTGCTTTGTATTTAAGAGCATAACTGGCTTCATATTCAACAACCGGGATTCTTAGCTCCATAGTCTGAATAATGCATTTGCTCTCATCAGGTAGGGTATTGGGCAGAGCTTCCCCTGTAGAGTTTAATGTACTGTACCTCATCAAAGCATTATTATCATTGGCAGCTCTTCTAAATGTAATTCTTAAACCACCCTTCCACATAATATCTTTGTAATCTGAGAAGAATCCTGGCAACAGGCGCATAGGGAACAGCACTGTGTGGCTCTTGGATAATATTTTATCACCAGCCTCAAATCCACCTATTTTGTAGTATGATCCCTCGGTTTTGGATAATTTTAGTGTAGCCAAAGCTGTAGAGGTAATGCCGGGGTAATCCACTCTGTTTATAACAACACCATGTTTTCTGATCTCAATTTCAGAGAACAGATGTGGCACAAAATTGTCTACCAATCTTATATTTGAATTTGCCGGATAATCTGTACCATCAAGCTTTACAACATCAAATTTGATGTATAGATCTGCTCTGTGGGGGTGTATAAAGCCATCCCCTACATCAAGATCAACCTCAATCTCTGTGTTGGGTTGATTTAAATTTGCAAATGTCCTCCTGTTTGGGGGGAATGATTGTAGCTCATAACTCTCAATATTTTCCATTTTTTGTATGTATTTTTATTTAAATATTAATCTCTATGATAGCAGTTGTTGTGGCTCCAGCAAAATCAACTAATTCTTCTTTTTCATTAGTGACCATCAATTCAATATAATCTATTATATTATGGCACACAGGAAAATATAATGTTCAGAGTCTCTATGGCTAAGAATTTAGGTATATTAATAGCAGTGTGTTTAATGGCCGGTTCAAGTTTTGTGTTGTTCTCAAAGCCTAACAGCTCTCCTATAGTACCCAGATCCACTGTTTCTGTAGCAGATACAATCTCTACTCTGTGAGTGACAGAATTTTGAGTTAAAACTATACCTCTGGGTAACTGATCATTTAAAGTGGACAGATTATACTGCCCTGGAGTGATGACAATTTTTTCATCACCAACTGCAATTGTGTTGTTGTGGTGTGTAATATTAGGGATCAAGTACATGCCATAAAATGCTCTGAGAGCTATTGTTTTGGGATACACTATATCATCATGTAATCTAAGTTTCAATATTGAATTTTAGCTGGTGAGATGGAATACCCCCATGATGTTTCAAATACCACAAGGCTTTTTGAAAATCTTCAATTGATGGTTTATTTATTTGAAACAGATATCTAAGAACAGATAAACACAGATGTCCACAATTAACATCTTTGAAATTTTGAACACGGGTATTATTGTAATAAAGATTAGTTGATTTTAGATATTTTATTAAATTCTCAGGTGGAACACCTCCAAATGAATCAAACACAAATGCCTCATCTTTTAAATATTTAAGATAACAAATCCAGTGAGTGCCCTGATTTTTGTACTTATCCAAATTAACTATGCCACACTCTTTGTTGAGTGGTTGCTCTGGCAAAGAATCAGACATGTACACACCTCTAAAATTTTTGATGCCCAGTGGCTTGATTAAAGCTTCAATATCTTGGTTTGTAAGCGGCTCTTGTTTTTTTTAAACTTATTCATGGCTCTCTTAATACCTTTGCCTTGTTTCTCCATGGCCAGGTTATGGCGCTTCAATTCATCTAATTCTGTCTTATTCTTCTTGGCATCTATTACTGTTTTTGCTATGGCAGCTGATCCCCCAGCCAAGCTCCCCACAGCACCAAGTGCTGCTAAGATGGCCGGGATAGTAAATATAAAGCCACCCACATGTGATTTTTTTCTAGATTGCTGTATTTTTTTTAATTGGGGGGTGCTAAGCAACAATTTCATACCATGGCCCTTGGCAAGACAAGATTTTTTTTTCTTGCGCTGCTTTTTGGTTAAAAGACTATCAATAGTTTTAAGAGATTTAAGACCTGCATAAGGTATCTGATACATAACACCCTTGGCCTTCATCCTAGGTTTATTATATACATATTCACAACCCCCACCCCAGTTTTTGTTTGGTGTTCATAGCTATGGTGGTCCCCAATGCTGCTATTCTCTCACTTAAAGAAGCATCTTTGCTTACAAATCTACCAAATGCAGCCTCTTCTAATTTCTTGTCTGCAACATGTCTCTTGTCAAGATCAGAATGTGTGTTGTATGCTATGTCATGGTCTCTACAAGCAGCATCTAGGGGATTAACACCAGGATCACCTCTGTATAATCTATGGTCCAATTTTGTACCGGGACCACAATACTGATAGCCTAGAATGTGTAGTTCAAATGGCAGCTTGTTTATGATGTCATTAACCAGCCCCCGACCCTCAGAGATATTCCAAAATTTGGGGGGTAGAGTATTAATAATTTTTATGAGATATCCAATCCCCTTAGTGTCATTCACTATAAAATTAGACAATTTGGTGCTTATCATGTCCATAATTCCAACCTTTTCATTGTAAAAATTGTGGTTGCCAGCATTTTCCTCCCCAGCTATCACCAATAACCTATCTACAAGTTTCCTGACTTCATCAACCCACACAAATTCTTTAGGCAGGGTGTTGTATTGTTTGATTCCACTACCTGTCTTGATCTGTGACCATATGGGCTTGATTAAGTTGTTGTATTTTGCTCCACTGCTAGACTTGACTCTTTTTTGTGTGGGATCATTGTTCTGATATAGAGCATCTGATTTTATTAATATTTCTTTGTAGTGCTCATAATCGTGATCTGTATAGCAGCCAGGCCTCTTCCGAGTCATCAGTTCCCACAATCCAGGTGTGCCAGGATATTTAACAAAACCACCTCTTTCTCCAACATGAGATTCTGAATATACAATCAGATCATCTCCCATAAATGTTACTCTAAAATTGCCAATTCTATGTATGATGCTACCATCACGCTCTGTGTCAGCATATAAGGCAAAAACCTCATCTTTGTTGTCTTTAGGTGTGCTTAAATATTTTTGAGCAAGAAGACCCAATTCAATAGGATCCTTAGTAGCTTCAATTCTTCGAGGAGCAACAGGACTAGGTGTATGAATACTAGAAAGTGGGGTGATTGGATAATCTAATATGTTCCTAGCAGCTACAGGTACAAGCTCTGTGATCAAATTTTGATTTTGCTCTGTAACAGTTTTGATATTTTTACCTAATTCACTAATAGCATCAATAATAGGCTGTTCTGTTTGTTTGTGTTGTTCATAGATTCCTCGGTTCTGTGATTTCCATCCCTTAAATCTTTTTACAAGATAATCTCTTAATTTAAGATCATCAATAATTGGCCTTTTCATGGTTATTTATATATGTTTCAATGTCTAGAAAATTGTTGATTTTATTTCTGTATTTGCCACTATTGGGTTTCCTTGTCATATCAATTGTGACAAACCCATAACTGTCCTGGTTCCAGCACCTACTGCAAATCTTGGAAAAATCATTGTAGCTCAAGTCCCCACCTACATATTCATCATGTATGTGTTTGAGGTTGGTATGATCTTGATGAAACACACATATAAAATTGCTGTTGTCTCGGATCAGCTGCTTCGGTATTTTAGAAAAAGTCTGTGCCAGGTAGAAGCAATCAATGTTTTTGTGTCGGCCCTGTGTAAAGAAATTTCTAACCTTGTTTTGATTATCCAGTATAATGTCATCAAACACAACAACAGAATTATCGAGACATTCATGAAGTGGCTTAACATCTGGTTCAAAAGTGGCAATATCCAGTCCATCATATAGCTTCATCAGCTGCTGATACTTTAATTGTTCCAAGCTCTTAGAGAAAACATACAAGTGCCTGTTTTTCCAATCTAACCAGTTGGGTGCCAATAAAAAATTATCAATCATTAGTGTAGTTTTACCAGAAGCCGATGGCCCGACAATAAGACATCTAATATTATCAGGCAGCAGCATTCCATTTCTCTTATTCTGCTGTTCAGGCTCTGGCAGCCTCTTTATAACATCCCAGGTGCTCATAGTATCACTTTGTCTGCATCGATCCAGCTATGTTCTGGGAGTCCTAGCCATTTCACCAGTATCTTGTTGCCTTTTCTGCGGATGATTTTTTCTATGAGATATGTGTCAGGCTGCTTAGTTTTGCTGAGTTCTTCTTCCTAGAATCTGCCTTTGAGAATTTCTCCTCGGTGATCTTTTATTATATATGTGTTAAGGGTCCCAGGTTTAACTTGAACCACTGTAAATAATTCAGTGCTCCAGTTTCTTGTAAAGCCTCTTTTGAATAAGTGCTTATATTTGCTGATTCTTACTTGATCACCCACCTTGTGTTTGGCTTTTCTTGTTGTTGGCTGGTATCTAGGATAATAAACAGTACTGATCAATTTTTGCTCATCAGATGAAGTTACTTCAGAGGGTTTCATGTTGATTGTGGAATGGACAGAGTTGTTATATTTATGTAGAAGTTCTGGAAGAATATTAAGCCATTTATAATTACCTTGAAGTGTAAATTGTTTATACATATGATTTTTTAGGGTTTTGTTGAATCTTTCTACAATTGAGGCCTTGAGATCACTGTAACTCGAGTAATGTTGTATTGACTGGCTTTTAATAAATTGTTGGAACACAGAATTATAGAATTCTTTGCCATTATCTGTTTGCAATCTGATTGATGATTGTCCTGAAGGCTTCTGTAACACATTTTCCAGTCTTGGATTTGAGTGGCACAGCCCAGGCAAATTTTGAAAATGTATCTATGACAGTAAGTAGATACTTGTAGCCCTTGTTGATCTTGTCTAAGTTTTTCAACTGTCCAGTTGCCATCTCAACCAAGTCACCCTGCCATAAATCATCTATGCCTTTTGTGACTACTGGCAGTCTCTTATAATTATGTCTGGCTTGTCTGTGTAATTCATAAACAATAATTTGTCTAGACATAGTATGTAAACAAGAATATTGCAACTATGGGGTGTTCAGCAGCTGATACTACAGGATTTTCTAAATACAGTTTGTCTCCTATTTGAATATAAAATTCCAGAGAGCCATCATCTTCAACATAAGATGTTTCTAATGTATTGGGGTCTGTAAAATCCTCTAACTCTACACTGGTGATTTTTGCTTTGTTATCAGCATTTGTTATTGATAAGGTAGGGTAGTGGTGTGCCTTTGGTTGTAGCCAATATTTGATCTTGATTGGTCTAAGTGTGCCCCCAACAAAAAACTGGTAATAAAATTGTGCAGGGGAAGCATATATATTTTGCCACCTGGTGTAAATGGTGAATCATATTCTTTGTTGGGGATACTGTACAATTCAAGAATTACTGTATGTTTATGATTCTCGATTATGCCAGTTATTTCTTTTTCTGCTGTAAGCAATCTACTTGTTACAGATTCAAGGTGCTCATTGATAGTCCTAACAACATCATCATGGCCTGGCTTGATTTTTATGTCCACAACAAGTTTCTTGTATTGTTGCACAATTTCTTGAAGCTGGGTGGCAAAAACAGACAGAGCATTTGCTTGATTGGATTCCATGGTCCCTAGCTGTTGCTTGATATTAGCTACAATTTGCTGTAAATTTTCAACAACTGCCAAATTTTGAATTTTGAGCAGTAAGATCATGGACCTGTCTTCTGATATCCTCAAACAGGGCATGCAGTTCATTAATATGTTGATTAGTTGGTAGAGTGGCCACTGTCTGAGTAAGTTGTTTGATCTCTGTCTGGATATTCTTGATATCTTCTGATTTCAATATGCGATTCACTGCTCTTTTTATATTTTTAAGTTCCTGTGATGTAGGCAGATTTGATACAGTATTTTGCAAAGATTCAAGTGCCAATTTCACATCATTTAATTCAGAAGCATCAACCACACCACGCATAGCATCTTGGAGCCGGGCTATATCTGCCTGAGTAGGTGTTGATTGTTGTAAAATTTCAAGGTTTGTTTGGATATCATCAATCAAATGATGAAAATGAGATAGCTCAGATTCAGTGTTGAGGTTTTCAAGTTTTGTGATCTGTTGCTGGACACTGGCAAGGGTATCTACAATACCAGGAAGGTGAGATTCTAGAGATTCTTGTACATTTGTCAAATCACTTTGCACTGCTGCTATTGTACCCTCAAGATGGGTTATGGTACTTTAAATTTTTCCAAAATCTTCATATGTTTGAAGTTGCAGCTTAATGTTGGCAACACTCCGAGTTATTGCACTCAAAGCATCAGAAGATGGCAAGTTGTTCATAAAATTTTCAAGTGTCTCAATTTTTTCTTTAACCTCGGCTATGGCATTGTTCAGAGGATCCAGATTTGGTATCTGTAGTGATTGAATCTGTTCCTTTAGAGTGGAAATCACTAGATCAAAATCTTCTTGTGATTTTATGCTTTTGACAATTGTTTGGAGCTGTGCCTGGACATTATTAATCTGCTCTTCTAATTGTTGTTTCAATTGCTCAGAGTTGGTGGCCTGGGTCTTAAATTTGGCTTGAAGAGCTGCTACAGCTTCTTCTAAACTTTGAAAATTATGCAATGTGGCCAAATCAGTATATTTCTGAAGCAATAATTTAAGTTCTGAGTCAATTTTAAGAAGAGGGTCCATGCATTGTGATTGTAAATTTGTAATTTCTAATTGAAGACTGGCATTGAGTGTGGTTTGTAAAGCTTGTAAATCACTTCTTATTTTTTTTACTCTGACATCAAGCATCAGAATCTCATCACTGTGATCTTCATGCCTTGTATGGCCAAATATATCATTAGGCATTTTGATTTAGTGGTTATTTATTATAGAGTATCTAATTCTTAATTCTATAAAAAAAAGGTATAAGCTTGTCATAGGATCCCGGGACCTCAATATATAAGCAGTCACCAGCAGAAACAGTATATATAGTACCAGAAACCATGTTTGAGTGCTTAATTCTGTAAATATTTCTCCCTACTGAAACTTTGACATCACCCTCAGGGGTTGTAATAAATTGTAATTGACCACCTACAGGTAATTGGTAGTGGTTTAAATTATTGTTAAATATGTACAATGTTTTACCTGTTTTATCATCAACATCTGTAAGTATGCTGTTCAGATGAATAATTAAGAAAGCACTCAGTTTAGATAGCATAGACTGTATATCAGGAGAGGGTGCTGGTGTCGGCAGGTCCATAATACCTTGTTTTTTGAACCCAAATAAGTTCATAGGCATGTTTATTTATTTCAAATCATGCTCTGTGATTGGGCATTGATTGCCACTTTTCAAATCACAATGACCCCATGGTAGAGTATGTATGCCACATGATAAAATGCATCTCTTATCATCATGTGGGTCCAGAGCCGCTTTTCTTACAACATTTGTAGTCAACAAGTGATCCACACTCTGAATTCTGCATTCTGATGTTCTGATTGAACTCTGGGATTTGAGACAATCTTCATAATCTCTAAATTCAAGCTCTTTGTCAACAGTTACTCTGCCAATGCCCTTGGCATTCTTGGCAACACCACCACTACATGTTTCAAAGCTGTACATCTTGGCCCTTAACCCAGCAAATTTCACAATAACATCACCAAGTGTCTCATCTTTTAACTTGCCAGGCACCTTTTTGTTGTGGAGTGGAATCTTTGAATGTTCACTGGTATCAAAATATTCAAGCAATGCACGCTGTGACATATCTTGATAAACATCTTCTGTCTGAATATCAAGAATAAAACTATCTGTGTCCATGTACATCAGTTTTACACGATTATTATAAAAAGGCTTCAACACATCATAATAGAGCTTTAACATATATAATTTGGCCAATTCCAATATCACAGCCCCTACATAAATAGGCTTATCAAACTTAATTTTTGTTTTTTTCATGTTGAAAAGTGCCATATTTTCATCATAAATTCTTCTATAATTGAAATTAGGTTTTGCAATCAATTTTTTGCTCCGGCTGGGATCAGTAATTATTTTAACATCAGTATGTTTTCTGACATTTTCTATGGTTTTGCCATACACAGAATTGACCATCAATTTAAACAAAGATTTATCAAATTGGCTCATTGCAGATGTTCGAAGCTCTGTGTTTGTATCAATATATGGCTTCAACCATCTTGAGTGCCTGAACCTCAAAACTTTGCCAATTTTGGTCACTTGAACACCATGATGCATCAGGAACTGGAGGTTTTTGTAATATAATTATTATAGAGCCAAAACATAACCCTGTTTTGGCTCTAGAGTCATCATCAGTTTCTTCTGTTTAGAGCCAGGTGAGCACTCAACCTCAGGAATTGGGGGCAGATCAGAAAATGTGTTGTGTAAATCATCAGGAATTGTCAGATCAACCTCTAAGAACAGGACATAGTTACTGTCATCAAAATCCTGAAGATCTTTAATATTGAAATCTTCAACCCACTCAAGCCCTGCATATGGCAGTTTATCCATCATAGCGTAACCATACAAGCTATTTACATCCACATAAAGTATATAATTTGATGGCAGTGCTGGATCATAATCAGGAATATATTTGTTATTAGCTCTGGCATATCTCTGAGAACATTGCACCATGCCCCCTCTTATACATTGCTCCATAAACAGATACATATCTTGATCCTGGATCAGATCCAATTGCATTTTAGTGTTTAAAAACATTGCAGACCATGCTAGGCCTGGTGCACTGTAGAAATACATTGGATCCAGCTTATAATTTTTCATGGAAGATTTTCTGAATGCCTGAAGTATATCAGCTAAGAGAGTGACATCAAGTTTTAAATATGCCTTGTGATAATCACCAAATGTCTGGCATTTTAAATTGTTCCACATCAACTGGGCATGGTGATAATCATCATCAGTGATTCCAGATCCTCTGAGTTTGCTGTAGAACTGTTGTTTTGGTGGCAGAGAACACTCATCAAATTTAGAAAAACCTGTAACATAATCATATGGATATACACCCTTCCGCCTAATTAATTTCAGGTCCTGATTTGGAAACAAAGCACATGTGATTTTAAATTGATCATCAGATAATTGACTGGCCAGACAGAATTCTGTAGGAATCAAGAAATCTTAAGTGAATAGGAACACCATTAACTTTAATTATCTTGCTAATAGCTATATATTTCTCATTATTTTCTGCTAAAATATTTAAATTCTGCTTGTCAAACCCCTCGTACCTGATCAGATGATGAAAATCATAATTGGATGCACTATGGCAAAATATGGGGACAAATTTTGGTCTCTGGATCTTAATATTACAGCTATTACACAGGGCCATTTTGAATTTACCATCTGTATGGGAATGGTGTTTCACCTTGATATTTGTATCTGAAAATTCAGAATCACATACCGGGCATTTTTCTGCATTGTTGAAATTTTCAATCTGATCCTTTGTTAAAGGCAACATGGGTTTTGATTTTAATAAGATATTAGATGCTATGTTATGGCATTCATTTTCTATTCTATGTGCAAATTTTTTGATGGCATCTGGTCCCATGTATATATATTCTTCACTAACAACACCATCCTGTACAACAACATAATAAAAACTAGAAGTTTCATGTAGCTGGTATGATGTAATTGAAGATTCATCAGGATCTGGGCTGCAGAATGCAAGGGGTTTGAGGTTTGATTCAAAATCACAGACTATATATGCTGGGTGTTCCAACAAGGCTTCAAACTTTTTGAATTTGGCATTTTCACTTGGGTTAGGCATCACCATATGAACAGGTTTATGGTTGCCACAATATTTTAAATGTTCAATTAACTTGTTTTTAGCAATTTCTGCATTTTTTTCACAAACCCCATTCACCATTTTTTGACCATCAAATACAGTTAAACATCTTCGGCACAACTTGAATATTCTATTAAATTTGTCTATTTGTTTTCTTACTAAAGCTTCAAGACTGTGTATCAGAGTGTAATGGTGTGTGTCTTCCCCTTCAATTAAGAGCAGATCAATCGGAACAGTAGAATCATCATCAAGTGTACTGATTCTGAGAGGTGCTATCAAGCAATTCCCACGGCCAGTAGAACAAATAAAAACATTAATAGATAATTGTTTACCATTGATATCCCTGGCCTTTTTTTTCAAATTTATCTATATTCTGAACAGACATTGGATATTCTAAGCCCTCCATTGCATCATCAAAATCATGTTCATGTTGTTTATAATAAGTTATTCTCTCTGGATGATCTAAAACTGGAAACAAAGCAGCTAAAATACACCACAGTAAGAATTTTTCATCATTATTTTTTATGTTAACCACGGCTTTTTTGTTTTTGATATTGTCAGGTAATGGCAGATATGTAGATCGTTGTAATGGGCTGAATTCAGAAATATTAACATATAACTTGTGTGGAGATCCGCATAGGCTCCATCCTGATTCTTTTGCTGCAAATTCAGAGTGTTTAATATTCAATTGATCTATCAAACTGCTTATTATTTTGTCTAAATTTGCATTTGAATATGCAGTTACAGTTTCTGTTATGTGGGGCTGTGTAAATTTTGTGCCATTTGGCTTCTTATATTGTGTAAACAATTTGAGGGACAACTTATAAGAGCCATTTTGTGCATTTAGAATTGCCTGCACATCAGGATTTATACTGTTCAAAAAATTCTTAATGTCACATTTTTGCTCTGATACAAACCGGTAATCCCTAAGTTGGCCAGCAAAACTCCTATGGATGGGTTCATAGCGTGGCTGCTTTGCCGGTATAGCATTAACAGGTGTTTCAAGCTTCCTTTTCAGACCTGATGTAGATGGTTGTGGGGGCAATGTTGATGACTGTGCAGAACAAGTACCCTTATGTTTATATGTGAAATATTCCATGCTATATTTTCTATGGCATTTTGGACATATTTTTGTGGGAGTTCTATATTTGTCTGGGTTACAATTCTTTTGATGCTTAGCCCAATTGGGGCTGGATATATTCTTATTGCATTGATTACAATATTTTTGATTTGGCATTTTTGTTGTTGGTTTATTATATAAAATTTCTTGGGGTTCAAATCAAAATTCTATGCTTAATAAAAAATATCAGTTAGGTTCAGCAGTGTGCTTTGTATACTTAGTGTGTGTGTGCGTGTATGTGTGTTAATATTTTTGGCTTTGGTATTTATATAAAATTTCTTGGGGTTCAAATCAAAACTCTATACTTAATAAACCTATGATAGGTTGTATAAAGCTGATAGCCTACATGCACAAAGGTAGAATAAGTACAGAAGCACTGCCCTAGCACAAATGCATGTCTACACAGGCATGTCCTAGAAAAACAATGACCTAATACCATGTATCATGAATAACAAACTGGGGCAGATATAAACCCTTTGTTCAATATATTAGAAAATTCTCTATATTAAATCAAACAAACCTATAATTCAATTTATAAAAATCTGCTATATTTCTGTGTTTAAAAAATATGAGGAGCACTGCAACAACACATCTGTACTCTTCAACAACTCTCACAATACTGGCTGATATGAAATGCAAAATCTCTTTGTATAGCCTAAGCACGGACCGCATTGAAAACATCTGAAACAATAAGCCAATCAGAATATAACACATCATCACATTATGTCATAACCAACCAATCAGAAAACAACACATGCCTAATAATTTATTGCATACTATTGGATAATAATTTGTTGCACAACATGATGCAATAGAAATAAACCAGAAATAAGCCACAAGTGGACCGGAAGTGGACCGGAAGTAGGCAAACCGGAAGTGGACCGGAAGTGGACCGGAAGTGAACCGGAAGTGGACCGGAAGTAAATATATGTGGGTGTGGGTGGGTGTGGGTGTATGTGGGTGGGTGTGAGTGTGTGTGGGTTTTATGAGCATCTTGGCTTAGTTTTAAGTGTATCCAAAAAAAATATCAAGAGGGGCATATTTTAAACAGGCTTATGGACAACAATCTGACAGATGTAGATTTTGTAAGTGTAGCCAAATCAATCTGAGGGGGCTCATACTTTCACGGGAAATTCCCGAGGGCATTTTTACAAAAATCTTGGATTAGACAGAGTACCACACTTGAGCAATAAGCTCATATGCACATCTTGAGCTAGTTTTAAGTGTAGCCAAATCAATCTGAGGGGGCTCATACTTTCTCGTCCCAGTATTAGTATAAAACACACTACTGGTTACCACACTATCAAAATTATAATTCATGTAAATAAGAACTCCCTAGATTTTGCGATACACGAAACCGAAGATTATTTTTGTAATAACTATTCTCGATAAATGCGTATATATAAAACAAAGGGTTATATTTACAGCTATCGAATAGTGTGACATCATTAAAAAACAAAGCGTCAGTTATTAATAGAGTCGCTCAGAATAATTATGAATTATTCTTTAACTGACTCAAAACAATAAAGCACTTAAATTGTTAAATTACAATTGACGAAAACAAATACTGTGCATTTTTTTAGTTCAGTTTTTCTCTTTTGATTAACGATCATATTTTCTTTAAAATCCTACTTTTGCAGTAGGTACTGATTATTAATCGATCATGTTCCGGCATAATTTCGGAGCGGAATATGGAATTAAAGTTACAATTTCATATAACAGCAGCACATTCAGCATCAAATTTCCCATGTATTTAAAACACCTGTGGAAATGATGTCCGTACCACCCACAATATATTTTTTTCTATGGTATTTTATATCTTTTAAAACATTAATTTCAAATTAAACTTTAATTAATCATATCATTTTCATTAGTTATTATCATTCCAAAATATTTGAATTTAGAAACTGAATAATTAACTTTGTTAATCTGTATGCATTTTATAGTGTTAGTTCAACTATCCTGTCAAGATACATGTTGTAGGTACAAACAAAAAGAAGTAATTTTCGATTGCTCATTACAAAACTAAAAACAATATTCAACCTTTGAAATCGATACTAGGAAGATAGCAGATCGTTTCATTTCTACTTCAGCTGTAGAATACTACAGCATAGCTACGTACAATTATTTGATTGATTGATTGACTTCCTTTATGTTAATTCACTTCTCGTGTCATATTTGGCTAATTTGCGAAAATGAGGACGAATGATGACAGAATGAAACTGATGAATAGACACTCACAAACATCCATGCCCAGGCTAGGATTCGAACACAGGACCCCTGACGTCGTAGCAAGATATGCTAACCACTCCGCAAAGGGGGCCGGCGTATAGCTACACACAAACATTCAGACAAAAGAAACTTAATATGTTTGTTTAAGGAATGTCAAGACGGTAATATTATTTCTAATTTATTGAGATGAAAAGATTTGTATTGCTTGTATTTGATTACTCTGTAGATTATCATGACAATGAGTATTAATGGTGATAAGATGAAAGGAAAATAAATTGGGATAAGGCAGATCTATATGTACAGGTCTGACGAGGTCATTATTAGATCGCTCAACACTAAATTGAGTCAGCGGCAGTTTCCTGCGAGGTAGTAGAGGTAGTGCCCAGAAAACCTTCAATGGTGTGGGAAGTGCGACGCAACACTAAGAGAAAGCACAGGGGAATATTTAGAGCAAATTTTCAGGCTTACAAAGTTCAAGTGTCCACTGGTTTAATTCCAGGGTCCAGAGTCCCATACGGGTGTATAAATAGCCTAAAACTGTTTTGGTCGTATTCCTGGACAAAATGAAACACCGAAACCACAGTGATTTAATAAACAGCCTCTTGTTCCCAAAGATATGAGGTAAACTTGTTATACCCTCAGAAGTATGGAGCAGCTTTTTGTGCAAGGACAGGCACACACCATCTAGATGCAGAAATCTAATATGTTCTCAGAGAGGGTTGATTGAATAAAATATTGTATTTCATTTATCCTCTATCATTGGATGGGTAGAGAAGAGTACCGCTAAGAGAGTTTTCAAACCGAAGCCACATATGCCCGTTGGAAGCGAACCTCAGTACAATGAAACTTTTAGAACGGAAGCGACAAAGCAAGCTGCACGGTTTTCGCTTGCGAGTCGCTCAGACTGGGCCGTTTTCTCAATACAGTGTCGACTCAGACTATTGATAGATTAATTGATTTGATTTATTTTACTTCGCTCTTCTGCCACTTTAGGCTAATCGCGAAGATAGTGATAATAGTAGATAATAGATAATGACGATGTGATTAAATCGATGAAGGGACCCCACAAAGAACACCCAGGCCGGAATTCGAACCCGCTTCTTCTGGCCTTGTAGAGTCCTGAGCTAACCACTCAGCAACGCACATGCTTATTGAGAACGGGGAAAATATGTAAATAATAAAGGTCCGCTTCAACGTAGGGGAAGTAGCAAAAGGCACACAATTGGTTCATGATTGTAAGTTGTGGTTTTAAGTCCACATATAATCCTGAGCAACTGGACCTACACTTTTGAGTGGAATCTGAACTACTATGTGCCTCCATCAGATAAGAATATTAACAGCAACACTACATAATCTTTGCTTTTTTTATTACTAATTTGGAGAAAACATACAAACGTCAGTGCATATGATAGGAAGCTATGAAATAAGACAAAATGTGTGAGGTGTCAACCAATATCTGGTCTTAAAGGCCAGAAGGAGAGAGAACCGTGAAGTGGTTAACTGTTTACCCGCTTTTTGAAATATGCTCTAAAATTAAAATTTGATCATGAACTAAAATTAGTAAAGGGAGACGTGTAATGGGTTTCGTACACTGACTCCGAACAGTTCGAATTCTGATTAAACAAAGTTTGTTGCCTTATGTTATTGATAGTGTAAATCTTCTATTTTTAATACCTATAGAAATTAAAACTAAAGACCACCCTCCCTCTTCAAATATCGTTGAGATCTACTTATGCAAGATCCTTCTCCCTGTGCCGATAAGATAATCACTGTAAATAAAGTTGATGTCTTGCATGTATTTACTTTATAAAAGGGTCTTTCATTAAGAGTGATACTTTTTAAAATTGTAATTTCCAGTTTCTAATATATTTTTTTGTGTGCATCCAGGTGTGAAAATATCCTGCACAATTTGCAGTTTCATCATGCAGCGACTCACGCTCCCTGAACGTTTAGAAATCATTAAAAAGTTTACCAAAGTGGCAGCTCAGTTGTGGGTGCTCATCGATTGTTCACCAGAGAATTGGGTCGCCATTACCGTTTCTCTATTCAGGCTATACGCCGCACTGTTGCCAAGTTTGAGCGGGATTTCACTCTACAGGACCAGAAGCCACCAAGACGACAACGTCAAGCACGAAGTAAGGACAATATTGCAGCAGTAGCGGCCAGAATTGACGAAGAGCTGAATGTGTCAGTGTCAAAACGATCTCAACGGTTGCGGCTATCTGAGACATCAACTTGGCGAATCTTGCGAAAGGATTTGGGCCTGCATCCATACAAAGTTGTATTGACTCAAGAGTTGAAGCCAAAGATCACAGATTGCGTCGTGAGTTCGCTGATTGGACGGTACAGCAGTTGGAAGCTGATCCTGATTTCAGAGGAAAAATCATCTTCTCAGACGAGGCGCATTTTTGTCTTAGTGGCTTCGTCAATACGCAAAATTGTAGTTATTGGAGCGAGAAGAACGCACAAGTGGTCCATGAGGTGCCATTGCATTCAGAAAAACTCACTGTGTGGTGTGATTTATGGCGTGGCGGCGTCATTGGACCTTATTTCTTTCGAGATGATGAGAGAAGAACCGCTACCGTCAATGGAAACCGCTACAGATCCATGTTAAGCGAATTTCTGTAGCCAGAACTTGAGACCATAGATATTGAAAACATGTGGTTCCAGCACGATGGCGCTACGTGCCACACCGCTGATGCTACGCTCGATTTGCTGAGGGAGAAGTTTGGTGACCGGATCATCTCAAGAAGTGGATGTGTGAATTGGCCGCCACGTCGTGCGATTTAACACCCATGGATTTTTTTCTTTGGGGCTACATCAAAGCCCAGGTCTATGCTGACAAGCCACGAACTTTGGAACATTTGGAGGCGAACATTCGTCAGGCTCTCGCAGACATAACGCCACTAATGTTGGATAGAGTGGTTAACAATTGGAGCCATCGTGTGCGTCAGTGTGTTCAAAGCCGTGGTAAACATTTGTACGATATTTTGTTCAGAACGTAATTGTAATGTCTAAGCTTCAAAATAAAGCACTATTTACTTTGATATGTTGAGTGGTTTATATTTTTTCAAATTTTAAAAAGTATCACTCTTAATGAAAGACCCTTTTATAAGCTGATGCAAAACTTACGTAAACACGCCTTATCATCAGCGATAAAATATATGGCTGGCATGACATTTTCAAGTGTGCATAGAAGAAACTATTTCTGATTAGATAATACAAAACAAACGATGTAGCACCATTACTAAATATCACGTCCCCCGCTCTTCAGTCTTTAGAGATTGATTGCATGGTGCAGTAACTGGCGACTGTATTCGCTAACAATGCCAACCACTACGTTCAAAACCTGTTCCTATTGTTCGACGGAGGTGGACGAGGAGAAACTGGATGAACACCGTTCAAGCTGCGGAGTGGAAGAAGTCGAGTGCGGAAATGGCTGCGGTCAGATGATGCCTCGCTACATGCACCAACTGCATAAGGAAGAGAGCTGCAAGAAACGGAAGGTTCAGTGCCATTACTGTTCAGCCATGATTTTGCTAATCGAAACAGAAGATCACAAACAGCAGTGTTCCATGGAAATTGTCGAGTGTCAGTTAATGTGTGGTTTTCAGGGTGAGCGTTTCACTGTACCTAATCACATGTCAGAAAATTGCCCCAGATCCCTGGAAGCGTGCCCTTATTGTACCCAGGCAGTAAGGAAGTCTGATATGGATGAACACGTTGCAAAATGCAAAGAGGCAATGTCCTGCTGTGATGAGTGTGGAAAGAATGTTGCGAGAGAGAACATGGACGTTCACTTGAAGGAATATTGCTCAAAGCGTGATAAGGAGTGCATATTTTGCGGTATATCGGTTGTGGCGAAAACAATGCACGAACACTACAAGGTTTGTGAATTGCTCGAGACTCACCAACCACAGTGTTCCAAAGTTATGAATTCCAGCAGTGATATATCTCCCGCAGGGACGTACGTGATACGTGAGGTTCAGTGCGTGTTCTGTGACTCCTTTGTACAGGAGGCCTTGTTGGCCAAACATTACGACACCTGCGAGACAGCACTTGTACGCTGTAGCAATAAATGTGGTGTTAAAATATCGAGGAAAGATATTAGTGAACACTATCGAAACGAGTGCCCGAAAGCACTTGTACCGTGTGAGCATTGTAAGAAGAAAGTCGAGAGACAGTTGTTGGAGGATCACCACGCAGAATGTGTGAAGTTCCCGATTCCTTGTACTGAGAGTTGTGGTGTTGAAGTTGCCAGAGAAGACGTGAAACGACATTTGGATGAAGAATGCCAGAAGCTATTTTCTTCGTGTGCTTACAAGGAAATGCAGTGCAGCTATGAAGGTTTCTCTGCGGCGATGACGCGACACATGAAGGAAGAGCTACAGCATCACGTGAACTTATTAAAAGGCAAAGTCGAAAATCTTGAATTGAAATTGGAGGGTGAGAAGAAAAGAAATGAAGAACTTCAGAGGGAGATATATAGACTAAGACATGGGAGCTTATTGTGGAAAGTGGAAGACATAACTGAGAAGATAGAAAAAGCTAAGAATGATGGAGTTACCGGTATTTACAGTCCGCCCTTTTACAGTAGTAAGCACGGGTACAAATTAAGAAGTATGTTACAAGCAGATGATAATCGTTCTGAGAACAAAGGCAATTTAGGAGTATTCATTCAAGTGATGCCAGGAGAGTATGATTCTGTTTTGAAATGGCCCTTCACAAAACTTGTAAAGTTTAGATTAGTTGACCATTTTTTGCAGGGTAAGGGCATTGTTCGTAGTTTACGTGGGGAAGATATTCAGAACTTTAATAAACCCAAGGATGGTAAATGTAATATTTCACGCGGTTATCCTAAATTTGTCTCACACGAAGTACTCAATAGCGGAAGTTACATTGTAGACAATGCAATTCTTCTTGAAATATCTGTGGAAGAATGATATTATTGCTGAAAGATATGAAGTATCGAGCAACATGATACTAGTTTGTGATTCTAGATATAGTTCTTTGCCTAAGGAAATATTTTTTGTATGATATAACACATAGTTTAACACAATGTTTGTTTCTAAGATACAAGAAAGTTGAGCAAATTCAGTTCCTTAATATTTATGGGAAATTTTGAACTATTTGAAGTACAAGAAATTTAATACATCAAAATAAATACTGTCATTAAACAATGTTTAATGTATTTCTGAAAATTGTTCACACATGAAGGAATACAATTTTATTTCCCATTTCTTGCACTCAGTATCCGCATTAACTTGTTACATCAACTCCTATAGGCTCTAACGTACATAGGATTTATTTTCGAAGTGGGCTGGAATTGTAAAGGAGGATATTACATAGCTACATTTGAGGAAAGGGAGGGTGGTACAGCACAAAATATTTTGTAATAGTTGTTTTTAACCTTAGTTTTGAAAGTTCTTCAAGGATAAAAATGATAATGGGTGGTCATATTTGCGGTAGTTTGAATTTACCACTTTAGGTTTTCCCAAGTTATTTACTGCTGTTATTGAAAATGTTGGATTTCTCAAAATTTCAGGAAGGACTGTAGCTTAGAGAGACATCCCTTCGTACGACAGTGACCATAGGAGTAAGACATCCTAACGAAGACAGTATTTTACTGAATTTTTAAGCGCCATAGCCAGTACATAATAGCATATAGTGTGTGTTTTCTATTATGACGACAGAGGTCGGGGTTTCGAATCCCGGCATGAGCATGGGTATTCTTTGTGAGTGTCTCGTCCAAAATTTGCATTTGGAGGGGCGTAAAGAAAAGTGTGGGGGCAATGAGAAGAAAACGAAGTTTGGGACCCGAGAGATATTTTACGGCCACAAGCGTTTCTATTTTCTCCATAAGAAAATTATTATTACTGTGACGATGCGATTATATATTATATAAAAACCCGCACCGTCACAGTTTATAGAAGGAACTTTCGTTTAAAGAAGATAAAAAACGAAGTTCTCATGTCCGCCGCCAGAGGGTAGCTCCCTCTGTCTGCTGTATACAGACGTGCTGCCTCCTGGCGACACTCCTGGTACTTCCCCAAAAATTACGCGGAAATTGCTGGTCCTCCCACACACTTCCACTTCGTGCATAGATGGGAACCTGAAGGGACATACTATCACCAGGCAGCTGCAATCGCTCTTTTATCAGCCCGATCTTCTTGTACCGTACCATAGAATTTGAGGTTTTCGTTGTGAACAACAGGAGCATGCTTTTGACGATCTATCCCGGACTGTGAATCGACTCGCCATGTCACCGAAGACAGATTGTGTAATACACCTTTAAGGTACGTAGAATCGGAAAGTTCTAGTAAAATTGCGGCCAAAAAAGACCTATAGTGAAGTGAACATAAAATCTCGAACTTAGTGCAGCTTGCCGTACCCATCTACTTTGAACCTTTTGTTATTTTTTGAAGCACGAATTCATTCATTCCCTTTTGAAAAGAAACCATGACACGAAAGGTGAAATTTTGGCTGTTCCTTAAGCGGAAACAATATCCTACTGTTCGACCATTGTGAGCATGCTCTCATAAAATTTGCGAAAACGGCTACCCAGTAGTCAAGCCGTCCCCACGTGCATGATTTTTCTAGATTTTTGCCCATCTGCCATAGAATTGTGAATGTGCCATTAAACAGGGAACTGACTAAAGATAACTTCCATTTTGCTACAGTGTAGATTATTCGTCTTTGTGGAATATTGAAGAGGGATTGCAAAAGAATATTTAACCAAAAAGGGGCTCATACGTAAATTCTTATGCGTCAAATTCCCCCCCTTCTTTCCATTTTACCTTCCGTTAAGTTTTTCCTTCCAAGTAGTAGCGTCAAATCGTTGGCTTTTTGCGATAGTAACGTTATATGCTCATGTGTAAGTAACGCGTTACAGATGAACAAATCCTCAAAAATATAAATAATTGTTGGATGGGATAAAAATATGTAACTAAACTAAACCCTTGTACCTGAATATTGTAGTAATATAAATATATATATATATATATATATATATATATATATATATATATATATATATATATGTCAGGCTCGCTGACCGAGTTGTTTGTAACGGACGTAAACCTTATGTGCGAATGTTACTAGATGCAAAAAAAAAAAAAAAGGGGCGTATCGCATAAATTGTGGTTAAATTAATGTCTGTTATTTAATATGACGATAATATTGTTGAGAGATGTGTTGAATATATATACACTTACATATACGTGTACATTTAATTGTTGAGTGACAAGTTTTGAAGTAAATAAAAGTCGCAATTGTTAACGTTTTTGCTTGTACCTTCTTTACGTTTACACATCACTAGGCACTAACGTAAATTTAGTAACCATCCATACGTTATCTTGTCGCGCAACGCGCATACCGCGTAATCTTAAGTGTATTTGAAATATATGGTGTATTCCTTTTGTGTAATTAAAATCGTTTGTTTTCAGTTGTTGACATATATTCGGCTCTTGAATTTTGGGGGTTGCTTTTGATGTGGGTAATACTTTTGGCAGGGGAGAAATATTAAGCATTTGTATCTTTTGTTGGTAAAATTGGTACCTAACGAACGTATTGAACGCGTGATCCGTTCGACCCGCTATAACAGGGCTTTGCTCGCCGTTACGCTCGTGTGGATCAAGCAACTCCTGGATGCACATGCGGTAAAGGCGTTGCAGAAATCTATCTTGGGGCGTTTTGCCTAGGTTGAAAATAATCAAGGTTATTGACAATTACCATCGCCGGCATTGCTTCCAACATATCGATTCCTCGCGGGCATCAATAACCTCAAAACCAAAAGGACACGTCACATTACTCCTAGAATGTAGGCATACATCCCGAACGTGCCTTATTGCCTTCAAAGAGTCTGATGACTTGTATATATTAACTTGAGCTTAAAGGTATGCAGAAGATCATGAAAGAGCCACTGAATACAAATTCATTTTAGAAACAGGTTTGAAAGCAGTGGCTAAGTCGGTCAAAATCTTGCATTTCTTCGGTGCTGTCTCGGTTTGTCTCCTACACTGAGTGCCTGCCTAATTTCTTTTTAATGGCGTTACTCTTCACCATAGGCGTAACTTGACGGAGCAAGAGTGGCCAATTGACCCCCCGTCATAAGAAATCATGTTTATTAAAATGAATCAGTTAATGTTACATTTGTTAATTTCCTGGGGCTCAAGAAGCAAAGTAATAAGTAATTTTTATGATTTCACAAATGCAACAGCAAAGTAGTCTTGGACGAATATAAAAAAGTTCCGATTCTGCCTCACCAAATGTAAGCCCAAATTTCGACTCCCGCCACCCCAAAAAAAATTAGGTCCAAAGTTTCGTCCATGCTCGTCTCTATTGCTTCTCTTCTTTTCTTCTCCTGCCATCCACAGACAATACTGCTAGCATTCTGATACTGATAGAAGCATATGACAGACCCAACAGCAATGAGTGAACAACGTTTCCATTTTTGGTCAATTTCAGTGTCAATCTTGACTACGATGCTAAATCGTCGTTTCCCACAAAATGTTTCTTTAATTAATATGTGATCAGGAACTCTTTCATGACCTTCTCATTCCTTTGAGCTAAAGATATTAAAACAAGAAAGTGATCAGACTCTTTGAGGATCATAGAAAACGTTCTGCAGAGATGCATACATACTAGACGTGTTATTCTTATGGGAAAACTAACGCGTGGGGCAAAACCGGAAAATGTTGCTTGGATGTTTTAGGACTATTGGCACCCAACTGGGGGTTGACATAATTCTCACCTTTTGGGAGTTTTGGACCCATGACGTGTCCTGTTCTCAATTTCATCCCAACATACATCATCCTTATCTTCCCTATTAGTCGAAAGTGGCAGAAAAGCAAAGCAAAATAAACCAAATCAATCAATCGTTTTCTAAGGTGATCAACGTTAATAGAAGGGTTGTTAAAGGTGCAGGAACTTTAAATAAGTTCAATTCCGGTCCAGGAGAGAAAATCAGTAAGCTTAAATTGGTTCTGGACCGTAAAGAACCTTTATATCTGTAAAGTATTTCAATTCGGTCCAGGAAACTTATTACCGGATCAATTTATGTACGGTCCAGGAACATCTTTTTCTGAATGAATTTAAACACGGTCCAGGAACCTTTCTTGTTTCTCGAACCAGTTTAAATAGAGTCCAAGTTCCGTATTGAAATGAAACAATACGCAACTTGGATAGACTTTTAAATTGTGTGAGCAAAAAGGGTAGGGTCCTATTGAAGAACCCAGTCGAATATATGGATTATTGGAACTTCAACAACCCTGCTTCTCATTATGGACCTGACGGAAAACAATTATCCACTTGTGAGCATGAAAGACTAATCCAGGTGCTGGCTGTCTCGAAAATCTAAGGAACAAGGCCGTGCATAACGGTAGACATGGGCGAAACGCAAACTCTACAGTCATGTTACCATCCTCCATGTAGCCCCATTCTTCGCGCATATTCCTTCCCTTGGATGAGACTTCTCGAGTCTCTACTTGCACAGAGATTTGTTTTGGTTTGCTTGCTTGTTGCCTTCGTTGAAAAGAACATTTGAATAGCCATTCCATAGCGCTGCATTCTAAATCTTAGGGCAACCAAGTGACGAAAGAAATTCTTTAGGGACACGACAGGGGTGGCGCCCGCACCGGAAAAGTCTGGCAACGAACAGCCCCATTTGCTCCGAATTTCCTTGCATAGCTGCTGGGAGCACAGCAGCCTCACGTTACCTCATATACGGCTGCTATTGGCTGCGGTTCCTGGATCGGATACAGAAGCAACACGCGACGGGTTTGTTTGAACTCAATATAACGTCATACTAATATGGTCCATTGCGTTATGTAACATTTCGACAAGGGAGGTTTTTAAACGTGGCACACGAGAGAACAACAGTGTTATGATTTATTTCCTGCACTATGTAAAACGTACTCGCGGATATTTTTATAAGGCAACTTTTAATCGGTCAACCCTAGTCCAGGAATTGTAAATAAATTCAATCCCGGACTGGGAGAGAAAATCAGTAAACGTAATTGAGTTCTAGACAGTGGGGAACCTTTTCATATTTAAAACATTTCAATTCGGTCCAGGAACCTTTTTTCCGGATAAATATAATTTCTGCCCAGGAAACTTTTCTCGCATCAATTTAAATATGGTCCAGGGACCTCTTCTTAGTATCAAAATAAGATCCATGAATCTTTTTTCATTGAAACAATAGGCAACTTGGACCGAATTTAAATTGTGCGAGAAATAAGGTTCCAGTCCTGCAGCGGAATCCAATAGAACCCATTAGAATTTATGGGTTTCTGGACCTTTAACAAGCCTGGTTAATAAATGGACATTTGAATGTTCCTCGAAATCTTGAACTCCACTAATATGCTTAACGATTGTATTATTCCACATTTTCATTGTCCGATTTTTTATCACAATATATTCATTATGACTCCTATATATGATGGGAGAATCATAAAAATGTATTGGATGTGCAGTATTTGGTAATCCAGTTCCATGGTATTTGTACCCCTTTAAATTACATTACTTAACTAATATTTATCATTTGCACTTAGGGAGGCGGCATCACCCAACAGCCCGCCCCTTCGGTACTTCCCTGATTATATTCCTTTAACCTATGTCAAGTAAAGTTAAGAGATGTTTATAAATGTACCAAAATAACTGATTCGTTGAAATTCAAATAAAATTCAAATTTATCTCCATTGAAGATCAAGGTTCAACCTTTAGCTGTTCCACCACCTGCAGCTTACCTGAAGAAAGTTAAGTCAGTAGTATTTATGTCCCAAACAAGAATTTTTGTTTTTGGCAGAAAGAAGGATGTGATACTTTTTTATTTATTTATCTATTGAAATTCCAGTACAGCAGAAGCCATTTCAAACCGGATAGGAACAAAGTAAAAACAGAAAAATAGCGCTAAAATTAAAGCAAATATGACAAAACAAAACAGTACCAAGATAAACAGAGATCATTTTTTCATCTAAACATAATCAACATGAGTTACATTGCCTCTTTCAAGTCACTTTTCAGAGGAAATAATATTCTCATGGATTGTAAAATAGTTGTGTGCTTGTGAAGTTACTTAAACAATATTTTTCAGTACGAAAATTATACGAGGGGCAGGGTTGTGCAATTACTCGGGCAAAAATATTTTCTACATGACACGTAAATTACGTGTAATATCGCGTAAAATATGTATAGAAGGTAACGTACGTTAAGAAGATTTTTTGCTGTGGCAGTTGGCAAAGGCAGAAAACGAAACAAAAAAGGATCTAAAATACTTTTCTTCAGGATGTGTACGTACTCTTATATTGTAATATTACAAACTGCCATATTCACATTCACAGCATAAATAGCTTACACAAGTGTGGCAATTCACATGCGTGTACGTTTTAATCCCAGCCTTGTCCATAATATCACAAGAAACCGGCTCATCTTCGAACCTTGCAAGAAACTGCTTCAAATGTAGTGCGCACTGAAGTTACAAGACCATACCAGTGATGAATATTAGTGTGATTAAGGGTGTGTGTGAGTGAGAATTATAATCACTTCCAGTGTATAACATTTTCTTTCAGTGAAATTGAAAATAACAACATAGTATTTTTTTCAGTGTTGGAAGCAAAATCGGATAATTTTAAAATAAGTAGTTAAATATTCGGTTCAATCAGCAGTTTATTTTTCACTATGACAATTAACAATCAACGTGTTTTTGTTACTAAATATTTGAAATCCAATCCAAATGTGTCGGACAAAACTTATGGGTTCATTGTAGCGTAGGTGACTTGCCCCCACAATACTACTATACTTTCATATGGAGCATTTTTTCGTTCGATGCATATCTCTCGCGATATTTCGATTTGTCAACTTACAGGGGACACCCTGTATAAGAAAATTAAAGTTTAAAATGTAATATAATTAAAGAAGTGTTTACATTACTAATTAACGAAAGAAAGTTAGTGGTCACATCAGCATAGAAAAGTGGTTTTCTACGCGAAGTAAATTACTATTGCTCTCTCCACGAAAATAGACCAGCCAAGGTCGGAGTTTCCCCAAACATTCTCCACACGCCTGGCCCTCCAGGATTGCCACACTTCTTATAAGTTGCTCATTCGACACTCTAAAGATATGCTGTAAGCTTGTCATATCTTCAGAAGTATTGAGCGGAGTTTTGTGCAAAAACAGGCACACCTTTCCCCCCCCCCCACACACACAAACATACACATCATCTACATACAGAAATGTAGTATCATTGGATGACTAGAGAAACGTACCGCTCAGAGAGTTTTCTAAACAGAAGAGACATGTGTTTATTGGAAGCGAACCCTCAGTAACAATGCAACATTTCGAACGGAAGCAACACGACAAGCTACACGATTTTCGCTTGCGAGTCGCGTGGTCTGGGCCGTTTTCTCAAAATCATTCGTCGTGTCAACTCGGCCTATTGATAGATTAATTCATTTGATTTAAACTTCGATCTTCTGCCACTTTTGGCTAATCTCGAAGGCGAGGATGGATTATAATATGATAAAATGAATAAAAGCACAATCACAAATACGCACGGACTGCAAGCAACAAGAGCCCTATTGAGGATTAGGCGCGCTTTAGAGGAAAGCATTTCCCTTAGCATTTTTCGTAACATTTATGCCATGACCAAAATGCTACCGTGTTAAGTGAGAAATTTTATGGCATTTCAGATGTCATGGCATATTTAATGACATAGGATCGGTCCTATTTCCGTAGCATTTTTCGTAGTATAACCAATCAGAAGCGACCTCTAGGTCACGAGTGCAGATGTAATGGCAACCGCGTGAGATGTAAACAATGTATCACTTCACATTTTTAAGAGACAATAAGTACCTAACCAAGAGGAATAACGTCTCGCATTAAATGGTTTCAGGTACAAAAGAATGGCGCTGCTTAAATACATACCCTATAGCGTTTACTGTGCACGTATGGAAGAAAATTTAATCTTTTTTCCATTGTAAACAACGTGCACTCACCATAGATGGTGTAACTCGTTGTGCCTTTCTTGTATGTATTAAACATTGTAATAGCAAAAGCTAACCGAAATGTTCCATGAAGTATACTATCTGCTATAAGATTCTCGGAAGCATTTATGCTAGCAAAAATGTAAAAGGAAATGTTTCCATCTAAAGCAGGACTTATACTGACTGTGAGTCGCCAGAGCCTCACTAGTCTGCAGTTCAGGGTGTACTACGTGAAAGGCAAGTTGGGTATCTTTTGAAAGGGTTACCCCTTACACCCCGACTCGGTCTATGAGCGTTGAGTGTTTGTTGTAGCTTGAAGGGGCTTGTGTCGTTGCTCTTTTCGGTGTGAAGCTTTGTTGTCGCTCGTCGTTTGTCGCTTCTGTGTGAAATCTCACAAACCCTGAGGTATTCCATGCCTAGTTCTTCTGATTTTTTTTAAAAAAATCATTTGGTCCACTTCGCTTTTCTGATCGTTTTGGCTAATTGCGAAGGAGACGATGATTGACGATTTGATTCCATAGATGAAGGGGCACTCACAAAGAACACTCATGCCCAGTCCAGAATTCGAACCCGCTAGGTCTGGCGTCGTAGCTAACCACTCCTCAACGGTGATTGGAAGGTGCCTATTGAGAGATTCGAAAATATGTAAATCATAAAAGTGCGCCTCAACAGAGGAGAGGTAGCAAGAGATAAACAAATGGTTCATGAATGTAAGTTGTGGTTTTAAGTCCATATAGGCCTGACCTACACTTTTTTGTGAGACCTGAACTACTGTACTACTAAACTATTGAACTACTGCCTCCATTAGATAAGAATATTAACAGAAACAAAAAATAATTGTTGCTGTTCTTGTTATTAATATGGAGAAAACATACAAACTTCAGTCCATATGATAGGAAGTTATGAAATAAAACAAAATATGTGAGATGTCAACCAATATCTGATCATGACGGCCAGAAGGAGATAGGACCGTGAAGTGGTTAACTCTTTACCGACTTTTTGAAATCTGCTATACAAATAAAATTTCGATCATGAACTAAAATGTAGTAGAGGAAGACATGTGCAAAGTTGTGAAGGGTTTCAAGGTGGCTTAAATTTAGTACACTGGCTCCGAATGCAACAGCTCGAATTTTGATTAAACAACGTTGTTGCCCTTCATAATTGGAAGTCCATTTTTTAAACCTATGTAAATTCAATCTAAACAACCCCTCGCTCCAAAGTAGTTGACATTTACTTACGTAAGATATTCGTCCTTGTGCCGATAAAATTATCAATGGAAATAAAGTTGATATGTTGCACAAGTATTTACTTTGTGTAAGCTGATGCGAGACTTACGCAAACAAGGCTTATCATGAGTGATAACTAGGGAAAGGAACTTTAGGTAAATAAATGTTTTTTCTGCGATAAGATAGAGACCCTCATTTTTGCCAAAATTCTTATCATAGCCTTATATGTCAACACAGCAAATTTTATTTTACATAAAAACACATATTTTCCAGTTTTCCGTATGTAAATACATATTTTGCGAATTTTCATTTTAAATACATAAAATCGCTCGTTGACTTCATCTACCTCGAAATCCTCCAAGGAAAAATGTTTATTC
This sequence comes from Lepisma saccharinum, assembly GCF_977018435.1. NCBI lineage: Eukaryota > Metazoa > Arthropoda > Insecta > Zygentoma > Lepismatidae > Lepisma > Lepisma saccharinum. Next base: position 46,922,842 of record NC_139256.1, read on the forward strand.
TCCGCACCTCTTTCATATCGAGAGTGCTAGGTTTGTTTTGTCTTTGAAAACGCTCGCTGGCAGACTTCTGGCACCTCGCCTACGATCCTATCGGGAGAAAATAGCTGTAAGTAGCTGGGGCTGGCTACACGTAACGATAGCAAGGCTTTTTAATGAAGCAATGCAGCTATTGTGGCCAGGAGACATAAAATTTGACAATGTTCTTCTCTTGACAGATGCTGCAGCTTACATGCAGTGGTCTTGCCGTTAGCTACCCCAAAATGGTGCACGTTACATGTGTGGCGCATGCGTTGCATAGAATATGTGAAAAGATAAGAGCTCTTTATCCCAATGTCGATAAACTGGTTTCAAATGGGAAGAAAGTTTTTATCAAGTCGCCTAGAAGAATAGACATTTTTAAACAAAAATGTCCTGAGGTTCCCCTTCCCCGTACACCTGTAGTTACGCGATGCAGATGTTATGCCCAGAACTTTGAAAAAAATTGTATCTGTTGTAAATGATCTCGACAAAGAAGAATTCTGCAAGAACTGTTGATGGAGCCCTCCTTAAAAGTCGAATTGGCATACATCTCAACAAACCTGTCCATTCTCTCTAATTCCATATGAAAGCTTGAATCGTCCGCGAACACTTTGGCAGCTTCCATTGGTGAAGTCCGTATAGTAGAAACGAAACTGAAAGAACTCACTGGATCTAAATGTCTAAATGTACAGAATTTTTGGGGAAAAACCAAGGTTTTCAAACATTGTGCCAAATTGCATGTGTTTTGGAAGGAGGTGAAGTAGAGGAAGAGGAAGCTTTGGAAAACTTCAGCGTTAGTGACATTTCGTGCTTCAAATATGCAAGAATTGTTTCTTGTGACTTGGAGCCATCTTTCTCACAATATAAGATGCTTTTTAGAGATAATCGTCACAGATTTACAATGGAGAATTTGGAAAGAACTATGGTGATCCACTGCAACTCTTCCAAAAAATAGCTCGCTAAGAGGTAATCATTTAGAAACTAATTTCAGGTGTTTAAAATGCATGTTATAGTTTGTTTTTGTTACCAAATGTTTTTATTTTTGTCACATATTTTCCTGTTTTTATCACATATTTTCAACATTTATGACACATAAAAAATAAATATTTCTGAGTTTTTTAGCACATAAAGTTCCGTTCCCTAGTGATAACGGTAAAATATTGATTACGTGATACTTTCAAAATATATAAAAAAAATTGTGATTAGATAATAAGAGACTATGTGGCATCATTACTACATATCATTGTTCCCCGTTGTTCGGTTCTGAGTGTGTGAATCCTTTGTGCAGGAACTGGCGACTGTATTCGCTAACAATGCCAACCACTACGTTCAAAATCTGTTCTTATTGTTCGAAGGAGGTGGACGAGGAGGAACTGGATGAACACCATTCAAACTGCGGAGTTGAAGAAGTCGAGTGTGGAAATGGCTGCGGTCAGAAGATGCCTCGCTACATGCACATACAGCATATGGAAGAGAGCTGAAAGAAGCGGAAGGTTCAGTGTCACTACTGTTCAGCCTCGATTTTGTTCAACGAAACAGAAGATCATAAACAGCAGTGTTCCATGGAAATTGTCGAGTCTCAGTTGATGTGTGCTTTTCATGGTGAGCGTCTTACTGTACCTAATCACATGTTAGAAAGTTACCCCAGATCTCTGGAAGCGTGCCCTTATTGTACCCAGGCAGTAGAGAAGTCTGATATGGATGAACATGTTGCAAAATGCGAGGAGGCAATATCTCGCTGTGATAAGTGTGGAAAGAACGTTCCAAAGGAGAACATGGACGTTCACTTGAAGGAGTATTGCTCAAAGCGTGATAAGGAGTGCATATTTTGCGGCACATCGGTTGTGGAGAACACAATGCATGAGCACAACAAGGTTTGTGATTTGCTCAAGACTCAGCAGCCACAGTGCTCCAAAGTTATGAAATCCAGCAGTGATATATCTCTCGCAGATAAGTGCGTGATACGTGAAGTTCAATGCGTGTTCTGCGACTCCTTTGTACAGGAGGTATCGTTGGCCAAACATTACGACACATGCGAAACAGCAATTGTACACTGTGGTAATAAATGCGGGGTTAAAATATCGAGAAAAGATCTCAGCGAACACTATCAAAACGAGTGCCTGAAAGCACTTGTAGTGTGTGAGCATTGCGAGAAAGAAGTCGAGAGACACTTGTTGAAGGATCACCAAGCGGAATGTGTCAAGTTCCAGATTCCTTGTCCTGAGAGTCGTGGTGTTGAAGTTGCAAGAGAAGACGTGGAACAACATTTGGATGAGGAATGCCAGAAGCTCTTTTCTGCGTGTGCTTACAAGAAAATGCAGTGCAGCTATGAAGGTTTTCCTGCAGGGATGAAGCGACACCTGAAGGAAGGGGTGCAACATCACATGGGCCTATTAAAAGGCATTGCAGAAAATCTTCAGTTTAAATTAGAGAGTGAGAAACAAATAAATCAAGATGTAAAGAAATCAAGAATTACAGGGTTTAGTCGTAAATCTTGAATTTAGATAAAAAGCGTAAATAAGGGATATCAAGAAATAAAAGGTATGGTCGAAAATCTTCGATTGAAATTAGAGAGTGAGAAGAAAGGCGCAAAAGTTGAAGAGAAAAATATACAAATTAAATCATAGGATGAGAAGTTAAACAATGAAGAGGTAAAATGTATTGTTGAAATCCTTCAATTGAAATTATAGAGTGAGAAGAATGGAAGTAAAGAAGTAAGAGGCATGGTCGGAAAACTTGAATTGAAATTAGAGAGTGAGATGATGAAACATGAAAGAGTAAATCTCAGATTCGAAAATATTCATAGGAAATTAGATAATGAAATGAAAAGAAACGAAAAACTGCAAAGGGAGATAAATTCACTAAGATATGAGAGTATGTTGTGGAAAGTGGAAGACAGCTCAGGAGATGAAGAAAGCTAAGAACAATAGAAGTCACAGACTACATAGTCCGCCCTTTTACAGCAACAAGCACGGGTACAAATTAAGAGTGCTGTTGTACCCTGATAGTGATAGTTCTGATCGCAAAGGCCATTTAGGAGTTTACATTCAAATAATGCCAGGAGAGTATGATTCCATTTTGAAATGGCCTTATTGTACCCAGGTAGTAGAGAAGTCTGATATGGATGAACTTAGCTCGCCACTTCTCTAGAAAAATAAAGAAATTTTGTCCATCGTTAGTGCTACGTTAGTGCTCGTTTCTGCCGTAAACAGTTTCGTTAGTGCTCCTATAATTCCAAAATTAGGGCAATCCCAAAATGGGGCGGGTTAACTACACGTAGCCCGCCACTTGTCTAGAAATCTCATGAAAATTTGTCCATCGTTAGTGCTACGTTAGTGCTGTTTTCTGCCGTAAAGACTTTCGTTAGTGTTGCTATAGTTTTGGAACAAGGGCCGTTCAAAAATGGGGCGGGCTAACTTCACGGTTTTCGAATTTTCCACAAAACCACCCAAATTCTGCTCATCGTTAGTGCAACGTTAGTGCTTTTTTCTGCCGTAAAGAGTTTTGTTAGTGCTGCTATATTTTTGGAACAAGGTCCGTTCCAAAATGGGGCGGGCTAACTTCACGGTTTTCAAATTTTCCACAAAACCACCCAAATTCTGCCCATCGTTAGTGCTACGTTAGTGCTGTTCTCTGCCGTAAAGAGTTTCGTGAGTGTTGCTATAGTTTTGGAACAAGTTCCATTCCAAAATGGGCGGTCTAACTTCACGGTTTTCGAATTTTCCACACAACCACCGAAATTTTGCCCATCGTTAGTTCTACGTTAGTGCTGTTTTCTGCCGTAAAGAGTTTCGTTAGTACTGCAATATTTTTGGAACAAAGGCCGTTCCAAAATGGGACGATCTAACTTCACGGTTTCCGAATTTTTAACAAAACCACCGAAATTCTGCCCATCGTTAGTGCTACGTTAGTGCTGTTTTCTGCCGTAAAGAGTTTCGTTAGTGCTGCTATATTTTTGGAACAAGGGCCGCTCCAAAATGGGGCGGGATAACTTCACGGTTTTCGAATTTTCCACAAAACCACCGAAATTTTGCCCATCGTTAGTGCTGTTCTCTCCCGTAAAGAGTTTCGTTAGTGCTGCTATATTTTTGGAACAAGGGCCGTTCAAAAATGGGGCGGGCTAACTTCACGGTTTTCGAATTTTCCACAAAACCACCGAAATTTTGCCCATCGTTAGTGCTACGTTAGTGCTGTTTTCTGCCGTAAAGAGTTTCGTTACTGCAGCTATATTTTTGGAACAAGAGCAGTTCCAAAATGGGGCGGGTAACTTCACGGTTTTCGAATTTTCCACAAAACCACCGAAATTCCGCCCATCGTTAGTGCTACGTTATTGCTGTTTTCTGCCATAAAGAGTTTCGTGAGTGCTGCTATAGTTTTGGAACAAGTTCGATTCAAACTTCACGGTTTTCGAATTTTCCACACAACCACCGAAATTTTGCCCATCCTTAGTGCTACGTTAGTGCTGCTTTCTGCCGTAAAGAGTTTCGATAGAACTGCTATATTTTTGGAACAAAGGCCGTTCCAAAATGGGGTGATCTAACTTCACGGTTTCCGCATTTTCCACAAAACCACCGAAATTCCGCCCATCGTTATTGCTACGTTAGTGCTGTTTTCTGCCGTAAAGAGTTTCGTTAGTGCTGCTATATTTTTGGAACAAGGGCCGCTCCAAAATGGGGCGGGCTAACTTCACGGTTTTCGAATTTTCCATAAAACCACCGAAATTTTGCCCATCCTTAGTGCTACGTTAGTGCTGTTTTCTGCCGTAAAGAGTTTCGTTAGTACTGCTATATTTTTGGAACAAAGGCCGTTCCAAAATGGGGTGATCTAACTTCACGGTTTCCGAATTTTTCACAAAACCACCGAAATTCTGCCCATCGTTAGTGCTACGTTAGTGCTGTTTTCTGCCGTAAAGAGTTTCGTTCGTGCTGCTATATTTTTGGAACAAGGGACGCTCCAAAATGGGGCGGGCTAACTTCACGGTTTTCGAATTTTCCACATAACCACCGAAATTTTGCCCATCGTTAGTCTACGTTAGTGCTGTTTTCTCCCGTAAAGAACTTCGTTCGTGCTGCTATATTTTTGGAACAAGGGCCGTTCCAAAATGGTGCGGGCTAACTTCACGGTTTTCGAATTTTCCACAAAACCACCGAAATTTTGCCCATCGTTAGTGCTACGTTAGAGCTGTTTTCTGCCGTAAAGAGTTTCGTTAGTGCTGCTATATTTTTGGAACAAGGGCCGTTCCAAAATGGGGCGGGCTAACTTCACGGTTTTCGAAATTTCCACACAACCACTGAAATTTTGCCCATCGTAAGTGCTACGTTAGTGCTGTTTTCTGCCGTAAAGAGTTTCGTTAGTGCTGCTATAGTTTTGGAACAAGGGCCGTTCCAAAATGGTGCGGGCTAACTTCACGGTTTTCGAATTTTCCACAAAACCACCGAAATTCCGCCCATCGTTAGTTCTACGTTAGTGCTCGTTTCTGCCGTAAAGAGTTTCGTGAGTGCTGCTATATTTTTGGAACAAGGGCCGTTCCAAAACGGGGCGGGCTAACTTCACGGTTATCGAATTTTCCACAAAACCACCGAAATTTTGCACATCGTTAGTGCTACGTTAGTGCTGTTTTCTGCCGTAAAGAGTTTCGTTAGTACTGCTATATTTTTGGAACAACGGCCGTTCCAAAATGGAGCGGGCTAATTTCACGGTTTTCGAATTTTCCACAAAACCACCGAAATTCCACCCATCGTTAGTGCTACGTTAGTGCTGTTTTCTGCCATAAAGAATTTCGTTAGTGCTGCTATATTTTTGGAACAAGGGCCGTTCCAAAATGGGGCGGGCTAACTTCACGGTTTTCGAATTTTCCACAAAACCACCGAAATTCCGCCCATCATTAGTGCTACGTTATTGCTGTTTTCTGCCGTAAAGAGTTTCGTTAGTGCTGCTATATTTTTGGAACAAGTTCCATTCCAAAATGCGGCGGTCTAACTTCACGGTTTTCGAATTTTCCACATAACCACCGAAATTTTGCCCATCGTTAGTGCTACGTTAGTGCTGTTTTCTGCCGTAAAGAGTTTCGTTAGTACTGCTATATTTTTGGAACAAGGGCCGTTCCAAATTGGGGCGGGCTAACTTCACGGTTTTCGAATTTTCAACAAACTACCGAAATTTTGCCCATCGTTAGTGCTACGTTAGAGCTGTTTTCTGCCGTAACGAGTTTCGTTACTGCTGCTATGTTTTTGGAACAAGGGCCGTTCCAAAATGGAGCGGCCTAACTTCACGGTTTTCGAATTTACCACAAAACCACCGAAATTTTGCCCATCGTTAGTCTACGTTAGTGCTGTTTTCTGCCGTAAAGAGTTTCGTTAGTGCTGCTATATTCTTGGAACAAGGGCCGTTCCCAATTGGGGCGCACTCACTTCACGGTTTTCGAATTTTCCACAAAAAAATCCCAAATTCCGCCCATCGTTAGGGCTACGTTAGTGCTGTTTTTGCCGTAAAGAGTTTCGTTAGTGCTGCTATATTTTTGGAACTAGGGCCGTTCCAAAATGGGGCGGGCTAACTTCACGGTTTTCGAACTTTTCACACAACCACCGAAATTTTGCCCATCGTTAGTGCTACGTTAGTGCTGTTTTCTGCCGTAAAGAGTTTCGTTCGTGCTGCTATATTTTTGGAACAAGGGCCGTTCCAAAATGGGGCGATCTAACTTCACGGTTTTCGAATTTTCCACAAAACCACCGAAATTCCGCCCATCGTTAGTGCTACGTTAGTGCTTTTTTCTGCCGTAAAGAGTTTCGTTAGTGCTGCTATATTTTTCGAACAAGGGCCGTTCCAAAATGGTGCGGGCTAACTTCACGGTTTTCGAATTTTCCACAAAAACACCGAAATTTTAACCATCGTTAGTGCTGCGTTAGTGTTGTTTTCTGCCGTAAAGAGTTTTGTTTGTGGTGCTATACTTTTGGAACAAGGGCCGTTCCAAAATGAGGCGGGCTAACTTCACGGTTTTCAAATTTTGCTTATAAGCACCGTAATTCTGCCCATCGTTAGTGCTACGTTAGTGCTGTTTTTTGCCGTAACGAGTTTTGTTAGTGCTGAAAAAGATTTTCAAAGGTTTAACAGTACTAAATAAAGGCCAATTACGTGTGTGCGCCATATTAAGTTAATCTGGCACACAGGTATAGGTAAAGGTACCCCTGTGCTTTTGCACATGTGCCATGAAGGCATATGCGGTGGTGTAAACGTAGAGGTATAGAGCTCCGCATATTCGTGATCTCGGCCATAGTTGGGTTGATGGGATCAGCAACACGTACGGCCGCCTTTACCTCCATTTACCCATTTGTACTCTGATGGGCCTCAGAGCAGCGCAGAAACAGGATATTGTCTGGACTCGAATCTGGGTCTTCAGGGTGGTGTGCAATGAAAGAGCATCGTATAGAAAATGGAATTCGGGAGGATGATTTTGGCCAACGGAGTTCCTTGGCTCCTGAGAATGTGTTGAGTGCTAGGTGGTTTGATTTAAATCAGGTTGAGTTTTTTTTTTATTTAAGTCACTGATTTAAAGCACTCTAAGGAAATAATTTAGAGAATAATCTACATAAGGAATTGTAGATATGAGAATCCCTTTTAATAAAAGTACTCTAAACTCGATATCATTGAATTGTGTTTATTAAACTCTAAGAAACGAAAAGAAAGGATACAAATATGTGTACTGATGGGGTGAAGATCATATGAAAGGAAATGTTGTAAGCAAACTGTAAAGACACTAAAATTTGTCTTCATCTAGTTTCAATACTAGTCAAATGTAGGAAAAACTCTGTGCAGACTATATAAAATACTAATCATGTAAAACCGTAAATAATGTAATTATCGTTAAGCTGTAAATAATCATGACAGCTTATATTTTGCAAACTATATTTAAGAAATTGCCAAATTTCAGCTACAAAGACAATACTTTCAATTACAATTACATAGCTCATCCAGAATGTTTTATTTTCACTGGAAAAAAAGTTACTGAAATTATTATATTTTCATTAACACTCTCAACAAACACTTCCATAGTAGGTTCATATACACACTACCAGAAACAGAAAAAACTTATATTTACATATATCTTTTAAATATTATTCTATACTCAAATGGTTGAAACATGGCCGTTTACCAGAAAAATTCTTTGTATGTACGGTACATAAAAACCATACAACCAATTATTAGTGTGTTTTTTCTTTAAAAAATCGATTTACTTAAAAAAAACATCAAAATATTACTTTCTTAAAAATAAAAATCATTTTTTTTATCCACCCGGGTTGAGGATAACAAACAGTATACTGTAAATTATGAGAAGTATGTTACTTTTGTTTATGTTGTTTTAATTGTTCATTACATTGACATTTAATATGGGTATAATAATTCCAAAAATTGAATCAAGTAGTTCTTATTCTGACTTGATATATTCATTATAGCTACTATTTGCATCGGTACCACCTTCAGTAATTAACTGAGACTGCTTGCACACATCACCTATAGTAAACATTGTGGGAGAACCAGAGGAACCCATTCAGCTCCACCCCGAGTCAGATCAACATATCTCCACTTCTTCTTATCAGTAAAATGATGGTGTCGAAACTTTTGTAAAAACAAAATTCCCGGACTTTTCCATGTTTTCCAGAGCAAGAACCGAAGTTTCAAGACCAATTCATTAGGGCAATTGGCGTATATGAACATGTGTGGAAGAAAATCACAATATTTCACACCTTATGTACCTGTCAATGAAGGGAGAAAATATCAAATGTCAGGATTAATTCAGTGAAAGCTGAAATTTTGTGTGTTGTTAGAAGACTACGAGAAGTGCAATATCTTACAAATCCCCTTCCCTCTCCCTGATGCTTCTTCCCTTCTGAAACCTCAGTTCCTGACCTACGAAATGAGGTTTCCTTGTATAACCCTGTAACTCATGATCATAAACAGACATTTTTGGTCGTGATTCCCATTCGATGGACTATAAAAAAGTTATGTTTAATTATTTCAAATATTAATGGTTTTGCCGTAATTTATCCAAAATTAAGCTGTTACGGGAGTATTCCGATCATTCTATGTTTTTTCCCCTTCATTGACTGGTATGTAAGGTGTTTCATTGAATGAGGCAGACTACTGTCAGATTATTATTTTAATTTCCAAAGTCATCCCAAAATGAAACTTACACCAAACAGAGATTGCATTTAACTGTGTAACATAATTTATTCCCCACAAAATTGAACATACATATGTTTATATATGCAAGGACAAAGGTCACATCATGCGACAAAATTTCACAAAATTTCAATATATTCATATAAAGATATTTTTATGAAGACTATAGCTAAAAAATGTAGATATAACAGCGAATATTCATTACGTAGCTTAGATCGGAATAATTTACATAAAACAAGTGCTTTGGCAATGCAATTAATGTCAAATAGATGAATAATTGAATATTTATCGAATAACAAAAATGATGATACATTTAATTGGAGAAAAGTAAATTCCTGACTAAAAAAAGTTCACAAGAAATGAATAACCATCGATTATGCAACAAATACTAATATTTTCATTACTTAATTTTAGTACTTGGTAAGCCTTTCGTGGGGTCCGGACCCCACCTAAATACGTCCTTCCTGTCCCTCAAAGCCGTATGATCCCAATATAATTCTTGTCTTCCAATAAGTTAAGGAGGAAATTATACAACAAATGCTAAAGGAGTATATTTTCATTATTTAATTTTCGTACTTAATGCGTCTTTCGAGGGGTAGGGGTTCCATCCAGACCACCTACATACGTCCTTCCTGTCCTTCAAAGCCGTATGATCCCAATATAATCCTCGTCTTCCAATAAGTTCACAGGAAATTTTGCAACAAAGTCTAAACAAATATATTTTCCATTATTTAATTTTAGTACTTGATAAATATTTCGGGGGGGTCCGGGCCCCTGGACCCCTTCCCCTAAATATGTCCTTGGTTATAAGTAGGGAACGGAAGTTGATGAAATATCATCTTTTTTCTGACATCTCGTACACTATGCCCATTAATATACACAATATTAAACTTCGTCTAGAACCCAAAAAAAGGTAATTTGAAAGTGAATTTTTCATTTTTTGCCTATTTTTAGGTTTTAGGTCATTTTCCCCGATTTTCGGCATTTTCTCGTCATTTTTCGCAATATTCGGTGTATTGTACGTCATATTTTGTCACTTCTTTCGTTTTGGTAATATTCTTGAGTTTATTCAAAAAGGTGAAATATATATCTCACAGGATTGCAATTTACGAGCAAAAGAAATGCTGAACAGGTGACAGTCTTTGTTGTGTCCGGGGAAACCACCAGGTGTCCGTCTGGGGCAAACTCAAATTTAAGATCAGATAAGGAGATTGCATTTTGTTTAATTTCCTTTTCATTGAAATTTTTAACCCGAAACTAACTAATTTAATGGTCATTTTTTGCATTTTTACGTCATTTTTCCCATTTTTAGGACTTTCTATAGGTCATATACCTATATTTTTTAGGTCATCAACTTCCGCTCCCTAGTTATAAGGTTGGCAATGAATACCGTGTATCACTGAAGGCTAAAATTTTACATATGTAAGTTACTCTTGCCTTCTAACATCCTACCAAATGTCATGAAAATCTGAAATGCTCGGGTTGAAAAGTTCATTTTTTTTAGGATTTGGCATGGAATATACATCGAATTTGTTTGAATGAAGATTTATTAATAGAAACAGTCAGAAAGCCACTAATTTTATTTTATAGCATTTTAAAATATACTTCAAGCATCAATTTGAAAAAAAAATGTCATGATAACTGCAGTGCCTTTTAGTGATAATGCAATCTTAGTAAAGTCAGACGTTGACACAAAAAACTCAACATTATTTACAATACAATAATTTTTCTGACTCTGAGTGCTAAGGAATGTTGGTGACAACTTTTAAAATGGAATATACCTGTGAATATACCAATATGTATGAAATTTAGAAAAAAAAATCAAAGTGATATATAGATTTGAGTCTGAGATATTACTTCTTATGTTAAGCACTGCAGGCCACTACCATGGAGCATCCTCTGCTCAAAAGCATCTGCAGGTGAAAACTGGAAGGGGTCACTTGTCATGAGGTGATGCCTGTCACAATTAACTTTCTCCCTGTCATCCAGCCACCAGTAATACATCTGGTTGTGATCCTGCTTGCTTTGCTGTTTTATATGGATTTCAGGGCATAGCCCCAGCATGTTTGAAAAATCAGACAGGGATTTATCTAATAGGTCTGGAGATTCTATAGTCTCAATCAAACTGCATTCTGTTTTGATTGTTAGGGGATCTTCCATATATGAGCACATATTGTGCCAAAATATAGCAGAGTACCACTTATTGATAAAATCAGTTAATTGAGATTTTGTAAATTTTGAAGAAAATATAAACTTGCTAATTTCATCATATAGAGTAAAATACCACAATTTATCAATAGGATGATCTATCCTAAATTTTTTTACATAGTTTAAATATTTAGGCACATACGAACATATTTCATGAAAAAATATAACACTTTGTGTCCAGAAATTGATAATGTTTACCCATACATACAGTAAGATTGGCCCATCTACAATTTCAATATATTCATAGAGCAAATTGGGCAACTCTGGGTTGTATTGCTGAGCAAGTTTAAAAGGCACCCTTATCTGAGAATAATTCTTATTCTTGTACATCTTGAGGGTGCAGTAGTGATAATTTTTGAAATCTTGGATATCTACAAGATCATTCTGTAAAATTCTGTACCACATTGCACATACACAAACTCTGCAATTTTTGTGTATCTCTCCCAACAATTTCAGGCAGTAGAAGAGCATATTGCATGTCTTGTTGTGGATCAAAAAGTTTACATAAACTGCCCAGTCATCTGTGTGTGGCATATTCAAAATATTTAGGATGTTCTTGTAAGGGTCGGGTGCAAGTTTAATCTGCATCCTTACAATCCTCATCAATTTTAGCTTGTCTGTGTCTGAGAGTCCATAGTAATATGGACCCCTGTAACATGGACCCATCAACAATTGTGAGAAACTGTGATAATTTGTAAAATACACATACCTGTTTGGACACTCTATGCATTCAGAGTACAGCTGTGTTTTGAATATGCTGTTTTGCAGATTCACCACAAACAGGCCAGAGCTGTGCAATGCAGGCCAGCTATTTGCAACAAACTTGCCAACATATTTTGTTTTGTATATGGTGTTGCCTATCTCTAGAGCAAAATATCCTGGAAACAACAAATAATCTATTGGCACATCATCAGGTAATAATCTGTATCTGTGATTCTTCTTGTAGAACAGCTTGCAAGTGTTCCAGTTTATGGATGCATTGTATCTATTGGGTGTGTACATTTTTAAAACACCAGGTGCATCATAATCGGCCACAAATATAAAATATATGTGCTTGTAAAGCAACATGTTAAGATCAGCATCTGCATTGTTGCATAAAGCTGATTGTATCTTGAAATAATCCTCAAAATTGCAGATGTTGTTAAATTTTATCAACATGTCTTCAACAGTGCAGTGTGATCACCAGGACTGTACTCTCTGCAATACAACTCCTCAGACAGTGATATGACAGGATTGCATGCTTGTTGCTGGCAGCTGTTGCATATCCAGTTGTGCACAATATAGGTCCTTTTATTTGTTTTGCTGCATTTTGGACAAGATCTAGCTTTATTCTCAACTATCCTATTAAGAAAACAATATCTGCAAAATACATGCCCGCACTGGAATGCAACATCAACAGAAAACATAACACACTGGCACGGCCAGGGTGCAGAGTTGTTGTTCCCCTCAGCAATAGTCCCAATCACAGCAATATTGTGCCTGTTGTAATTTTTGATTCTTCTAATAAGAACATTCAAATCCTCAGAGCCTGCTGCATAATTTGGATGAGTGTCGTGAAAAATGCAGCCAAACAAATCATTCAGCATCACTCTTCTAAGCATCTCAATATGCAAGCTCTTCTCGAGCACAGTGAATGGTGTAAATGTTTCAAAGTTTCTAGCCATGTTCTTCATCATTTGATCATTTGCAACATCTTGCTCGGGAAGCCACCAGAAATACTTGTCATCTTCAATTATATTAATGCTCTCAGCAGAAGGCATGGTGGGTAGGCACTGTCCTAGCATATTTGCAAAATCACCCAGAGCATTTTCCAACTTGCCCACATCAATATCACAAGGTTCATCAATATTGCATAGCTTCTCATACAATTCAACTCTAAGACACAATTTTTTCCAATATATTTGTTTTCTTGATCTTTGTATATGATAGAGTACCACATATTTATAAATTTTGAAAGTGTTGAAAGGTGAAAAATCATATGTTTATGATGTAAGAAATGAGAGAGTCACAGAGCAATTCTAGAAAGCCTCTGTATAGTACATTGTCTTAGTATTAGATATATAAGTTGAGCCTGGTGCCCAATTAAAATATTCGGGTTAACATATTAATACTCTGAACTTAAACCGGAAGTAAACCGGAAGTGGACCGGAAGTAGACCGGAAGTAAATATGTGTGGGTGTGGTGGGTGTGGGTGTGGGTTTTATGAGCATTTTTTTAGTTTTAAGTGTAGCCATAACAATATCAAAAGAGGCATATTTTTAACAAGCTTATGGACAACAATCTCACAGATGTAGCTTTTGTAAGTGTAGGCAAATCAATCTGAGGGGGCTCATCATTTCACGGGAAATTCCCGAGGGCATTTTTACAAAAGTCTTGGGTTAGACAGAGTAACACAGTTGAGCAATAAGCTCATATGGACATCTTGAGCTAGTTTTAAGTGTAAGCAAATCTGCCTGAGAGGGGCTCATCATTTCCCGTCCTAGTAATACCACAAATTACACTACTCCATGGCTTCGGCATGACCGATGCGTGCAAAATTCTGAAACTTTAGCCTCCTGTCTCTCAGTAACTATGAGGTGTAGATGAGAAAAAATTGCACGTTTTCATACCTTGTTAGAATTAACAAATACACCAAGTTTAATAAAAATATGAATCTGTGGGTTGCATTTTGAAATTCTTCTGGGTGTTTTGATATGGAATTAGTCGACAGGAAGTATCGTAAACACAAACAATAGTGAAGAAACACTCTTTAGTTTTCTTCATAATTGTAATGAATGATCTTGATTTAATAGTGTTATGAGTTCTTAACTGAAAAGGGTACTGCTTCTTCGTTGAGAGTTGCTGAATTTCCAATTACTTGGCTGAAAGGGGTGTTTCAAATTGATACGTGTATCTGAATCTTTGTATCTAAAAATTTTTGTATGAGGAAAGTTTTAAAGCACTTTCGTTCGTTATGCATTAATCTTTCCTCGCATAAAAACGTGAATTATACACAAGATGAAACTAAAACTTCACCCGATATAACTATATAAATTGTAAAAATAAAGGAACTTGTGCAAAATGAATATCAAAAAGAAGATGTCATTATAGAAGCTATCGCTTTCTGAAGTAAATATTTTTTCATATCATGTATGATTAGTTATTATTTGGTCACCATACGTTGCTACGATTTTCGCTCTCTTACTCGGTAAATGTAAATCCTTATAGGATGATGATTTCTGAGACTTTCTAGTATCGACAATATTCCTAAGTAAAATATACACCGAGACAAGACAATAATATATTTTTATTGAAGCATTAGCATTTTTCTAAATATTTATTAATATCTCTTGAATTTGTAAAGTTGGAAACTGGGTAGCGGTTGACCAGCCGTGCCCTCTCTTCACCCAGTCACTGCTTCGAGGCCCAGATTAGCTGAGCCGTCAGTCTGCCTTCTCGAAAACAAGCCACCTGACTAACGGTGGGAGAGAGGATTTCACTAAGCAATCCGAAAATCACCAGCCAACGGGGCCATACAACTTGGCGCCACGTGTGGTGCCTATTCAACCGCCGGCTACCACGTGAAGTAATAAATATATCAAACTCTATCATTGTAGTAAGAGTTTCCTTGGGAGAGAAAGTCTTCTCAAATAACAAGGCAGTCTAATAAAAACACCAGCACAAAGTTTAACCGAAAACAAAATCTGGCGCAAAAAGACCGACAAACGAAAGCGGCACTGGTTCAATTTTTGTCGCAAACATCTCAATGCCCTGTCATAAAACATTTCTCTTGGAAGGCCAGTCTCACAATAGGATCGCCAGGAAGGGGTGGAGAGTTTTGGGTGGGTGTGGGTGCGAATGGTAAAGATGCAAGCGAGAGGTTGGAAAACAAGTGGTAGGCAGCAGGGTCTGACTGGCGCACCAGGACACCGGACGAAATTCCGGTACGCCCTCTGGAAAACACATTCGGTGCCTTTTCTTCGGTCATAGATATATATAGGAGTGGTGAATGAATCTTTTCTTTTCTGTTTTCCCTTGGATTTGCAAACAATAAAGTACGACTGAGTGGCCTGACGCCTACGGAACAGAAACAATGACCCCAAAAGGATTTGTAGTCGTGCCAACAGTACAGACCCGTCTTCAAACCAATTTCATTAACATCCCAGCACTTCTGTCAAATTGACGCTTGCCGCCCTTGTGTATACTGCTGTGTCTGTGATATAACCGTTAATGTTTTAATCCTTTGCTACAGGGGAGCCGCCAGAGGGTTGTACGAAGGGTGCGCATTCCATTCGGTACCAAATTTAAAAAAAAACTATGTCCAAACAAAAGCACTATCTCTTACATTATCTGTTCGATACCCGGTGGAGGTACAGTGGTTCCTACTTTAAACTGTAGCTCCAGTCCCGATAACCTTACAGTACACAAATTTAAAAAACACCAACCCCATCAATCAATCTTACAGAAACATTTTATGTAATGTCGACATATTGAGCACCGAATATTAGGTACTGAAGTGGTATCGCTGTTATTGTATACTACATTATTCCAAATCTGAAAGAAAATACCATTGATTTTTTTTTTACCAGTGGCAGTCAACATATCAGCGCCCGATGTCTTTTGTTGGCAACAAGCTGAATATTTGAGATTCTTTAAGAACCTTCAATAACGAAACACTTTACGATAGAAAACAGCACTAACGATGGGCAAAATGGGTAGTTTTGTGGAAAATTCGAAAACCGTGAAGTTAACCCGCCCCATCTTGGAACGGCTCTTGTTTCAAAAATATAGCAGCACTAACGAAACTCTTTACGGCAGAAAACAGCACTAACGTAGCACTAACGATGGGCAAAATTTTGGTGGTTTTGTTGAAAATATGAAAACCGTGAAGTTATCCCGCCCCATTTTGGAACGGCCCTTGTTCCAAAAATATAGCAGCACTAACGAAACTCTTTACGGCAGAAAACAGCACTAATGTAGCACTAACGATGGGCGGAATTTCGGTGGATTTGTGGAAAATTCGAAAACCGTGAAGTTAGATCGCCCCATTTTGGAACGGCCCTTGTTCCAAAAATATAGCAGCACTAACGAAACTCTTTACGGCAGAAAACAGCACTAACGTAGCACTAACGATGGGCAAAATTTCGGTGGTTGTGTGGAAAATTCGAAAACCGTGAAGTTAGCCCGCCCCATTTTGGAACGGCCCTTGTTTAAAAAATATAGCAGCACTAACGAAACTCTTTACGGCAGAAAACAGCACTAACGTAGCACTAACGATGGGCAGAATTTGGGTTTTTTTGTGGAAAATTCGAAAACCGTGAAGTTAGCATGCTCCATTTTGGAACGGCCCTTGTTCCAAAAATATAGCAGCACTAACGAAACTCTTTACGGCAGAAAACAGCTCTAACGTAGCACTAACGATGGGCAAAATTTCGGTGGTTTTGTGGAAAATTCGAAAACCGTGAAGTTAGCCCGCACCATTTTGGAACTGCCCTTGTTCCAAAAATATAACAGCACTAACGAAACTCTTTACGGGAGAAAACAGCACTAACGTAGCACTAACGATGGGCAAAATTTCGGTGGTTTTGTTAAAAATTCGAAAACCGTGAAGTTAAATCGCCCCATTTTAGAACGGCCCTTGTTCCAAAAATATAGCAGTACTAACGAAACTCTTTACGGCAGAAAACAGCACTAAGGTAGCACTAAAGGTAAAGGTAAAGTCTTCCCCTGTGCATAGCACCACGCCATGAAGGCGTATAGGGGGTGTGGGGGTAACGCCCCACACTTTCTTGATCCGGTCGTGAGTGGGGGTGATGTGATCAGCATCACGCCCCTGACCGCCTTTACCCCCCAGGGTTTCCCCCAGGTACCCATGTTATTCGACGCTGGGTGGGCGCCGGGGCCGCTTCCACCGTTAGAAAAGTTCCCGGATTTGAACCGGCCGGGGATCGAACCCGGGACCTTGAGCATGGTAGTCAGACGCGTTATCGACTGAGCCACCGCGGCCACCTAAGGTAGCACTAACGATGTGCAAAATTTCGGTGGTTTTGTGGAAAATTCGAAAACCGTGAAGATAGCCCGCCCCATTTTGGAACGGCCCTTGTTCCAAAAATATAGCAGCACTAACGAAACTCTTTACGGCAGAAAACAGCACTAACGTAGCACTAACGATGGGCGGAATTTCGGTGGTTTTGTGGAAAATTCGAAAACCGTGAAGTTAGCCCGCCCCATTTTGGAACGGCCCTTGTTCCAAAAATATAGCAGCACTAACGAAACTCTTTACGGCAGAAAACAGCTCTAACGTAGCACTAACGATGGGCAAAATTTCGGTGGTTTTGTGGAAAATTCGAAAACCGTGAAGTTAGCCCGCACCATTTTGGAACTGCCCTTGTTCCAAAAATATAACAGCACTAACGAAACTCTTTACGGGAGAAAACAGCACTAACGTAGCACTAACGATGGGCAAAATTTCGGTGGTTTTGTTAAAAATTCGAAAACCGTGAAGTTAAATCGCCCCATTTTAGAACGGCCCTTGTTCCAAAAATATAGCAGTACTAACGAAACTCTTTACGGCAGAAAACAGCACTAAGGTAGCACTAAAGGTAAAGGTAAAGTCTTCCCCTGTGCATAGCACCACGCCATGAAGGCGTATAGGGGGTGTGGGGGTAACGCCCCACACTTTCTTGATCCGGTCGTGAGTGGGGGTGATGTGATCAGCATCACGCCCCTGACCGCCTTTACCCCCCAGGGTTTCCCCCAGGTACCCATGTTATTCGACGCTGGGTGGGCGCCGGGGCCGCTTCCACCGTTAGAAAAGTTCCCGGATTTGAACCGGCCGGGGATCGAACCCGGGACCTTGAGCATGGTAGTCAGACGCGTTATCGACTGAGCCACCGCGGCCACCTAAGGTAGCACTAACGATGTGCAAAATTTCGGTGGTTTTGTGGAAAATTCGAAAACCGTGAAGATAGCCCGCCCCATTTTGGAACGGCCCTTGTTCCAAAAATATAGCAGCACTAACGAAACTCTTTACGGCAGAAAACAGCACTAACGTAGCACTAACGATGGGCGGAATTTCGGTGGTTTTGTGGAAAATTCGAAAACCGTGAAGTTAGCCCGCCCCATTTTGGAACGGCCCTTGTTCCAAAAATTTAGCAGCACTAACGAAACTCTTTACGGCAGAAAACAGTACTAACGTAGCACTAACGATGTGCAAAATTTCGGTGGTTTTGTGGAAAATTCGAAAACCGTGAAGTTAGCCCGCCCCATTTTGGAACGGCCCTTGTTCCAAAAATATAGCAGCACTAACGAAACTCTTTACGGCAGAAAACAGCACTAACGTAGCACTAACGATGTTCAAAATTTCATGAGATTTCTAGACAAGTGGCGGGCTACGTGCAGTTAGCCCGCCCCATTTTGGAATTGCCTTAATTTTGGAATTATAGGAGCACTAACGAAACTGTTTACGGCAGAAACGAGCACTAACGTAGCACTAACGATGGACAAAATTTCGTTATTTTTCTAGACAAGTGGCGAGCTAAGTTCACGGAACTGATAATGAGTCCTATATTAAACCAAAGGACGGTAAATGCAATACCGCACGCGGGTTTCCTGGTTTTGTTTCTAACGAAGTACTCTTTAGCAGAAGTTACATTGTAGACAAAGCAATGTTTCTGGAAGTGTCTGTGGAAGATTGATATTAATGCTGCAAAACATGTAATGAGAATCATGATGCTGCAATTTGTGATACTCGATATAGTTCTCTGTGCAGGTAAGTTCAGAGCGTTTCAGAAGTCGCGCAACACTAACTTGGGTCACCTTTACTACGGAAAATAGGAGAGATATTCACAGCAGGTTTTCTGCGTTATGATGCCTCATTTAATTCATATATTTTATCACTTTCGATTGATAGTTTAATCAATGTAGTAAATTCTATAAATTAATTAGTTGTTTATGTAGGAGTGATTCCTTTCCAGAATGTAAAGAAGAGATGACGAGGATTGTAATGTGCATATTTTAATATTTATTTATAATACAGAGCGTCCGAGAAGTACCCCTAGATTTTATTATAAAGTGTATTATAAGTGTATTATATGTATACGTACATACTACGTGTGCCGCTCAGGCTGTACACTAGTATAAAGCTCCATGGTAGCCGAAAATACCATATGATCGTTCCAGAATACTGTATGCCTTCCCAATATCGCACAGTACTGGGTAAATTAAGAATTGATAACGATAATTACAGTCAAAGTAAACAAGTAAAAGGAGTGAATATGTGAAGTTTACAGCGTGCCAAATTCCAAGTGAATAAAGAGAATGGGAGGTTGAAAAGTGCCTCATTAGTTGATTTCACATGGAATAGCCCATTAATTACTATTGAAAAGAGAAAAACATTAAAAATATTACATTTTAATTTTCTCAAAAATAAAGTTATCGTTTTTTATTATGTGTAGACCATAAACACATTATTTTTCTTGCACTCAATCCAAGGAACAGGAAACTAGAAATTCTCATTTTAATTACTAACACCAGCAATAAACGATGATAAATCAGCTTTTTGTGAGTACTAAAGTTGTTATTTCTTAATAACTGTAGATGAAGTAGGTTATTTATATATTATGCAGTATATTAGTTGCACTGTGTTGTAATGCAGCATTTCCTTATCTTTATACCAGATATAGTAAAAATCGCTAATTCACGCCATTATCAATTTATAATTGGATATACTCGTATTACATTGAAAACAGCTATATGCCACACCCCCTATATGCCTTCATGGCGTGGTTCTAAGCACAGGGGAACATTTTACTTTTTAACTTTTGCGTCATTTAATTTTTACATGATTACTTTATACACAGACTCAACATGGTTATCATGTTGTAACCTATTCGGTCGACAATATTTACACTTTGCATGGGTCAGACGTTATGATGGACACAAAGATATTCTATTTGTAAACTTATTACCTATCAAGGACATATTTAGGGGAAGATCCAGTGTGTCCGGACCGCCCCCTCCCGCCCCCTCGAAAGGCCTACCATGAAATTAAATAATAAAAATACTATTCTTTGGTGTTTGTTGCATAATTTAGGGTTTTTTATTTCCACCGAACTTATAGGATGCCAAGGATTAGTATACCCCGAACATACGGTTTTGAAGGGCAGTATCAGAGAAAATGTATAATTTTAATCAGAAACTTTACTTCTTGTCTACTGAATCTAACATCCTCTTTTAATTAAATATTCAATTATTAATAGTATAACATTAATTTCTTTGCCAGGACAGTTGCTTTTATCCAAATTTTGGCAATCAAAGTACATGTAAACTAGATAATGAATAGATGCTGTTGTTATCTCTATTCTTATACTTTATTTTTACCTATTCATAAAATTATAACAGTACAATATTAATTAATTTACATATTTCATTAATGTTATTAATTTGATTTCATAGAATTATTTTAATTTAATCATATTGTTGTTGTTGTTATTATTATTATTACTTCTGAGATACTTGGTTCGGACCTTCCAGAAATATATTTCTAGATTCGTGCCTGTTATTGTTGTTTATTGTTTACTTTTTGCATCACACGCATGGTGTTTAATACCATTTGATGTTATAAATATTAATTTGTATTTTGCGAAAATAATGTATTGGAATAATGTGGTGTTTAATTAGAACTACTATTATTATAAAACTACCCTTCTACAAGGTAATTTTGAATATGTCAAAAGGAACAAGTGAATGTAGATAATAATTTAATAAACATGTTTATTCATGGAGCTTTGTGATATTGATATTCGAGTTTTCATTCAACTGCAGACAAATGAAAGAAACATTTGTTGTAAAGAGAGAATAATGATCTGCTGAGGCTTAGCGAACAAGCTTGGTCACTGCGCTGATAAAAAATAATTAGTAAAAGTTCGATATTTACAATATGGAATGAATGAGCACAAAATATTTGTTTTAGAAAAAAAAATCTGATTTTTCAAAATGTGCATATTCATACAAATTTCATGAAAGTTAACTAATGTTTCTCATTTATATTCAGTCATGCACTTAGGAGGGAGGGCTTCGGCTCCAGCTTCCCCTCCCTTCGGTACTTCCTCGATTCTATTCCTTATGGTTATATCAAGTTAGGATATGGGACGCTTTGAGATGTATCAAGTGACTGGTTGGTTCAAATTCAAATCCAATTTAGATTCATTTTTATTTGAAGAGTGAGGTTAAACTTTTGGCTGTTCTACCACCTGAAGAAAGTTAAGTCAATTATCTTCATTTTCAAAAGAAGTATTTATGTTTGTAGTAGAAAGAAGTAAGTGCTACTTGTAATGAATTTGCTTGCAAAGCTATTATTTTTTTGCCTGCAAAATATTTCTCGGCAATAATGATTTGTACACTGGTAAGCAGATTCAGTATTCCTCTTTAAAGAATATCGACATACGTCACGTTGCCGCTGTCAAGTTATCCTCGAGAAGAAATAACGTTAGATAGTAATAAAGTTTTGTGATTCAGACCGAGGCGTCTCGTCTCCCTCAATTGTGGGAGAAAGGACAGCTTGCTCTGCGACGACATTCATGAGCATTTCTACATTCTAATTTCTTCATATAGGAGAAGTTTTTATTTTACACGAGAGCGCTCAACTAAGCTTATATTATATTTTTTGGATCTGAAGTGAAAGAAAGTAATAATTATTTTCCCACAATTGACGCGGCGGGACTGAAGTGCGCTGTTGCCACACATGAAAAAACAAAGCCGCCGAGGTCCAAGAATTTCTGCTTTCCGCACATGTTGTGGTAACTGAGTTTTGATTGATTTGGTGTTTTAAGTCCACTTTACGCACAGTAAGGCTAAACCTACAGTTTAAAGTGGGATCCGAACCACTTGTGCTTCCACCGGGTATCGAACCCGGGACCCCTTGATAACAAGGCGACGACGCTACCACTGCGCCATCGGGGAGGTCCAGGTTGTGGTAACGTTCACCGTGCAGTGTTGCCTGGTCTAAGGCCAATCCTCGCTCCAAAGAAGGAGAGAAGACCAATTGCGTTTCACCGAGTGTGTATTCGCTGTGATCTCCTAGACAACATTCAAGACTCCTGGCGCGCTACGACGCCAGGGTATATCGGGTTTAAATCCCGGCCTGGGCATAGGTGTTCTTTGTGCATTTCCCTTCAACAATTCTATCATACCATCAGTCATCCTCATTGAAGCGATTATCAAAAGTGGCAGAAAAGCGACGCTAAATAACAAGAATGAAATGGAATACTAGACAACATCCTCGGTGGGCGACTCACAATTATGTCACCTAAGTTCCCGGATTCGAATCCCGCCAAAGGTGTTCCTGTGTGCGTATTTCCTTACTAATTTAACCTGTTCCTATTCCCTATTGTCGCGATCTAATGGAAAGTTGCAAAACGCAACGTAAAAGGAAAAAAGCAAATGCTCCTGCATTGAATCCAAATGCATTGTCCTTTTTTGGATACCTGCGAAGGAATATCTGTTTCTAATTCGTAAGATGGTAATAATTTATCGCGTTTCTCTGTATTAGGGATGGTTAACGGATCCGGAACCAAAAAATCCGGATCCGAAAATTCCGGGTCCGAAAATTTTGGATTTGGATCCGGATCCGAAAATCCGGATCCGGATTCTAGAGTTTCGTATCTCAATCTCATTATAATATTACCACACCTTAAAAGGTATTATGATCTTCGATTACAAAGAAATTTTTCATTAGTTAGTCTACAAGAATTTTTTCAAGTGTTGTTCCTAAAATACTTTGCTACGCATCGGCTAACACACTCGTGCACAAAAATAATCTTACTTGTTTAACATAAAATGTCAGAGGTGATTTTGTAAATGCCATTGAAACGAATATGTATTCATTCGAATGTATTGGAAATGGAAACACACAGAAATGTTATACAAAAATTATACAATTGTTCTACAGTTACAGTTTTACAAATTAAAATAAAACATTATCATATATGCAGTGTTATATAATTACAAAGTGTAAGACTAACAAGGGAGGTTATGTAAGTGTCCCCCTCAGATTTCCATGAAACTTGGCAGGTGTATAGTGGGGTCCAATGGAAGAAATACGTGTTTTTTTGTTTCAGCTAAAAAAAACTCTTTTAGGGGGCAGAACCACCTCAAATGTCAAGATGAGGACAAATTGAAGTGAGGATCTGACCCCTGTGTCCCCCTCCGATTTCCATGATACTTGGCAGGTTTGTGTATAAACGGGCCCAAAGGAAGAAATACGTGTTTTTTTGTTTCGGCTAAAAATTTGTTTTAGGGGCAACCCCCCTCAAATGTCAATATGAGGACAAATTTAAGTAGGCATTTGACCTCTGTGTCCCCCTCCGATATCCATGAAACTTGGCAGATTTATAGAGGGGCCCAAAGGAAGAAATACGTGTTTTTTTTGTTTCGGCTAAAAATCTGTTCTAGGGGGCAACTTCCCCTCAAATGTCAAGATGAGGACAAATTGAAGTGGGGATCTGACCCTGTGTCCCTCCGATTTCCATGAAACGTGGCAGGTGTATAGAGGGGCCCAAAGGAAGAAATACGTATTTCTTGTTTCAGCTAAAAAACTGTTTTAGGGGGCAAAACCCGCCTCAAATGTCAAGATGAGGACAAATTGACGTGGGGATCATCTGACCACTGTGTCCCCTCTCCGATTTCCATGAAATTTGGCAGGTGTATAGAGTGGCCCTATGCCTCCTGTTTCTTCCTATGCCATATTTACGTGGTTTCGGGGTCAGATCCCCACTTCAATTTCTCCTCATCTTGACATTTGAGGGGGGGCTCTATAAACCTGCCAAGTTTCATGGAAATCGGAGGGGGAGACTTAGATCTTTGTAAGTGTATTAATTAATTACAAATCGCGCACGCGCGCACACACACTATATATATATATGTATTAGCAGGTAACAATATGTTATAAACACATACTTACTTTCCAAAGAAGCGCAGGTGGGATGGCAAAACGGATACGCATACGAAAATTCCGGATCCGCGGATCGGGATCCGAAAAATTTTAGGATCCGGAACCAACCGGATCCGGATTTCAGATCCGCTAGGATCCGGATCTGGTCATCCCTACTCTGTACACGGGCAGTGAGACTATTATCATGTTTTCGTCCAAGTTCAAGGACAATTGATCGGACGTCGGTTTCTATCTCCATGAAGCAAAACAAACCGTCACGACAACCGCAGACATATGGATTTTTCCCAATGCAAACACAGTGGCGGCGACTAGGAGGAGGCGAAGGGGGCAGTCCCCCCCCTTTTCGCTACTTTTGCCCTCGCGCTATGCTAAACCTTATCTTCAAAGGGAAATATACTATCTTTGCCCCCCAGTTTTGGCACCTTGCTCCCTCCCCCCTCCCCGGTTCTGGAACCCAATCGCCGCCACTGCAAACATAAGTCAGTGAGTATTGCATTATAGCGATTACTGCTTGCTCACAATGAAGAAAATACCGACATCTGCTTCTGGGGAATGTTTATTTATCGAGAAACACATGATAACAGAAAGGGCTCATGAATCATTGGCTAAACTACAAGGCCTCCCCGATGGCGTAGTGGTAGCGTCGTCGCCTTGTAATCAAGGGATCCCGGGTTCGATTTCCGATGGAGACACATAGTGGTTCGGATCCCACTTTAAACTGTAGGTCCAGTCCCGATTAGCCTTACTGTGCATAAAGTGAACTTAAAAGAACAAATCAATCCAATCCAATCCTAAACTACGACCTTGCTTCCCGTATTACACCCCGGTAAATCCTTCTTGCAGGCCGACGAGGCTCTGGCGCCCGAACCCATGATGAGAAGAATCCTCTGTTGGATTGTGTTGTGCCGTGTTTCTCCTCATGTATGATCATTGCTCCTATACAGCCTCAGCTTTTATGGGGATTCTACTTTCTGTTATTGGGTGACGAACTTTGGAACAGACTTAGTTTCTTCTCTTGCTGAGGTCCTGTCCTCCATTTTGTTTTAAACTCTGTTTGAGGTATCTCTGGATCAAGCTAACGGAAACATGTCTCTGCGTAAGTATTGACTAGGGAAGCCCCACCATTGAACACGTGAGAGCGATCGGGATTGCGGGGAAGTGACTGCAGTTATTACCCTTCACAACAGCGTGTACTGCTTCGCTCTTCCCACTCGATTCTCCCCCTCCCCTTCTCTGCCGCTATGCGCGGCCTTGCTCCACAGATTCCGGGGATAGAGTATACTTAAGGGACTTATCCCTGTATTGTGTGACCGGGAAATCATAAAATAGAACCAGTCAGTCGATCAACGTAAACTGAGAGAAAAACAAAGTTGAATGCGTGGGTGGTCGTGGCACATTCACCAAAAATGAATAGGTCATCCTGGTTATTTTATACTACCCCTAATTTAAGCTCACTACGTTCCACCTTGTGGTGTAGGTCTCGCCAACAATATTGTTTCCAACGCCTATAGATTACCTCTGCGAGCTCCCTCGAAACTAAACGCCTCTGCTTAAGAGGCCATATCATGGGCAGTGGAAAAACAGACCTTCATTCAGAACACTTTTACTCGATAACTATTTGAGACATTTGAATGAGCTTTGTGGTGAATTGATTAGAAAAGATGAATCTTAACAGTGAATATTGAATTTTTTTTATCACTTCCATATTTTAAAAGATATTAGCTGTCAAATATCTCACTTTTTGGATCGGCGTATAGAGCCCGATTCTAAGTTACTGTAAAAATTAAACCTTGCAAGGCTTTCTTGCATCCTTCCTGAGTAAACTGATTTTTTGTTTTTTCAAATTGAGAGGCCCATTGTGACACTACGCCATTTGCAAACATTGATATGCATTTTCAAACAGCTTTGAGAATGGCTTTATTCGAGCCATATCGGGGCTGGCCATCGGCTGGCGGGGTTATGATCAAGTCCTACAAGTTCAACTGTCTGCCGATAGATGACTCTGACCAGGTTTTGCAATAGTGGGCGTGGCTTCGCTTACTTCTTCTTCTACCCTTGGTATCGTCTTTTCCCCTGGGGGCGGCTTTTGACCGTGCTCCGACCATTTCGGAAAATCCAAAGTTCATTTCCTTCACCCGGCTGTTTTTTTATTGTGTTCCATTTGTCTTATTTCTATTTTCCAAAAGGATAAATACATTAATACAGAGACTGTCCCAATTGAATCTTACATACATTATAGCAAAATTAAAGTTAGTTTTAAGTCAATTACATGCTTAAATAGGGTAATCGGGACTGGGGCTACAGGATAAAGTGGGATCCAGACCACTGTGTAGTTCTACCGGGGATCGAACGTGAGACCCCTTGAATACAAGTCGAGATAATTACTACTAATTTCATCGAGGAAACTCAAGGACTTATTTGGGGAGGGGTCCGGACCCCTCCCCAAGAAAGACTTTCCAAGTGCAAAAATTAAATAATGAAAATATATTTGTGTAGCATTCATTTATTACATAATCGATGGTTATAATTTCCTTTAAACTTATTGATTGATTTGTAGTTTCTAAGTCCACTCCTTGCACAGAAAGGCTAATCGGGACTGGGCTTACAGTTTAAAGTGAGATTCGAACCACTACTTGCATCCACCGGGTATCCAAACCGGGATCCCTTGATTACAAGGCAACGACGATACCACTGCGCCATCGAAGAGGCCCACTCTTTGAACTTATTGGAAGAAAGATTGGAATTAGGGGGCTTAGAAGGACTGTACCAATTACCAAAGATTTATGATTGCACGCTACTATTTATAACAATATACATAAAATATTAATCAGGAACTTTACTTTTCGCTAACCGGATCTAACATTCTCTTTTATTCAATAAATATTCAATTCTTCATCAATTTGAAATGAATTTCTTTGTCAGGGCACTTGTCTTTTATGCAAATTATGCCGATCTTAACCACAGGTTAAGAATACGTGCTGTTATCCGATCTTTTTACCTATTTATGTGGTAATAATATATTATTTAAATTAAACATCATATTATTATTATTATTATTCCTGACACAATTGGTTAGGTGTATTTCTAGATACGTGCCTTCGGAGGCCCTACAGAAATTACAGCGAAAGGAAGTGAGACAGTCTGGTCCCCTTTCAAACTGTAAATCTTGTTCTTGTCCCAAGTTATGTAAAAGCTCTCTCGTTTTCGTCTCGATCTCTGAATATAATTTCAATTATAGTCACATTAACTTCAACGCATTTTAAAAATACAATTTGTGTCTATCCAAAGAACACGCTTGGGCAATACATTCACATTTAGAGAACACCGATCTATTTCATAAAGAGGTAAGACAACTATGCTGAAGGTAGATATTTAAATTTTAAAAATAATTCACTGCATATTCAATTATACTATATGTAATGTTATGTCATAATAATGGAACCCACATCTTGCAAATTTTTTAATTCTAGTTTCATTGATATTTTACTTTGGATATTATGTGAATACATTAATCGTGATGGAGGGAGAAAACACACCCGAACGACAAGTGACCGGCAGTAGATGGTATCACCGCCAGTGGCAGTTTTTTTTTCGTGGGTGGTCTTTTATTTGCACGTATTTATAACTAATTTGCACGGGTTTTAATTAATTTGCGCGTACTTAGAACTAATTTGCACGTATTTAGAATTCATTTGCATGTATTTAGAGTACTTTACATTTATGTATTTGCATGTTTATAACTTTTTATGAATATATATTTATTTATTTTATGAAAAATATGTATATAAAAGGTAATTAGAGGTACTAAATGCTATGCATATGGTTTTATATTCATTACTGCAAAGTATGTAATGTATAAAATGTTAATATTAATGTTTATAATATTGAAAATAAGTTTTCTATGGTTTATGAACCGCTATGAACGGTGGTAATGGGTGTAGGTACAGGTCCAATTACGATTGGGGACGGTCCCGGTACTCGAACCCGCGATATGTAATATTATTAATTAGTACTATGCAGTAATTTCATCATGTTATGAAACACGGTGGTGCAACACGCTAGACAGAATACTGTCTCAGAATTTCGACTCCGCTCTGATGCCAGACAGAGAGAATGAATTAATATTCAGCGCAGGTAGAGAAGAAAGGAATTTTGGGGAAGCGCGTTCAAGGTCAAATGACGTCACAACGTCAGGACAAAGAAGGAACCCGATTGACCAATCAGAGAACGCGTCGGTAGATTTTCAGAACCGGTTTTTTCAAGGTTAACCAGTACGCAAGAACAGGAGAAAGGTATGCAATGCCGTAGGGCAGGGGATGGATTCAACCAGACAACAAAGGATGTCTGAGAATGCGCAGCAAGGGTCAAATCTCTGAAGCTATGCGGTTTCCGCCGCCAATTAATATTCCGCTCAGGTTTGCCTCCAAGGCACAGGACGCTTTAGCGCAGGTTTTTTTTATCTGTACTATGAAGAAGGGAGAGCTATTAGGGACGGGGCCTACAGTTTTCACCATTTGCTTTTATCACGGGGTAACGAACCTAGGACCCTTTGATTATTGATTTAGGTAGTAAATGTATGTTACTGTGTGCTATTTAACTTAATTTTGAGTTTATTTTTTACCAAACTTTGACTTTATGTCAAACATTTTCACAGCTTATCCTTATTTTTACCAAAATAACACTATTTGTACTATTCAGGCAACACTTTTATTAAATTTTGGACTCACAAAGACATTTTTTCAACGTGTAATTTATTATTTTACAATTTTATGTTAATTTTTTACCAAAATAACACTATTTGTACTATTCAAGCAACATTTTTTATTAAATTTTGGACTCGCAAAGACATTTTTTCAACTTTTAACTTATTATTTTACAACTTTAAGTTAATTTTTTACCAAAATAACACTATTTGTACTATTTAAGCAACATTTTTTATTAAATTTTGCACTCACAAAAAACATTTTTTCAATTTTTAACTTATTATTTTACAATTTTATGTTAATTTTTTTACCAAAATAACACTATTTGTACTATTCAAGCAACATTTTTTATTAAATGTTGGACTCGCAAAGACATTTTTTCAACTTTTAACTTATTATTTTACAATTTTATGTTAATTTTTTTTACCAAAATAACACTATTTGTACTATTCAAGCAACATTTTTTATTAAATTTTGGACTCGCAAAGACATTTTTTACAACTTTTTAACTTATTATTTACAATTTTGTACCTATTTTTAACCTAAATAACACTATTTATACTATTAAGGAAAGACTTTTAGTTATATTTTCGACACACAAAGTGTGTGTTCTCAACTTCTATCTGTTTATTTCACAAGTTTATGCCTATTTTTTACTCAAATAACACAATTCTATGTTCAGGAAAGACTTTTAAGTTACATTTTCGACACACAAAGTGTGTGTTCTCAACTTCTATCTGTTTATTTCACAAGTTTAGGCTTATTATTACCAAAATAACACAATTCAATCTGTTCAGGAAAGACTTTTAGTTGCATTTTCGACACACAGAGTGTGTGTTCTCAACTTCTATCTGTTTATTTCACAAGTTTAGGCTTATTATTACCAAAATAACACAATTCAATCTGTTCAGGAAAGACTTTTAGTTATATTTTCGACACACAGAGTGTGTTTTTTCAACTTCTATCTGTTTATTTCACAAGTCCAGGCTTATTATTACTCAAATAACACAATTCTATCTGTTCAGGAAAGATTTTTAGTTACATTTTCGACACACAAAGTGTGTGTTCTCAACTTTTATTTGTTTATTTTACAAGTTTAGCCTAATATTTACTCAAATGACACTATTTATATTATTCAGGCACCATTTTTATTACATTTTGGACTCTCAAAGACACACACACACACACACACACACACACACACACACACACACACAGAGAGAGAGAGAGAGAGAGAGAGAGAGAGAGAGAGAGAGAGAGAGAGAGAGAGAGATTTTTTTCCAAGTTTACAGGATTATTCTCTAGTTTACTCAAATAACACAATTTAGATGTGTTTTGAATTATATTTTGGATGCAAAAGTATGTTTTGACAAGTTCTACCCTTTTATTTTACAAGTTTAGGCTTATTATTACTCAAATAACACAATTTAATCTAGTCAGGAAGGATTTGTTATTATATTTTGGATGCACAAAGAGATGTTTTCAACTTTTTTATTGATTTTTTGCAGGGTATGTATTAATTTTTATTTATTTTGTTTTGTATCATATATACATTTACAAATTTTTAACTTAGAGTTTAGTATTTATTTAATTTTTTCAAAAACACTAAAAAAAAAAGTACTTTTAGCTAAAATGTAAGCCACAGAATATATTATTATTATTATTATTATTATTATTATTATTATTATTAGGGTTTACTGATTTCCACTATGCTATTTTTGGTTCTGTATTTCTATATGTATTTATTTAGGTCCGGTTACGCCTGCTACGTAGGAAAGTTTGTTTATTTTAGAGTTTGCTGAGTATTTTGTTACTTTTATACTAGGTAAAGTTTCCAAAATATATCAGGTAGGGCTCCATCCATATACTTTTGTTTTTGCTGTTTGGAGATGATGCGATCAGCACCACTCTCCATCTGCTTTTTATTTTATGTACCCAATATTATTTTGAGGCTTAGTGGATTCTAGAGCCTATTTATGCAGGAGAGAGGACTTGAAAATTTTCATTTCAGATAACCCACAACTATTTGTCAGAGTATTTTAAAGGATATTTTATACTTATTATGTGCCACTAGAATATCAAAGCTTGCTTAATTTTTATGTCTGTAACGCATTTATTGTATTTCTAGCTAAGGCTTACTGGATAAAGTACACGAAATGTTTAACATTTCAACTATTTGCTTTTATACGAGGGCAATTTTTTAGTGTAACGAAAATTATGATGTGTCTATGAGGTCTGAAACCCCTTTACCGAAGGGTCCATAACTGGACGCTTACGAACATTGTTCCTTTTTTTCCCCTTACATATAACAATTTAACAATATAATTACAATACGAAGTTAACAGACGGCTTAGGGGCCTAGGTCCACTTTCCAAACTTTTTTACTATTCTAGAAGAATTATTTAGCTTTATAACCTTTTTCAAGGTATTTTTGAAGTATTACTGGCTTTTTTGGGTGCATCAACACTTGGGTTATTTCCATTTGGTTTATTATACGAGGTTTATTTTTTACTCTAAGATCAATATATGTCTCCGAGGACTAAAATACATTTATTGAAGCTAAAAGCTTAGGCTGTAACTAGGGACTTAGCATGTATATCGACAATTTATAGGACAACACGAACCTTACAAAGGATTATAGGTGACGTAGGACCACACGCCAGAGCTTTGTTAATCTGCAAGAAGCAGTTGCAACTAATGCTATGAGGATATAATGTTAATTTTTCATTGTTTCACAAGGAGGCTATTTTTTACACAACCAATATTTGCTTTTTCAAGTAACTACATGTACCAGAAGCACACATGCCAACACTAACTAGATTTTGATTTATACTATCTCAGGTGCTAAATGTATCAAGAACACTGATTGTACATATTTTTGAGAATCCAACTATATCAGGATTTTTCTATGTAAGTATATTTTTATTGACTGGCTTATTTAACAGATCAAACAGAAAGACGGCAAAATTCACTAAATGTAGGTGATTGCATGAAAATAACTAGATCAAGGGGTGACCAACAGTGAGCTGAATGTATATATAGAGGGTTGCGCTCTATTATTCTCACCTTCGCTGGATTGGCGAAGGAACGCACTTGTGGGCGGTAGAACCTGAACGGGCTCCACCATGGCATCGGAGACTCGAAGCAGATGTTTTGGAGGATGAACCCAAGTAGGGTCATAGGCGCTTCGACCAATTTGGTCATTGCTTTTTATATGAGGAACCAATTTGGCCCACTCCCAAAATTAACTTAGATTGCTTATAACTTATGAAGTTTGAAGTCTGCACAAGATCCGATGACAAAATCTAAAATTGTAACAACCCTGCCAGGGACTTGAACCCTGGACAGATAGGTTAAAAGCCTAGCGCTATACAAACTAAGCTACTTGCATTTTTAAAAAGTTAGTTATGTTAAGAAATATATTGAAACACCTGAGAACACTCTTGGTCTGGTTCGACAGAGAAGGAGACAACATTTCTAAATTTTTACAGACTGGGTGTATTTTTCCACTATAGAGGCCTTCACTATATGTAATTCGAAACGCTAAAGTTCAGCTAGCTTCCAAAATTGAGGTAAAGATTGTGTTTGGCGAGATTAACAAGTTACAATTATATCCAGTTACGGACAAATAAAGCTAAAACTCTTAGATTTACTGTACTAGCCAAGTTTTAGTAATATTTTATTCACTTTAGTACAAATACCAAAGAAATAGGTATATTTTATTTATAATTTGACAAAATGTACTAGTATTTAATTTACAAAGTTAGGTAAAAAGCAGTATTTTAAAAAAATATTGTTACTGCCTTCAAATTTTATGTTATTTAGCCACTAACAACTGGTTTACACTGTTTGGCATCCTTTAAATAGCAAAAGAAGGAATTATTTGTTTATTATTTTTACTTTATATTTATATTTATTTAAGAAAACAATTCTACAGTTTAACTTAATTTTAACAAATTGTTACTAATTTATATATCAAAGTTATGTTATTTAGAGTGTATCAAGGCGTATAAAGTTAATATTTGTACTTATCAGTTCAACTAACAATTATATTTTACACACAAAAGATGATGTTTACAGTTAAATTACTTGAATCAGAGAATAATATTTTACAGTAATTGATTCATTCAGCACTAGTCAGTACTTTTATGCTTCAGAAAGTTTTCTTAATTTTCTATTACGCATGCTATTTTGGGCTATTTTTAAAATGTATTTCTAAGGCAAACTGGTTTAATTTTCTGCTTATAATGCAAAGTTGACATAGTTTTCGCACAATGCATTGTACATTTGTTATATTCTCTACTTACAATTCAAATATTATGCTTATTTAATGTATAACTAACTAACTCTCTAGCCTTCTTAAACCCGAAGGTTCATGGCTGCAGCAACACATGCCTTTCATCTGTCCCTGTCCTGAGCAAGATCTATATACTCCTTTCCTTCCCTACCAATTTCCTTTTGGTCCATCTCTACATTATCCCTCCATCTTTGTTTTGGTCTTTCTATTGGTCTTTTACCATCAGGTTTCCCAACAAGAATCCTGTATACTCTTCTTTCCTCTCCCATTTGTACCACAGGATCTACACACCTCTGTCTTTTTGATTTAATCATTCTAATAATATCTGGACATGAATACAAATTATGTACTTCCAAATTATGTAACCTTCTCCACTCATCTGTCTCCTCATCTGTTTTAGGTCCAAATATTTTCCTAAGGATTTTATTTTCAAATACTCTCAATTTATGTTCCTTTTTCAATGTAAGGGACCAAGTTTATTTACTGTATTTAACTTTTATTTTTTGTAATTAACAAAAATTAAAAGCTTATACTGTAGTTATTATATCTTTTTCTATCAGCTTATTTTGAAATTAATATTATTAGGTATAGTCTTTGATTTATAACAATATTGCTTTTTTTATCAATTTATCTAAGAGTACACGCAGACAAACACATGTGTTCACACTTTTATGTAAATAGATATGCCATTTTTCAATATTTTAGTATGAAGATTGCACTTTAGCTTTTTAAGCAAGGGTAGGAAAGGTAGGATTTCTGAGAATTTGTTGCAGGATTTTGTTGTCCAAGTATAGATGAGAACTGAGCTGGGAGACTGTTTTGAACCTTTTCATGAGAGTTTGCATGTGAACTGTATGCAAATTGAGCACTATTGACTGTGCATGCTTCTAAGTTTTGCTGTTATTTTACATCAAGTCTGTGAGGCTGTAGTCAGTTTTCCCATTTCAAGTAGTTTTTATTGATTGTATTTGTATATGTTTTGGGGACTTAGCAGTTTTATGTTATGAGGCAGTTTGTTGTAGAATATTTTTACCGGATTGTTTTGAGATATTGAGTGTCTGCTGTTTTACTTGTAATTATTTTCCTTTTTGTGTTGTGTATTTGACTATATTTTGTCCAAGTTCGTAGTATTTAGAATAATTGTTATTGACTTGCAGATGTAGGGAGTAATAATCCTTTGCAAGATGCCCTATACTTTAGTCTGAACATTATTCGTAGTGTTCACTTTTGAACTCTTAGTATTCTTGTAGTATTATTAATGTAGAGGTAAATTAGGCTGAAATGTAGGCATTTTTCTGATAAATTATACTCACTTAGTTGTTTCAGCAGGTAGAAGTTGCATGATGGTTTACTGCTGATGATGTTCATTTGCTCTTCTTATGTACTACGTATGATGTAGCTTACTTGAGTAATTGGAATTTTCTACTGAAAAAAGGATTGCTTGTCTATTTTATTCCTATGTTGTTGAGTTTGTCCATAAGCAAGCCATGTTTTTTATTCTATCCTATGCCTTGGAAGAATCTAGATATATTGTGTTTGCAGTTTTATGCTTCTCTAAAGTTTCAGCTATGTAGTTTTTTAAACTGTGCTATGGGTGTGACTATTGATTTCTTTTTCTGGATGCCATGTTGGTTTCTGTGTATTCCTTTTGCTGCTTGAATTTGACTTAGGTTGTTTGCTTTTTTTCTTAGATCTTTATTTGTTTATTTGTTCAGTATTTTTTTATTTTTCTTATTTTAATTACTTTAATTTTACATTAACTAACATATTTTACTTTAACAACAAAAGAATTTACTCTAGTATAAGAACTTCTTCTAACAAAAATGTACTATTATAACTTTTAATTTTAGAAAATTGTATTTTTAAAACTTTAACTTTGAAAAATTGATGTTTAATTACTTTAATTTTACATTAACTAACAAATTTTAAATTAACAACAAAATAATTTGCCCTAGTATAAAAACTTCTACTAACAAAAATATACTATTATAACTTTTAATTTTAGAAAATTGTATTTTTAAAACTTTAACTTTGAAAAATTGAATTTTAACACACTTTGACTTTAACAATGTACTTTGAATTTTTTATGTAAAAAATATTAAAAAATAAAAAAATACTGAACAAATAAACAAATAAAGATCTAAGAAAAAAAAAGCAAACAATCTAAGTCAAATTCAAGCAGCAAAAGGAATACACAGAAACCAACATGGCATCCAGAAAAAGAAATCAATAGTCACACCCATAGCACAGTTTAAAAAACTACATAGCTGAAACCTTAGAGAAGCATAAAACTGCAAACACAATATATCTAGATTCTTCCAAGGCATAGGATAGAATAAAAAACATGGCTTGCTTATGGACAAACTCAACAACATAGGAATAAAATAGACAAGCAATCCTTTTTTCAGTAGAAAATTCCAATTACTCAAGTAAGCTACATCATACGTAGTACATAAGAAGAGCAAATGAACATCATCAGCAGTAAACCATCATGCAACTTCTACCTGCTGAAACAACTAAGTGAGTATAATTTATCAGAAAAATGCCTACATTTCAGCCTAATTTACCTCTACATTAATAATACTACAAGAATACTAAGAGTTCAAAAGTGAACACTACGAATAATGTTCAGACTAAAGTATAGGGCATCTTGCAAAGGATTATTACTCCCTACATCTGCAAGTCAATAACAATTATTCTAAATACTACGAACTTGGACAAAATATAGTCAAATACACAACACAAAAAGGAAAATAATTACAAGTAAAACAGCAGACACTCAATATCTCAAAACAATCCGGTAAAAATATTCTACAACAAACTGCCTCATAACATAAAACTGCTAAGTCCCCAAAACATATACAAATACAATCAATAAAAACTACTTGAAATGGGAAAACTGACTACAGCCTCACAGACTTGATGTAAAATAACAGCAAAACTTAGAAGCATGCACAGTCAATAGTGCTCAATTTGCATACAGTTCACATGCAAACTCTCATGAAAAGGTTCAAAACAGTCTCCCAGCTCAGTTCTCATCTATACTTGGACAACAAAATCCTGCAACAAATTCTCAGAAATCCTACCTTTCCTACCCTTGCTTAAAAAGCTAAAGTGCAATCTTCATACTAAAATATTGAAAAATGGCATATCTATTTACATAAAAGTGTGAACACATGTGTTTGTCTGCGTGTACTCTTAGATAAATTGATAAAAAAAGCAATATTGTTATAAATCAAAGACTATACCTAATAATATTAATTTCAAAATAAGCTGATAGAAAAAGATATAATAACTACAGTATAAGCTTTTAATTTTTGTTAATTACAAAAAATAAAAGTTAAATACAGTAAATAAACTTGGTCCCTTACATTGAAAAAGGAACATAAATTGAGAGTATTTGAAAATAAAATCCTTAGGAAAATATTTGGACCTAAAACAGATGAGGAGACAGATGAGTGGAGAAGGTTACATAATTTGGAAGTACATAATTTGTATTCATGTCCAGATATTATTAGAATGATTAAATCAAAAAGACAGAGGTGTGTAGATCCTGTGGTACAAATGGGAGAGGAAAGAAGAGTATACAGGATTCTTGTTGGGAAACCTGATGGTAAAAGACCAATAGAAAGACCAAAACAAAGATGGAGGGATAATGTAGAGATGGACCAAAAGGAAATTGGTAGGGAAGGAAAGGAGTATATAGATCTTGCTCAGGACAGGGACAGATGAAAGGCATGTGTTGCTGCAGCCATGAACCTTCGGGTTTAAGAAGGCTAGAGAGTTAGTTAGTTATACATTAAATAAGCATAATATTTGAATTGTAAGTAGAGAATATAACAAATGTACAATGCATTGTGCGAAAACTATGTCAACTTTGCATTATAAGCAGAAAATTAAACCAGTTTGCCTTAGAAATACATTTTAAAAATAGCCCAAAATAGCATGCGTAATAGAAAATTAAGAAAACTTTCTGAAGCATAAAAGTACTGACTAGTGCTGAATGAATCAATTACTGTAAAATATTATTCTCTGATTCAAGTAATTTAACTGTAAACATCATCTTTTGTGTGTAAAATATAATTGTTAGTTGAACTGATAAGTACAAATATTAACTTTATACGCCTTGATACACTCTAAATAACATAACTTTGATATATAAATTAGTAACAATTTGTTAAAATTAAGTTAAACTGTAGAATTGTTTTCTTAAATAAATATAAATATAAAGTAAAAATAATAAACAAATAATTCCTTCTTTTGCTATTTAAAGGATGCCAAACAGTGTAAACCAGTTGTTAGTGGCTAAATAACATAAAATTTGAAGGCAGTAACAATATTTTTTTAAAATACTGCTTTTTACCTAACTTTGTAAATTAAATACTAGTACATTTTGTCAAATTATAAATAAAATATACCTATTTCTTTGGTATTTGTACTAAAGTGAATAAAATATTACTAAAACTTGGCTAGTACAGTAAATCTAAGAGTTTTAGCTTTATTTGTCCGTAACTGGATATAATTGTAACTTGTTAATCTCGCCAAACACAATCTTTACCTCAATTTTGGAAGCTAGCTGAACTTTAGCGTTTCGAATTACATATAGTGAAGGCCTCTATAGTGGAAAAATACACCCAGTCTGTAAAAATTTAGAAATGTTGTCTCCTTCTCTGTCGAACCAGACCAAGAGTGTTCTCAGGTGTTTCAATATATTTCTTAACATAACTAACTTTTTAAAAATGCAAGTAGCTTAGTTTGTATAGCGCTAGGCTTTTAACCTATCTGTCCAGGGTTCAAGTCCCTGGCAGGGTTGTTACAATTTTAGATTTTGTCATCGGATCTTGTGCAGACTTCAAACTTCATAAGTTATAAGCAATCTAAGTTAATTTTGGGAGTGGGCCAAATTGGTTCCTCATATAAAAAGCAATGACCAAATTGGTCGAAGCGCCTATGACCCTACTTGGGTTCATCCTCCAAAACATCTGCTTCGAGTCTCCGATGCCATGGTGGAGCCCGTTCAGGTTCTACCGCCCACAAGTGCGTTCCTTCGCCAATCCAGCGAAGGTGAGAATAATAGAGCGCAACCCTCTATATATACATTCAGCTCACTGTTGGTCACCCCTTGATCTAGTTATTTTCATGCAATCACCTACATTTAGTGAATTTTGCCGTCTTTCTGTTTGATCTGTTAAATAAGCCAGTCAATAAAAATATACTTACATAGAAAAATCCTGATATAGTTGGATTCTCAAAAATATGTACAATCAGTGTTCTTGATACATTTAGCACCTGAGATAGTATAAATCAAAATCTAGTTAGTGTTGGCATGTGTGCTTCTGGTACATGTAGTTACTTGAAAAAGCAAATATTGGTTGTGTAAAAAATAGCCTCCTTGTGAAACAATGAAAAATTAACATTATATCCTCATAGCATTAGTTGCAACTGCTTCTTGCAGATTAACAAAGCTCTGGCGTGTGGTCCTACGTCACCTATAATCCTTTGTAAGGTTCGTGTTGTCCTATAAATTGTCGATATACATGCTAAGTCCCTAGTTACAGCCTAAGCTTTTAGCTTCAATAAATGTATTTTAGTCCTCGGAGACATATATTGATCTTAGAGTAAAAAATAAACCTCGTATAATAAACCAAATGGAAATAACCCAAGTGTTGATGCACCCAAAAAAGCCAGTAATACTTCAAAAATACCTTGAAAAAGGTTATAAAGCTAAATAATTCTTCTAGAATAGTAAAAAAGTTTGGAAAGTGGACCTAGGCCCCTAAGCCGTCTGTTAACTTCGTATTGTAATTATATTGTTAAATTGTTATATGTAAGGGGAAAAAAAGGAACAATGTTCGTAAGCGTCCAGTTATGGACCCTTCGGTAAAGGGGTTTCAGACCTCATAGACACATCATAATTTTCGTTACACTAAAAAATTGCCCTCGTATAAAAGCAAATAGTTGAAATGTTAAACATTTCGTGTACTTTATCCAGTAAGCCTTAGCTAGAAATACAATAAATGCGTTACAGACATAAAAATTAAGCAAGCTTTGATATTCTAGTGGCACATAATAAGTATAAAATATCCTTTAAAATACTCTGACAAATAGTTGTGGGTTATCTGAAATGAAAATTTTCAAGTCCTCTCTCCTGCATAAATAGGCTCTAGAATCCACTAAGCCTCAAAATAATATTGGGTACATAAAATAAAAAGCAGATGGAGAGTGGTGCTGATCGCATCATCTCCAAACAGCAAAAACAAAAGTATATGGATGGAGCCCTACCTGATATATTTTGGAAACTTTACCTAGTATAAAAGTAACAAAATACTCAGCAAACTCTAAAATAAACAAACTTTCCTACGTAGCAGGCGTAACCGGACCTAAATAAATACATATAGAAATACAGAACCAAAAATAGCATAGTGGAAATCAGTAAACCCTAATAATAATAATAATAATAATAATAATAATAATAATAATATATTCTGTGGCTTACATTTTAGCTAAAAGTACTTTTTTTTTTAGTGTTTTTGAAAAAATTAAATAAATACTAAACTCTAAGTTAAAAATTTGTAAATGTATATATGATACAAAACAAAATAAATAAAAATTAATACATACCCTGCAAAAAATCAATAAAAAAGTTGAAAACATCTCTTTGTGCATCCAAAATATAATAACAAATCCTTCCTGACTAGATTAAATTGTGTTATTTGAGTAATAATAAGCCTAAACTTGTAAAATAAAAGGGTAGAACTTGTCAAAACATACTTTTGCATCCAAAATATAATTCAAAACACATCTAAATTGTGTTATTTGAGTAAACTAGAGAATAATCCTGTAAACTTGGAAAAAAATCTCTCTCTCTCTCTCTCTCTCTCTCTCTCTCTCTCTCTCTCTCTCTCTCTCTCTCTGTGTGTGTGTGTGTGTGTGTGTGTGTGTGTGTGTGTGTGTGTGTCTTTGAGAGTCCAAAATGTAATAAAAATGGTGCCTGAATAATATAAATAGTGTCATTTGAGTAAATATTAGGCTAAACTTGTAAAATAAACAAATAAAAGTTGAGAACACACACTTTGTGTGTCGAAAATGTAACTAAAAATCTTTCCTGAACAGATAGAATTGTGTTATTTGAGTAATAATAAGCCTGGACTTGTGAAATAAACAGATAGAAGTTGAAAAAACACACTCTGTGTGTCGAAAATATAACTAAAAGTCTTTCCTGAACAGATTGAATTGTGTTATTTTGGTAATAATAAGCCTAAACTTGTGAAATAAACAGATAGAAGTTGAGAACACACACTCTGTGTGTCGAAAATGCAACTAAAAGTCTTTCCTGAACAGATTGAATTGTGTTATTTTGGTAATAATAAGCCTAAACTTGTGAAATAAACAGATAGAAGTTGAGAACACACACTTTGTGTGTCGAAAATGTAACTTAAAAGTCTTTCCTGAACATAGAATTGTGTTATTTGAGTAAAAAATAGGCATAAACTTGTGAAATAAACAGATAGAAGTTGAGAACACACACTTTGTGTGTCGAAAATATAACTAAAAGTCTTTCCTTAATAGTATAAATAGTGTTATTTAGGTTAAAAATAGGTACAAAATTGTAAATAATAAGTTAAAAAGTTGTAAAAAATGTCTTTGCGAGTCCAAAATTTAATAAAAAATGTTGCTTGAATAGTACAAATAGTGTTATTTTGGTAAAAAAAATTAACATAAAATTGTAAAATAATAAGTTAAAAGTTGAAAAAATGTCTTTGCGAGTCCAACATTTAATAAAAAATGTTGCTTGAATAGTACAAATAGTGTTATTTTGGTAAAAAAATTAACATAAAATTGTAAAATAATAAGTTAAAAATTGAAAAAATGTTTTTTGTGAGTGCAAAATTTAATAAAAAATGTTGCTTAAATAGTACAAATAGTGTTATTTTGGTAAAAAATTAACTTAAAGTTGTAAAATAATAAGTTAAAAGTTGAAAAAATGTCTTTGCGAGTCCAAAATTTAATAAAAAATGTTGCTTGAATAGTACAAATAGTGTTATTTTGGTAAAAAATTAACATAAAATTGTAAAATAATAAATTACACGTTGAAAAAATGTCTTTGTGAGTCCAAAATTTAATAAAAGTGTTGCCTGAATAGTACAAATAGTGTTATTTTGGTAAAAATAAGGATAAGCTGTGAAAATGTTTGACATAAAGTCAAAGTTTGGTAAAAAATAAACTCAAAATTAAGTTAAATAGCACACAGTAACATACATTTACTACCTAAATCAATAATCAAAGGGTCCTAGGTTCGTTACCCCGTGATAAAAGCAAATGGTGAAAACTGTAGGCCCCGTCCCTAATAGCTCTCCCTTCTTCATAGTACAGATAAAAAAAACCTGCGCTAAAGCGTCCTGTGCCTTGGAGGCAAACCTGAGCGGAATATTAATTGGCGGCGGAAACCGCATAGCTTCAGAGATTTGACCCTTGCTGCGCATTCTCAGACATCCTTTGTTGTCTGGTTGAATCCATCCCCTGCCCTACGGCATTGCATACCTTTCTCCTGTTCTTGCGTACTGGTTAACCTTGAAAAAACCGGTTCTGAAAATCTACCGACGCGTTCTCTGATTGGTCAATCGGGTTCCTTCTCTGTCCTGACGTTGTGACGTCATTTGACCTTGAACGCGCTTCCCCAAAATTCCTTTCTTCTCTACCTGCGCTGAATATTAATTCATTCTCTCTGTCTGGCATCAGAGCGGAGTCGAAATTCTGAGACAGTATTCTGTCTAGCGTGTTGCACCACCGTGTTTCATAACATGATGAAATTACTGCATAGTACTAATTAATAATATTACATATCGCGGGTTCGAGTACCGGGACCGTCCCCAATCGTAATTGGACCTGTACCTACACCCATTACCACCGTTCATAGCGGTTCATAAACCATAGAAAACTTATTTTCAATATTATAAACATTAATATTAACATTTTATACATTACATACTTTGCAGTAATGAATATAAAACCATATGCATAGCATTTAGTACCTCTAATTACCTTTTATATACATATTTTTCATAAAATAAATAAATATATATTCATAAAAAGTTATAAACATGCAAATACATAAATGTAAAGTACTCTAAATACATGCAAATGAATTCTAAATACGTGCAAATTAGTTCTAAGTACGCGCAAATTAATTAAAACCCGTGCAAATTAGTTATAAATACGTGCAAATAAAAGACCACCCACGAAAAAAAAACTGCCACTGGCGGTGATACCATCTACTACCGGCGACACGTGTCGCTTGAGAATTTCACCAATCGAGCGTAGGCATGTGCTGCCTTTCATGCCGCTACGGTGTGAAACGTTGCTGCTGATTGGCTCGTTCCCAAGCGACGTGTTGCGTGTCGCTTCGGTGTGAGTTCTCCCTAAGAGGGCGAGTGACAATTAATTCAATTACATCTTCATAGCTTCTTCGTGACTGAAAGAAGCTACTCGTGTCGCATGTCGCTCGGATTGGGACTTTCTCAATATCGTGTATCATGTCGACTCGGTTTGTTGTTCGTGCATGTTTTGCTTTAAACTGAATAGGCTCTTGTTGCTTGATGTGAATGTCCCGTGTCGCTTGGGAACGAGCCAGTCAACAGCAACGTTTCTCAATGTAGCTGCAGACCGAAGTGACAAGCGACACATACAATCCAATCAACAGCAACGTTTCACACAGCTGTAGAATAACATGTCATACAAGCCTGCGTTCAATTGGTGAAATCCTCAAGCGACACGGATATTTCATGCCGTCTAAAGCAAAATATTCACTGTGCATGAGCGAACAACAGGCCAGGGCGACACGATGCACGGTATGAAAAAGAACTCAGTCCGAGGGACCCACAAGCAACAGACAACACAAGCTGAATGGTTGGTAGCATTTATTACTGAGAGCCAGTTACCAAGAGACACGTGTCGCTTGTAGCGTGTTGCTTCGATATGAAGTATCCCTAAAAGTAAGCAGCTTTTGAATAGTTAATAGGTAAACAGCAGTGACAGCGCCAGACTTTCTTACGTGGGAGAACTACTGGATACCTGTCAAAGATTTGGATGGACCACATCTTCACATAAATATATTTTGATATTCAAATTTTACGTGATCGATACTAAGAGGGTCCCTACCCTTGCAGCCACTTCTGTAGCCTTTTTAGCACATATGCTCTTAAGCTGACAAAAACTATTAGTTAATCATTTTCAAATGCCATTTTAACATGAATTAATTCAGAGAACAACCAGTGTAGCATACAGGTAAGAATAAGCGCATGATTTTCTAATGTTACTATATGTTTGCATTCACCACACCTACCATAGTTTATCAGAAAGATATTAATTTACATTGAAGAACGAGATCAGATCGTGCGTGGCCTAGGGACACGAGATCGAGTATGAGACTCCGTCTCTAAAATAGAGCCAAACCAGAATTGGAGGTAGGATATTTATTCCTTCTCATGTGTGAGCCGACGAGCTGTAGCTACGTATACAGTTGTGAAATACGTTTTCTACCACACTTTCCTTTTCGTTTTGGAGAAAAACTACCAGTTGCCCTGTAAATTCTAATAATTTTTGACACCGCTGATTTCCCAACACCAGCCACTTCAGCGATTTGCCGCACAGTCATGGATGTGTTCTCACTCAATGTAATAATTCTAGAACGTTTTCTGGGTGTTATATCCATACTGAAAACACGTAGGAACACGGAGCACAACAAAAGCGTGTTTACAACAGCCAAGCACTCACAGAAGTCTGTTGGTTAATAATTGGCATTGCACCACAACGACAATAATGAAACAACAAAAATGCTTCAAACCTTGTAATTGTTGCAATTGTTGTAAACAGTATCAAGTACGCATCAAACAGTTAGCTGATACTACTAGTATAAGTTTATGTTACGTATTTATTCGATTATCTCCCATAAATCGTGGAGAACTGTGGAAGGGTGATTTTTCTCTCTTTGTCCGCATTAATTTGCACAGCACTGTATGTGTGAGTGTGAGTGTGTGTGAGTATCTATAGGTTAGATTACCGTTCTTATATGTATTTTTTCTTTGTATTTCTTATTTCTCTGTAATTTTAATATATATTTTTATTTTTCAATATTTTAATTATTTCACATTCATTTTTTTTTGTAAACATGGTCAAGTGGAAGAAAAGGCTCCACAGTCTTAACTTCGCCATGTAAAAGAAGACGAAATAAATAAATAAATAAATATAGATACATTGTTTGAAAAGTAATAATAATTCAAAGGAATTTTAATGGTACACTTCTATGGTACGGCTAAATGATCGGGCAAGAAATTTTATGTTAATTGCGCAGTACTTCCACATTTATGGTAAACACCAACAAATACTGCTGTTTCACTACATCTAACACGGATGATCTTTCTT
The DNA here is from genome assembly GCF_977018435.1 of Lepisma saccharinum. Classification (NCBI taxonomy): domain Eukaryota; kingdom Metazoa; phylum Arthropoda; class Insecta; order Zygentoma; family Lepismatidae; genus Lepisma; species Lepisma saccharinum. The sequence continues at coordinate 46,967,597 of NC_139256.1, forward strand.
CTTCCTCGCCGTTACCTCATTTCTGCAGATTTCATTTTTTTAAGTTAGTATTTCATACTCTCGGTCTCGACTACTTCAAACATACCTGAACGTTATTTATCAACTTCATTATTTACAGATTATCATAATCGAAATTACAATCATAAAGATAAATCGTAAGTGTCAACTGTGAACCTGTACGCATTCATTTCACATATTCAGGAGAATTCAGTTTTCCGAGGTTCTAAGAGTTGAAACAAGACGCCAGCCCCATAGATCAGTCCTTGGGCAGGATTGTCGTTTGGTGCCTCCCTTTCCCCGCACTACTAAGCACAGACATTTTATACTTTCTTCTTATGCAATGGTTTTTAATATTTACATATTATAAATTGTGAAATGATGAAACAATTAAAACTCAGTAAATGAAACAACAACAACAATAATATACTAGACCTTGGTGGCGTCCCTTCATCATCATCGCGATTAGCCGATGTTGGCTAAAAATGACGCTAAATAACAGAAATTGAATAAAATATATAAATAATACTTGTTAAATTTGAAGATCAGTAAAGCCGGCGAATGGCAAAACTGTCATAAAAGTAACAACAATAACAGCGGCGCAGCGTAGCGACCATTTTATTTTCGGAAAGGGTTTCCGTTCCTAGAAACTCCTCTATCCCTCTCCAGTAGTCGTGGCATCAACCCATCTCATGGTAGGTGTAAAGAAAATCCACCCACTGTTTATGAGTTAGACTGTAAATATTTATTTCCCACCAGAATACTTCTGACCTGCAGCAAATTTGAGCACCAGACCTTGAATATAGTTGTTTTTAATATACGAAGATAAAAAGATACTCGTTCGTCTATAGAGAACAATCCAATCAACGTTCGTCTAATATCACTAAGGTAAGGACTTAGGGCAGTGCGGGCTATTCTCAAAATTATATTATTGGTATCCTGAGATCCATGCCAACCCTATTAAACAAACACTTCAACTACCCCAACTTACGAGGAATTTATACTCAAGCTCTCAGCCTCGAACCCCTGTCCTTTAGTAATTTCAAGAATCTGAAATATTACATGCAGATATTCTGAAAATACACAGTTTCATTTCATGCAATGTACAAAGAGAAATGTAATTCCTTTAAATTAACAGTTCCTGTCACGTTTCACACAGTTGTAGGATAACATGTCACACAAACCTGCGTTCAATCAACCGACACGAATATTTCACACCGTCTAAAGTAAAATATTCACTGTGCATGAGCGAACAACAGGCCAGGGCGACACGATGCAGGGTATGAAAAAGAACTCAGTCCGAGGGACACACAAGCAACAGAAAACACAAGCTGAATGGTTGATTGCGTTTATTACTGAGAGCCAGTTACCAAGAGACACGTGTTGCTTCGATATGAAGTATCCCTAAAAGTAAGCAGCTTTTGAAGCACAGTATGAATAGTTAGTAGACAAACAGCAGTCACAAAACATATGTAATTATATATATATATATATATAGAGAGAGAGAGAGAGAGAGAGAGAGAGAGAAAGAGAGAGAGAGAGAGAGAGAGAGATAGAAAAAATTGCCTATAAATCCGCACCCTAATCAAAACATATTTTTTCATTCATCAATTTTTTACGCTTACAATAACCTCTAATTATTACTAAATCAATTTTTGTATTTTCCATCTAATATTTTATTCTATTTAGCTCTTGCCAGTAGGCACTTTATCTTCATATGTACATTTTTTTTGGCCTCCATCTCATCAGACTTAGGCTATCATTCATTAATTTCCTCAATTATCTCATCCAACTCGTTTGCATTTCCACCCTTCTACATAGGAGTTGTAGCTTACCTGGCGACGTCAATTGAACAGGGGAGGTCACATCAGCGTTAGCTTCCACCGTATACATTGCTCTCATCTTCAGGGATGAGATGTTGTTGCTATGTATGTGCTCGAAACGTTGGAAGATAATGCCGATTTAATCTGGCTGGTACACCTGTTCGAACCCTTCTACATGCTAAATTGAAACAACAATCTTTCGTAATCATTAAACAGGATGGAATAAATAGCGGGGAGGCTTTTGTAATATTAATAATTTGAATTACATCCCCATTAAAAACTGAACATCCTCTATGGCGAAGTGGTAGCGTCGTCGCCTTGTAATCAAGGGATCCCGGGTTCCATGCCTGGCCCAGTCTCGATTAGCCTTACTGTGCATAAAGTGGACTTAAAACACCAAATCAATAAATCATTAAGAATTAATTTTAAAATTTTATAATGAATTTCGGGTGAAAGATTCAATATACTAACCTTCATTATTAATTCAATGCCTAGAGAATTATAAAAAATTGGGGGGAGGTTGTATTTATATACACGAACGCTCGGGAGCCAATATAAGTTTACAACCTGCAAATCGGGTTTTCTCTATCGAGTCAATATCTCCAATGTTGTTTGTGCTGCACCTGATTCAAAATCGATCATAATTTATTTCGGAAATTATTTTTGGGAGAATAAAGACAGTCGATAGGAGAGCTTGACTGCCGTTCGATCCCCGGAGGAGAGGGTGAGGAAAGTGGGCTCTCCCACTGCATGAGGTGCATCTACGTACAAGGGACTCTACTATATAACTACGTGGGAGCATAGAGACGATCTGCATCGCCTCTATAAATAACCGAGACTATGAATATGTAAAGAGCCACCACCACCCACCCACCAATATGCCTTCAAAACACATTGCATAATGCAGGTGGGTGGCTTTACCAATATCTTTCAAATACAAGTAGCTAATTATAGTAACAAAACATATTTTTATACATAATTGGATTTTTGAAAATTACAATAAAATAACAAAGCAACCCATTTTGTTGTAATTCTATAAAGAATAAGTTAACATAGGCCAGAATCGGTGAACTTCCCGTTCGGACAAATGTCGCAGTTGAAGTAGTGGTCTAAACAGATAAAAACTGCTTACTGACACGTAATCTGACTTAAATTTGGCATAAAGCAGTCTATTTTTTAGTTTGAAAGACCTTGTGACATTTGTCGAGCCGGGATGAAGTTCTTCATAACTAATGAGATAAAGAAAAAGGAAAATTTAATTCGTAACACTACTAACGGACTTATTACGCCATTCGCATGATGTAACTAATAAATACAATAATTCTAATTACATGATTATTAAAAAGCAAACATTTCTTTGTAAATAATAATGTAAAATGCCTGTTTTTGAACAATCCCTCCCCTGTTGTAGGTTTGTTATCCATGAAATATCAATCTGGAAATTTTGTTTCACAGGAACCTGTCATAGAGTAATCCTTACGCTGTAAATATATATATTTTTTTAGCTCCCCCATCGGAGACATCTGGGCTCAAAATTTTGAAAAAGAGAATCAAGAAACGATCGAAGAGCTATAACAGTAATTCAGCCGAAATACTCTGATGTTACATAACTTCCCTAAAAAAAAGGTCATAAACTTTGAATTTTGGTCAAAATCAATATGTTCAAAAAATACACGAAACATACAATGTAGCTTGAAATGAACTGAAAACAATGTTTCTTTACCCAAGCTAGATGAGTTATCATAATTACCGCAACTGTCTACAAAGGCTAAAAATGCCGCAAATCATAAGTCAAACATGGCTGCAGTTTTTAAACGAAATCAAGTTTAGGAAAATACTACCGTTGCATTGGGGTTACAACAACAAAAATATATATAAATAGAAAAAGTTGACCATTTTGTTAATTATTATCTTTTTGGAAAACATGGTATTAAATAACCATATTTTGCTTTAGACCTAATATTAATTAAAATATGCAAGTTTGATTAAATTAGTGCATATATTGCGTATCAGTGAAAGTTTTATAAAAATAGATCAAATACATTCACAGTGTTGGTTTTATGCAAGGATAATGTTGGAACATTTTCCGCTTGAAATCATTCACACTGAGAATCGAACCTGGGTTTACTACGTGGCAGTCCGATGTCATATTTTCTCTGCTTTTCTCATATATCAGTTTTTACTCAGTTCCACATTTTTTCACATTCACATTCAGAACATAAACATCCATGTCTTACTCGGGATTCGAACCCGGGACCCCTGCTGTCGAAGCGCGCTGCGCTAACTACCTCGCCCCGGAGGTCAATAATAGACTACTGGGACTCGTTATTCGTTGAAGAGAAGAAGCTTTCACAATTATGTACAAGCCACATATTGTTGCTGCAGGACTCTATATTATCGTCTGGAATTTTGACACGAAATGGTAAGATCAGCTTTCGGCAGTGAAGACCCGAACAGCAAAACCTAGGACATTTCTGAGGAAAGAAATGACAAGGGTTTTACGACCTGTCAATCACTAACTGCCCGTGTACCGGAGGAGGCGTGTTCTTGAAGAGCCTCGCGAAGCGGGCCTGGACAAAACATCTGGTGGTGTAAACGCTGTGCGCGCTCTATCGGCAAAAGGAAGGCGAATTCGGAAAAGGCCGTTCCATGATACACAGTCTTAAGTGTGTTAATCACCTTACACTCAGATAGACTAAGGCTTGATTCACATCTACGCTCAAGCAACGCTCCACCCCTCACGGTCAGTGGGTATCCACACTAGCGGTAAATAAAGCTTCGCTCCGGTCAAGGTACGATCAACGTGAGTCTGGTACTGGTTTCTTCACAGAGTACACCGATTTCTCTGTACAAAAAGCCTGCGGATTGTGCTAACTACAATGTATAAGAGATTTTCAATGACGGACTTGTTTGTTACAGCATTTGCATTAATTAGAAGAACATAAAGAAAAATAATTGCAAAAACGGGGATTGATTGATTTGGTTGATTTGCTTCGTTTTTATGCCAGTTCTGACTAATTGCGAGGATGACGATGCTTTGTAATATGACGAAATGGATGAAGGGGCATCACAAAGGACATCCATGCCCAGGCCAGGATTCAAATTCGAGACACCTGGTGTCGTAGCGCCCTGTACCGTTTTCCCATACGTGCACACTATTATCAATATCTACATATATCATTTTTCTTCTACATTTATTATTATTATCGAACATTCAGCACGTCTCCAAATCCCCGTCAATTTCAGAGAAGCCAAGCAAAGGTCATTTGCCTTGCCCACAAAAGGCAACGGCTATATTTACGCTTTCTCTCCCAGAAGCCCCTTTGTCTCCCCAACGTGAAATATTTCCATTCTTCCCTGCAACCAACCCCCTCCTCCACGCCAGCCAATAGAAAGTGGACATGGACAAAAAACCCTAACCCAACGGTGAATTTTGGCGGTTCAGTGTGCGTCTATAAGCTAGACAGAAGAGTCGGTGTTGAGAATGCAAGTGAAGAATCGGTGTTGAGAATTCAGGTGACAAGTGTGTGTCTAGAACTTGTGCCGGAGAATCTGTTGCCGAGAAGCTGCGATAGAAGTGTTGAGGATTTGCCTTGACATGTCCTTGCCGAGAGGTTGCGCTGAGAGTCCGTGTAAAAATGGTTATGCTGAACATCCTGTGTCTAGAAGCCAGTGTCCGTTAATGCTGAGAGCATAGCATTTAACCCTTAATTTACGATGAACGGGATAGTTTTCGTCACAAGATAAACTATTATATATGTAACTGGTCAGTGTACAGAAGACAGATGTGGACTGTGACGTGTGCTTCCGCGGCCTGATAGATATATAGGAATCGTCACCGGAGGGCAGTGTGATTGACACCACGGACAGTTGGGACAACCAGGTTCCCTAACGACAGGCAATGGAGACATCAATATACAGCGCCAGGACATCGGTGTAAGTGTGACCGGAATTGAAATTAAGGTGTGGACTTGCAATTCTCATATCATGTAGATTCTTAACATAATACATATTCACATATGACAGTCCAACAATCAAATCGCTATAATTTCATATAAAACCCCATCCTTTTCCCCCATCTCAATAACATTTTCTATTTGTTTTGTTCATATCCACATTGTTATCATTATTATCTTATCAGAAAGTTTCCAACACAACACGTGACAGATAACCATCAGGTTCTAAGCCTAGTTTCAAGGACCCGAATGATCCGCACATCGTGTGAAAAGTCGTCTCTCTCGACTAAGAAAAAAGAATAATCATTTTGTATAGTTTTCCGTTTTCCTCGACTTAAAAGAAGGAATAATTTTGTTTAGTTTTCCGTAAACGAAGAGCAAGTTCGTTGTTGATCTTGATTCGGAGCTAGATATCAAGAATGATCCTTTCCCTGTGCACACACACACACACACAAATTACAATTTTGTTGTCCAAAAGAATATGACGGTCAAAAGGGTAGCTTTTTGATTTATAAGGATTTTTTAATTCATGCAAAGAAGGTCTTACAACTAGTGCTCATGGATCATATTTGTGGTTAGTCCCCTTTTGAATTGTTTTCATTGGCTATAATAATAATTTGGTTGTTTCGGTCAGTTTTTCTTAAATTTCTTTAACTCCGGCTCATTAAATCGCATATCATGACCGATTTTTTACAAACAGAATTGAGAGGAAAATATTTTGGGATTATTTTTGAGCAATCAATCAATTTTATCAATTCGCCTTTCTCTGTATTTCAATTCTTTGCCTTCTGACGACTCATCTTCTACTCAGAAACCTGGGCTGACGACTGAAGGTTGCTACTGAACCGTGGGTTGAGCATTTACACACGTTCACATCAACGATCAGGCTTCGGCAAAATCTAGCTCCGCCCCTTCACGCCCCAGTCAATATTCTTTCCACCTGATCGTGACTGAAGTGAGCGTGATCGAAGCGAACCTTGACCGGACCGATAGGTGTGCATCAGTGCCGGATCTACAACCCGCAAAACTCTGCAGTGCGGGGGCGGGAGGGGGGGGGCGGAGGAAAGTAAGCCTTTAGGGGGGGCCCTCAGCCATTGACATAGCAGAGGGTTCGTACATGCGCATAAAAAAAATAAACGTAGTTACTCCGAGGTACAGAAACGAATACAATATCACAGGTAAAGTTAAAGTTCCCTGTGCATGTATCACCGTGCCATGAAGGAACATTTAGGATATGTGATTTTCGATGCCGGACATCTCGAGGGTGATGTGATCAGCACCACGCTCCGGCCGCATTTACAACTCCCCCCCAAAACGGGTACCATTTGATTTGATGCTGGGTGGACCCTGGACCAGCTTTTTGCGGGGACAAAGCTGGAAAAATTCCGACCTTAGATCAAATCAGGCTACAATTTCATGAGAAAATAGTGTCATATATGTATATCACATCACCACCGGTGTCGAAACCGGGATGGAGGGGCCCGGGCCCATCCAGTTCTCGTTTGACCCCCTTTTAAGGAGCACAATGCATATCTTCCAACATATTACATAACTTTTGCACACAGAAACTTCACACACAACAGGTGGGAAATTACGCAGGATTCTGCTCTGAAATGGGCAGAATCAATAATGTGGAACTCGTATCATTCGGTTTGAGTGTCTTTCTTGTGCTTATGGGTTTACTATTTCAGCATTTCCTTTTTCAAACCTACAATGAATTAAGAAAAACGCATGGCATATTATGAATGAATATGTGCGAGAATAGAGGAAGAAGCATGGTAATACTGCAGTCTTCATGCTCTTGAATTAGACAGTCCATTGCAAAATAGGCTCCTTTGTTTCTCTTCGGAAGAGTCAAAAATCGGCCTCGCTTAGATGAAAATTTTATCTTGGGCCTTCCGTTTCTATGTAAATATGTATGAAGATATTAAACTCCTACAAAAGATTGTAAGAATAAGTATTATAAACAGAATACGATAAAAAATTCTCAGTCAAAAGTTCCATGTAAAGTATTATGTTGTATAATTACATAATCACAGTAGTGTAGTGAATTTTTTGTCCAGCTAATAAAGTTCGATGTACCCTGATATATATGTTTTGTTGTCAAATACAGTTATTGCAATTACTATTTTTCAAAGATTAATTCAAGTGTATTAGGTTTCACATTAAGGAAAAAAATGCCCCTCTTCCCGCAAACAGAAATAAATCAGTATTTATGCTTTACTTAGCTTTACCCCCCCCCCCCAAATCTCTTAAGAAATCGGCGCCTATGAACATCATCCCCTTCCATTTTAAAAACAAATTAAGTTGAATTCAATATGGCGGCCTAATATGGTGGACATCCGCTTGGAACACACCAACGTGGTTCCCCCTAAGCCTAACCTGTTTCTATCAATTGTACCCAGCCTAACTCCTTTACTTTTTATAGGGGTGTTAACGGACTTTTGAATCACACTGTAGGCCCTCGTATGTGAGTTTGTCAACATGAGATGAAGAGTTACACACACAGACATTATATATATATATATTTGCGGGGGGCGGGCAAAATTTGTAGATCCCTCACTGTATGTTGTGGGTGAGGCTAGCTTCACAGGCGGCACAGATCAATGGAATCAATAAATCTCTAATAACTTGCTTGTATTAATAGCACTAATTTTTCTTTCATGCGGGTTGATCAGCACTAATTTAGCACTAAATCATAGCACATGTTTCGTAATTTGTGCCGTTATGGGGAGGCCCCCCACTCATCAACAAAGATGAACAAGATAATCTTTTTGCCCCCCCCCCCTTCCCGGTCGCGTACTAAATATGAGACTATATTTTTTCCAACTTATGTTTCGTTTTGAAAAATAAATTTTGAAAAATATTCTTGCACTAGTTAAATGAACATGGACTCAAGTTTTCGCTACCAGCAAGAAGTAGGTGACAGGAAGATACATGTGCAGATGAGAGTCGCAGCTACGTCTCAGCAAATCAAGAGTAACGTGGAATTATCCCCCTAGAAATTCGCAGCTTCGGTTTCCAGTTTTTCTTTGTACCTACCAGGTTTTGTATGTACTGGTGCGGTCGGTGTGAAACAATAACACAGCGTACCCCGGTGGAAAGAAGGGGGGGGGGGGCAGAGAATTTTAAATCTTTTCTTTTCCATTTACAACTACATTGCACGGACGAAAAGACTTCAAATCAGGGGGCCAGGTGGAGCTTGAGCCTTCTACGTAAAAAGTTGAAGGTGGAAAAAATTCGAGGCGATTGTCAGATGATGCGGTGGTTTAGTCGGTAGGGCGTCTGACTTCCAAGCGGGAGACCCAGGTTCGATTTCCGGGGTGGGTGATCTAAGGTAGGAATTTTTCCGGCCTTGTCCCCGCATAAATCGACTCCTCAAATGAATGGGTAACCCTGCGAGTTAAATGCGGCCGGAGCTTGATGCTGATCTCACCAGCTATGAACATGACGTTTAAAACTATGGGTGTGCGGGAACCCGAAAAGTCGGGACCGGGATCGGGAATAAAATTTCCCGTCCCGACTTCGGGAAATGATTTGATTTGATTTACTTTATTTTACTTCGCGTTTTGTGCCTCTTGGCTAATTTGCAAAAATGGGGATGAGTGATGATATGATGAAATTGATGAATAGACATTCACAAACAACCATGTCCGAGCGGGATTCAAACCCGAGACCCTTGGCATCGCAGCACGATGTGCTAACCACTCAGCCACTGGGTCCGGCTTCGGGAAATGACTTCCGACTTTTCGGAATCCCGAACAATCGGGAAATACCGAATGTTCATTTCAAAAAGTCGTTAATTCTCGACTTTTTCTGCATTGTAAGTGTCTGGAACTTATCGGAAATTGTTAGTTTTTATTCCAGAAATGCAAAAAGAATCACTTAAAGTAAAAATGACGTGTAGAATTCAAAATTTCCAGAGCTTCGAGAAATTTCGAAAATTTCCTGACTTTGTCGGGAAATTGCAAATTTTTCCCATCCCGAATGTCGGGATTTAAAGAATTTCCCGTCCCAATCCCGTCCTGACAAAAAAAAAAATCTGTCCCTCACACCTCTATTTAAAACAAAGAGTAAACTTTTAATAAATCTAAATGGCCAAGAAATAAAAGTTCATCCCTTGGTCGTTCCGCACAGTGCTTCAGTATGATGTGAAGAAAACAGAGGGAGGGCAAGATTGTCTTTTTGCTCCCCCCCTTCCCTCCCAGTTACGCCTTACAAAATGAGACTGTATGTATTTCGAGTCATCTTGGTTTTGAAGAATATTTGGAAAAATATTTTTGCACTAGATTTGTGAACGTGCACTCAAGTTTCCGTTAACAGCAAGAAGCGCACGACATCGCAGTCAGGTCTCTGCAAAACAATTATCCCCGTTGGAATTCCCTGCTTCTGTTTCCAGTTTCCTGCCAGGTTTTGTACCTGCAAGTGTGCTCACATATAACAATGCATCGGGAATGAGGGACAGAGGACAGCTTAACATTTAAATCTTCCAGTGCACTTTCCAAACACGAGCTTCCTTTAAGGACCTCTTGTTGTCAAAAGACCATCGGCCATGAGAAAAGTGCACCTTGTAAGTTCTTGGAAATTCAAGTCTAGGTCTAATCTCCCCTTCCCTCTCCAAATTTAGACTTGGGAAGACGACACAATCATTGTTCAGAGTAAAAAAAAACTGCAGATGGTGTGTTTCGGCAGTTACTCTGGAAATTGTAGTGACGAGTTTGGATTTCCTTCCGCACCAAGCGATACAACTGTGCATTTATACGTGTAAATCATTTGCAGAAAGTACACGGACTGCAAGGCAGGCTCGTAGCTAGAACTGACCTCCAGGGGGGGCTCACGGGTTATCAAGGGTGGCTTTGTAAACCAAGTCCATTTTTCAAAAGTTTAATAGTATTAAATGAAGGTAAATTATGTATGTCGGGGATCATTAAGTTAATTTAAATTATAAAATTTATAAATATCATACAAATACTACAGTTCTTTATTCTATGTATATCTTCTAAAACATCTCTTGAAGTGCTAATGACTGCCCTTAATACACACTCCATACTATTTTTGATTATACAGATATTTATATCATACATGTTAAAATGTACAATATTCACTTCAATCATAGTGCCTACCGTACATTCCACCCCCGGCCAAAGCAATAAAACTTGGGATCTGTTTACATTTGACGTAGATGCGGAAGGAATGTGGATAATGACATCGAAGTCACAGATTTCTGTCAAACAAGAGGCTGCAACAGGGGCAGGGAAGGTACAGATAAAGAAGGCCACCTATGAAAGAACTTTCTAAAGTCTAGAGAATTTTCTAAACTCTCGCCGCTGCTTAGACTTCTGCAAATAAACAAGATGAATGAACGAAGTTGTGAACAAAATAATATATTCTGTCTACATTTTCACTCTTCATCTCAAACAAATTAGAATACAAAGTAGTTTTACCTAATGTCAATGGGGCTGGAGGCAGTGCCAGAGGGTGGCTGGCGACCCTGTCAGGGGGGCTAAGACCCCCCTGGCCCCTGCCTGGCTACGTCGGAAGATCACTGCACTGCACTGCAATATTTGCCTGATATAGAATCAAGAGGCTGGTAAGTTTTACTTCTCTCCTTACGTTTTCTTTACTAATTTATATTTTCTGTGTGAAAGGACAGAAGAAGACAAGACTAGAGACAGACAAGTATCGTCTCCATATACCATCAATTCTCTACCCTTTCGGGCTTTAACGCTGCAAACCTTGGAATGTATAAACCACCTCCTCTCGTGGAAAGGGAAGAACCTTTTATTTCTTGGCCATTTAGATTAATTAAAAGTTTACTCTTTGTTTTAAACGTCATGTTCGGGGCCGATGACGTAGTTCTTGACCTCAGAGAGAGGTAACAACATTTATTCTTATGTTCACGGGTGATTCATTTTACGTAATTGTTTAGTTTTAGGTGGCAAGGTCGAAGTATGATCGATATTTTAGACTAATAGGGGGGCGGGAACCATCACCCCTCTCACCTTCAGTCTTATGCTCTTCTCTCAAATCTGAAACATCTGAGAAGGCCCATTGATCTGAAAAGACATGTAAAGTTCAGACTGATTTCATTGAAATGCAATACCAGTTACCTAACTGATATGATAATTACAGATCAAAATATCTAATTTTAAAACTGTTGGCGTAGCGTGGCGACTTGCCCCATATTTGACACCTCGGCCCTCTTCAACTATGTACTATATTTGAAAGTCTTCGTTGCAAAACTTTAGACTAGCAAATTCTCTCAAATTACTGATAGTTTCATTTCTTAATTTCAATTTCTTAATAGAAGTCTGAGATTTGAAAATATCAGTAATGGTGAAAGAATCGTTTTTGTACACCATTTTAGAAGCAGAAATATGTTATATGTTAAATTATGAAAAGTAGGGTAGACCAGGGCATTACGGATCAATTTTTCTTTACAACAGTTTTTATTAGCCAAGGAATTATGCTAACAACACAAAACTGTACCAAAAAATTAATTATAGTTTCTACTACATGTGCATAGCATTGAAAGAACCAGAAGTTGAAAATACAATTCAGAAAAAAATATTTTGTGAGACACTGCAATTGATCCGTATTACCCTGATAGCAGGGGTAAAACGGATCACTAACGGGGCAATATGGATCCGTTTAATTTTATGTATATAACATAAGATTAAAAACATACAAAAACATAAAAACAAGTACCGTATACTGTATTACAGTTTTGGGATCTGACATATACCGCACACAAATTGTTTTCTTCCGACAGCATTTACACAACGCTCATGATACCATTTACGACAGGACTGACATTGAATCCAATCTCCCATCTGTGCACATCTTGGATCATCATATGAAATGTTACAAAAACTACAAGAATTGCTAGCAATCATGTCTACATTCGACATGATATTTCTTCGAACGCCCTGACTTTTGAAACGCCCTGCTTTCTGCTTGCCTTTGGAAGTGGATGTCGTGCTTGTTTTGTTTTGCCTTCATTGTTGAAATGTGTTGTGGAGATGTTGTTCGGCGCTGTCTTTGTACTCTCGTAGACATCACTTTCTGTGGGGATGGCAATAATTGTCGAACTTGTTCTTGTGTGCCATAGCCGCTTTCTCTACTGCAACTTGCTGTGTTGCTCGATGAGAGATCAAACTGATCCTTGGTTGCTGTATCTGAATTGTCCCTATTAGCAATTAAATTTAACTTGTGTGCTGGAATTGCACGCCGATTTAGTGGAAAGTTTCCAGTGGTCTCAAATGCTTTGATACCATTCCCAACTGTTGCGGCCTCTCTCCAAGCTCTGTCGAAAATATGTCCAAACACAAATTTATTAATAGTACGATTATGGTGTTGGTGTTGCCACTGAGTTGCATACTGGTGATAATACGATTTCAGGGGTTTGAAAACAACGACATCAAGAGGTTGCAATATGTGTGTGGTGTGAGGAGGAAGCAATAACAATTCGATGTTATTTTCTTGGCATGTTTCTGCAATGTCAAGTGCTACGTGTGCACGGTGTTCATCAAGAACTAGACTAACTTTTACAGGAGCTCTGGGTTTCTGGAAATGTTGAAGCCACACTCGAAAAGCATCTTCTGTCACCCATCCGGAATCTGTCATACAAAAATCTGTACCCGGAGGCATATCATCAAGAAATTCATCATGCCGTCGTATGCCTTTAAATATAACAAATGGCGGAACAAACACTCCTGTTGCACTTGCACAAACCAGAACAGTTACATTTTCTCCTCTTTCGGCACTTGTTATTGACACTACATTACGGGCGCCTTTCTGTGCTACTACTAGCGGGGGGCGATTGTTCAAAGGAAATCCTGCTTCATCTTGGTTGTAGATGCATTCAGGACGATTTTGTAGGTTACAGTCTGTCATTATCTGCTGTAATGTCTCGTAGAATTGTTGAACATTAGCATCTGTCATAGCCATACCTCTTTCCTGCGAGAGACCTTGTGGTTTTGCTTATGCTGAGTTCTGGGTGGCGTTGCTTAAATCCATGGAACCAGTCTTCACCTGCTAGTCCTTTTTCTTTATTAAAGGGATGCGGTATGTTCTCTTTCTCTGCAAACTTCAAAACGTATCTTCGCACAGCTTTGGGAGTTAGCCCGAATCCTCTTCGAGCTCAATCACACAATCTCGAAGAAAGAGCCTGCTCAAACTCAACACTAAACAGTTGCTTTACACCAGGACGACCGACGACATCTGATCCACCAGATGTTCTTCTTTGCAATGAAGTATATGGCACACCACAAAGTTCCGCAGCTTGCCGAATAGTCTTTTCTCCGGATGTCACCAAACGCACAGCTTCACACATTCCTACTACAGACCACGTATTTCTGGTGGATTTCTTTTGATAATCGCGAACCATCTGGAAATTTAAAGCGTCGTGTTAGAAGAGATACTGTTAAGTAAAAGTACGTAAAACGTACTGAAAGTGGGAGATCCGTTTTGCCCCGTTTTGGCCGATCCGTAATGCCCTGATTTGCATATTCTCGACATATGTCCATTTAAATAATAACAAATAGGGTTAGTCATATCAAATACTGGCACATCGCAAAAACACACCCTACCTTATCACATGTTAAATTGTAGAGCACTTAAACCTCTACATTCTACAATGCAACCTTACCAAACGTCGAACAAAACTTACAATGGGTACTTTTTCTGCACCGTCTCCACCAACTTGCTTACAACAATCACTTGTTACTACAGACGCGCGCCAACTGCCACAGCGAACAAAGACAGGCAGCGAGTAAGCGGACAGATGGCAGCATGATAGGCTATATTTTTCAAGTTCGTGCCTGCAACAGTTTTCTTTGCAGGTCACGTGAACCTTACATTGATCCATAATGGCCTGTGATCCGTAATGCCCTGGTCTACGCTATTGCTCCTACATAATAAAATATACCATATTGCCTCGATCTCATCGTCTGCCTTCGCGATTAGCCAAAAATGGCAGAAAATGGAAGTAAAATAAACAAAATCTCTGATTATTTTTTTCTAACGGTTTCATTCACGTAATACTTCTTTTAGTATGCGACGTTTTTGTTAAAATTATACTACGATTTATAAAACGATGATATGAGAACATTGGCTACTTTCTTTGCAACACATCGAAGAGAAAGTATCAGAAACATGAATTTTCTCAATACGATTGCAGGTGTACTTCGCCCCCTTTTAAAAGTAGCGCTCTTTCAGTTATGTTACTAATCATTAAAGGAATGCCTCACTGAATGCGAAGATCGGGTGCCATGCAGGAATGGAAATTTGCTGTAATTATCGTATGACTTAAAATTTCAGATTTCATATATTAGCGCCGTTTAATGGAATTATAAGCAACAAAATAATCCGTAATAGAGGCCTCTGGGCTTCCTCTTATCTCTTATGAGACTTTGTCACTGTCGAGATTCATATATTCAATAACTATATATTTACTATTTATGTTATAAATATATAATTATGACAATAAAATATAATAAGATATTTAATAATATATGAGGAGGGGGAGAGATTGCAAAAACTGATTGATGGATTTGAAAGCCTGCCCCCCCCTCCAAAATAAGTTCCGACGTCCCTGCCGTGGAGTGGGAGCATGCTGAGCAGTGGATGCAACATCCACGTAACTGGAACCGCAAGCTATGTAATGAAATAAGCTCGTACAATTACATTGACAGTTACAATTAAAATGAGCACATACGTTGATACAAGAGTTGTTGGAAATGTTGTCCTCCTGCTTCCACACATTTACAGCATTTTTTAAAGGAAATTTTTACTAACACGTATCAGTTCCTCTTCCGAAATTGCTTCAATTTCTCGCACCCCCTTGGGGAGGCATTAGAGAATTTCAGGGGAGGCGTGGTGAGAAATGAAAAATATATACATGAATTACCCCCCTCCCCCCCAAAAATAGTTGTGACAAACACAAACCCCTTGCGTAGGTCTCAGAAAAGAAACTTCTGCAAATAGTCCTCTCTTTCACCGCTATTCACACACACATCTTATTTACACTGCCCTATAAATAGTTTGCCCCGATATCGCTAGAACCCTCTGCATCTCTGTTGGAGGCAGACGAGCAGTGTAAATATAGGACAATTAATAGAAAATTTAAAGAAATCTCCGTTCTTTTCTCTGCAATGTGATGAGACAACTGACATTTCAATACACTCTCAGTTGCTGTTTTACTGTAGATATATAGTATTATATATTGACGGAAAATGCTTCATAGAGGAAATATTATTTTCCCAAACTCTTCAGACAACCACCAAATCTCAGGATGTTTTTCTGCTCTGTGCAACTTTTTGGCAGCTAACAATCTTCCTTTGGAGAACGTTGTTGGAATATGCACTGATGGCGCACAAGCCATGATAGGATGCCATTCTGGATTTGTTCAGCTTGCAAGAAAATAGAACCCTAACATCATTTGTTCTCATTGTATCATACACAGACAAGCTTTGGAAGACTCTGCCTGAAACACTTAAAAATGTTTTGAAATTAGTAATCGAAGTAGTAAACTATGTCAAATCTAGTGCTCTGAGGTTTTATGTCAAAGAGTTGAATAGTGACCAACAAACTCTTCTGTACCACACTGAAGTTCGTTGGCTCTCAAAAGGTAACATGCTTGCTCGGCTCTTCAATCTGAAATCTGAAGTTGAAATATTTTTGATGAGTTCAAATAAGAAAGATCCGTAAATGCAATTTACAGATGATAAATGTATCCACCACATGGTGTATTTATCAGACTTCTTTGAATCGATCAACCTTTTGAATTTGAAACTGCAAGGACAGAAAAACATTTTGAAGGCTTATGATAGCATGAAAGGTTTCCTGGGAAAAATAGCTTTGTGGCAATGTCGCTTTCAGAGTTCAGAACCTAAAGTTACATCCTTCCCACGTCTCTTCTTGATGACACACAAAATCTTACACTAAATTTGAAAAGTGAATTGAAGAACTTGATTTCAGAACATTTGGCATCCTTGAAAACTAAAATTGGATGCTACTTTCCATATATTTCTTCAGATAACTTGCAATTTTAGTTGACACGAGATCCGTTCAAAATAGAAGTGGACTTGCTTCCTGATTCCCTTCAGGAGCAGGCAATCGACCTAAAACGTGATTCTCAAGCAAAAGCGGAGTTCCCAAACATGACTGTTGAAGATTTTTGGTTATGCTAAAAAATAGAAGAAGAAGACAAGTTAAGCTACCTAGATATATTGATGAAAAGGAAGAGAGGACAAGAAATTGAAAACGCTTGGCATCAGAAGAAGTGTGCAGCAGGGATATTCTGCCATAAAACAAGTGATGTAAGTGAGGTGACAAAAATAAATTTTATAAAGAATATGGAGGACAGAATAAAGAAAATATGCACTAAAGAATGTGAAAAAGAAGGCAAAATAAATAGCTTATGGAAATAGCTGGAAAATAATGGCTATGAGAAGCAGGATAGACTGGACATAAACAGAAGAAGGAAGAAAAGGGGCAGGGGAGAATTGGAAGAGAAATAAAAAGAGGAAGAGAAAGAAAAAGAGAGAAGGTTTGGAATAAGGAGTATGGGGAAGACCACAGAAAAGATATGATATGCAAAGTGCTTAGGAAAGCGGGCATTAAAACTTACAGAAAGGGAGGGAGAAGCATCTTAGGAATAGCGAAGAATGCAAACAAGAAAAAGGAAAACAGAGGAAGAGGAAGGGATTATCTACGAAGTGAAATGTAAAGAATGTCAGAGTGCGTACATAGGAGAAACGAAAAAGAGGCTAAAAGACAGATTGAAACAACATAGGGGTGATGTACGACTTAAGAGAGAGAGAGAAATGCGATATTTAAACACACGAGAGAAACAGGACATGACATAGAGTGGGATGAGGCTAAGCAGATAGGAAGGGAGAAGAGAATGCTAGTGAGAAAATGGAAGGAGGCCAAGGAAATAGAGAAGAAAGGTGAAGAAGACACAATGAACTGGAATGGGGGACTGAAGTTAAACAAAGAATGGAAGAAGGTGTTAGAAAGAGTGGAAAGGACAAGAGAGAAAGAGGAGAGGAGAAGGAAGAAAAATGAAGGAAAAAGAGCGTGAGATAAAAAGTCCAACAACATTCTATAAGGAAGTAAATATGTTTAGCCTTTTAGGTGAAAGTACAGTTGACAAGGGAAAGCCAGCTAGAAAGTTCCAGAACAACTTTTTTAATAGTCTGGAGGGAGTAATGTTTGTGTATATATATATTGCCCTGTTTTTGTATCTTGTTACATTTGTACTTGGTGCAGAGTCTGAAGAAGACCTTGCTTGAAGGTTGAAACGTTACGTTCAGTTTATGTTTTTAATAAAATAAATTACTGCCTTGGTCAGCATATTCAGTTTTTCATAATCATGGAAACAAGGCTTAATGGTGTTATAATTGGTTATGCTATTTTCCTGCATATCCACAAGTTACTTCGGAAACTGCAAGGTTGTGGGTGCAGTTTTCATAAACATATCTATGCGAGTCTGGGTTTTCTATACTGGCTTACATCAAATCAAAATACCGAGCACAGCTGGATGTTGAAAATGATCTGAGGTGTGCATTATCGCAGTTGGAACCAAACATTCAAAAACATGTGAAAGAAAAACAGTGCCGGCCCTCCCATTAATTGCATTCTTAAGAAATAAAACCAAATGATGTAGCTTGAAATTTTAACTGCAATGAGAGCAGAATCCTTTGTAATGTAGGCCTATTAAGCACTTTTTTTAATTAATGAAAATGTTCGATCAACAAAACAAGTATTAGTATTTTTTTAATATCTGTAATAATAGAAGCATTATAAAATATTTTTGAGTTTGATTTATTAACCCTAACAGCACAGTAGAACTTTTTATCATCAATAATTCATTACACCTAGAGGGAGGGGGTGTGGACTAATTTGTGGTTGCAAAGGGGGGCGCAGGCCCAAAAAGGTTGAGAACCCCTGTTCTAATGTATAGCTTCAGGTTTAAAAGTCGGTAGCTTGATACGCAGATACTTGAAAATGTCTGGTTCATGTGCAAGGTGCCGGAAGGATTTGTGAGGTGTATGTTCCATTCGTGCACCAACGTTGTCTAGTTTCTTCCCTGTAAGCACATGCCATTTCACCCTTTGCTTCTTATCAAGAACAGACCCTGTTTCCCTAAATCTGTTCACAAATTTTCCAATACTGTCCGTGTGTGGAACAGGAACATCTTTATTTATTTATTTATTTATTTATTTATTCTGCTGCAAAACACCTTCTAACTTCCCTACAAGCATTGTAATGACGTAAGAGTCCTACATAAAAATTAGTTGTTTTAAATTACACTGTAGAAAAGCACTAGTAATATGTAAACTAAAACAAAACAATCTAAAACACTTGTTAACAACTTAACACCTCACAAACACTTGCAAACTTGACACCAGTTATCTGAGTACTGAAGCACTGACATGTCCAGTGCCAAGGTCAGTGTACAGCTGTGGGTCTAAATGCTGGCAGATGTGCTCTCATTGCCAGGCGCTCTAGGTGCTGCTCCATGGACGACTTGACAGTGAAAAGCACAGTATATATCTTGTAGTATTTTTGATATTTTTTTTACTAAGGGTCCCCCAATATTTTAGTTGCATGTACATATATGCCTTGCTTGAATTCAAACACAGGATTCCTTTCTCTATCCCTGAACCATCACTTCTAGGTAGTATATAGTAGTGAATGTTAACTTGATGTTGTGGATTAATGCTCAAACTGTATGATTTGTTTATTGGTCATTGACCACTGCAAATTTCAAGCAATTGCTTTCTGTTCACAATAACAGAAGTGTGATTCCTAACACCACAGAAAGGATAAAAATTGTGAAAATCATTAATTATATAAAGGAGTAAATTCAAATACGTATGCTTTACCCTCATTCCAATCCCAAAGACCATGACAAAGGCTACAAAAAAGCATGGACATTTTCTTTTATTAGTTCTTTTATCTAAAAGGGATGAGTGGACAGGAGAATGGAGAATTTAGAACTGTATAATATGTATTCATCTCAATATATTATTAGAATAATTAAATCAAGAAGAGTTAGGTGGGCAGGCCATGTGGCATGAATGGAAGAGGAAAGAAGAGTTTACAGGATTGTCGTTGGGAAACCTGATGGTAAGTGGCCTGTAGGAAGGCCAAGACGAAGATGGAGATATAATGCTGAGATGGACGTAAAGGAAATTGGTAATGATGGAAAAGATTGGATTGATCTTACCCAGGATAGGGACAGATGGAAGGCTTGTGTTGCTGCAGCCATAAACTTTTGAGTGTAAGAAGTCTAGATTTGGTTGGTAAGTTAGTTAGTAGTTATTTTATCTACTTCAGCACTTCACTATTCATCCTCATTGTTGAAATTTGCCTAGTGAAGTAGAAAAATGATGAAAAATAACCAAAAACAAACAAAACAACAGATTATCTGTGTAAAATGTCTAGATTTAATTGAACTGAAAATTACTGCTTGTCCTCTTACTGGGATGTCATTATGTATAAGGCTCATTCAATATATAACAGGAAATATGTTGTAACAAATATTTATTACAAGCACCAAAAGAACTACAGTACTATGTTTCAACATAGTGCCCCTAGTTCAATGCACCCACGCCATCATTTGATAAGGTCACTGATTCCACAGGGAAAAAATATTTGGACGTGTGTGTAACCACTCATACACTGTTGACTGGACTTCGTCATCATTCTGGAACCTCGATCCACTTAGTGCATCTTTCAGTGGACCAAAGGTGTGGAAATCGGAGGGTGTGGTAAGCACTCAAACTTTAGGTCCTCGATGGTAGACAATGTGACACTGGCAGTCTGTGGTCTCGCATTGTCATGGAGCAAAAGCACACCAGTGGACACAAGACCACTCATCTCTGCACCCACCTCGCACACACTTTCCTGAACCTAAGTATGTCATGACTATGCTTCGGATAGTTATGCACTAAAAATTTTTTAAATATGCATGCAAATATGCTCTTAAAATGCTCGAAATATGCTCTTTAACTAGTTATTAACTCCACTGTTTACATAAGTAAAAAAGTATGGTTTGGCTTACCTTATTGACAATTGACCATATTTTATATATGGCTTTTGTATATGTATTTTTATCGTAAGTTCACTAACTGTTTCTGACTTCACAGAAAGTCACGATTAGCAGAATTTCAACAGCTTTCTCTCATTCATTCTACTCAGCATGAAAGGTTACTATTGCACTTAATAACTACGTATTGTTTCTGATGCTCACAAGTAAACTTATGCCTGTTATCCATGAGAATACTTTTATACTCTGAAAACACTTTCTCCACATCACAAGAAACAATAGGCGCATGTTGTAATTTCAACAAATCTGAAACGTGCAGTTCATTTGGAATACCGTCCACATTTTGTTTCCCTTCATGAAAAGAGCAAATGTCCTTTAGGAGCTTGTAGCCAGAATTCTTCGCAAACACATACTGAAATTTTTCGAGTACTTCTAGCCTTCCAGCATTCAACAGAACTTGTTCCACCTTTTCCACCTCCTGAAGACTTTCCTTAAGAGAGAGTCCCCTTGTCTCCAGTTTCCTTATTGCTGCTGCAATGCACATGAAATTCAAGCTAATAAATACGAGCTCTTCTCTAACACTGTTTGTATTCAGGGCTGTTTGTGCCTCCTTAATACAAACAGTGTCATTGGGATCTAATTGTTCAACAATGTTGCTCACTGCTTCAAAATTGTCTGCAAAGTAAGTTGCAGTATTAAGCCAAGTGCCCGATCTTGTTATAACAGGGGAAGGAGGGAGGGGAGTGTTTATGGCACAGTTTTGAAACTTAGGTTTGCAATTTGGGGCTTTCACAAACACCTTTTTCACAGAGGAAATTACCCTGTTTACTTTAAGGTAAAGTGCACAAACCACTTCAGCTACACGATGAAGTTCATGCACCACACAAGTTACGTGGATCATTTTTGGTTACAGAACTTGAAGACCCGTCATAGCTTTTGTCATGTAAACTGCTGCATCTGTACACACCAGAAGCACATGATCGTAGGCTATGCCCAAAGGCTACAAAAGACTCAGCGCATCATTATAAAATGCTGCGATACTTGAGTGATTCACACCTTCTAGCACAGACACTGTGAGTAAATAAGAATTCTCTCTCTCTTCTTCAACACCAAGAATACCAAACACAAAATTAGCAACACACCTCTGTTCAGAATCTGTTATTTCATCCAAAAAAAAAACAGATAGTTTTGTCCACTGTTTTTGCTCTCAATTTACTTAATGTATAACACCGGAAGATATTTTTTTCTTAGAGTAGATTCGTCTGGAACAGGCCGTTCAGTGTATTTCTTCAGAAAGTCTGCAAAGACCTTGTTTTTCAACTTTGCCAGTGGTATGTTTGCTGACACCAAGGCCCTGAACAAATCTACATTGAACTGAGATAACTGAGGTCCTGACTTACTTAGTGATGGCTTGATTAAAGACTGTTGGTTCTTGCTTTTGATTTTCGTTTCTCTGTTCTTGATGTGTTTTGAAGTTTGTAGATGTTGAGTTACTTGGAACCTTTTCCCAGCTGACACTGAGGTTTCGCAGTATTTACAAAACAAGACTGAGCCGTCGGTAGAAAAATCTTTAAATTATTTTACATATGCACTGAGCGAAGTACAGATCGCTTGCTTCTTCTTTCGGCATCTTCGGATTGCAGTCTCGCACAGCCACTGTAAAACTAACGATTCTCTCACTCAAAACCAACCGGTAGACAAAGATTAAAATTACGCACCGTATTAGCACCTGTTCTAGCAGGGGCATTTCCAGAGAGATGACTCACCTGCGAACAAAGATAACAAACTGGTTTTGACTACGAAGAATACCTGACAAATGAATCATGTTTCTGAATTGCTCCAAAGGAAAGGAATCTACAATATATCCTGAAGACACTGAAAATATGCATTTGCATATGCTATATGCAAAATGCATAATTATCCGAAGCCTAGTCATGACTGATATGATGGGCTGATCCTACACTTATTTCCATCTGGGAAGCAATTTCACTGACAGTAATATGCTGGTTCTCCTGTATCAGGTCCTCCACTTGAGCAATTTTACTTTCCGTGACTGCAGTGACAGGGCAGCCTGGACACTGGGTATGCCCTGTTTGAACTTCTCAGCCCACTTGTACATTGTGATCTACTCATACAGTTGTCACCGTACTGAACTGTCATGCGGCAATGAATTTCTATCTGTTTCATGCCTTCATTCAACAAAAATCTCAATACACTTCGATGCTCTAGCTTGGAGCACTCCTGTAAAAGTACTGCCATCTTGTGTAACTGTTTCCCATCATCCTGTGTGTGAGGCAGGGATGCCAGCCCCAGCTATGAATAGCTTACAGATGCCTCCACAAAATAACAAACATATAACAATCACGGTCGTATTTTAGATTTCTACTAGCCACTAGATACTACTTTTCCGGTTATTTGTTGAATGTACCTTGTATATTCCAAAACAAATCATGAAAAAATAACATTAATTGCAGACACAAACCTTACTTCAATTACTATTTCTTTTAAAATCTAACAAATTATAATCCAAGATTTACAAAAACTGATTTTATTGACAGTGACCATTTCTATCCTGTACCTGACTTTCCTGAACTGAGTTACACATAAAGCCATCTTCATTCTTGTTGAACTGTCTTCAAGAGCAACAATTAAACTTTATCAATAAATCATTCCTTTATTATCACTTTTATTTTGCATAGTTTACTGGTATCTTATCCAGTAAAAAAAAATTAATGTGCTTGATTGTTAATAATATGCAATTAATTCAACTAATTCAACAGAACTAAGTAACAATTAGTTATGTTGCTCAAAAATAAAAGTAGGCCGTATTATTTTAAAACTTGCATTAAACAATTAAAATTGTAATGGACAAAAAACAGAATAAAACCTGTTTGGTCCAAAATAAAGGAATGAATGAATAAACAATGAAAATTTCAGGTTTGTGAAAAAAAGTGAGAAAGGTTTTGGAGATAAAGGTATTAGAAGACCAGTAAGTTAAGTAATATGCCACAGTACTCAGGATAAATTTGTAAGGAAGCCTTGAAAGAAAGGTAACATTTCTCGCTAAATTCCACACATTCTGGAATTAAAAATTCACAAATCTTATCTTTTTTATATAAAATGCAGTAATTAGATCACTAAAAGTTTTATCGAAACCTATAATATTTGATCAGCAAGAAAATATTTAGTAGAAACTGACATTTAGAATAATTTGATGCCATTAGTTGAAAATGATAACTTGCAGAAGAATCTATTTACTCATAGGAAGAGACTTATTTTTAATGCACTGGTAAGCAATGAATAACAAAATTAACACAAAATCACCTTAACTCATATTTTGATATTTTTATTGGGTACTATTTCTGGACCATTGGTAAAGTGTTACAATTATGGTTGACAACTTAAAAATAATTGGATTATGGTTGCCAACTACCAAAAATCATTGCTTTAATTGCATTAATTCCTACACATTAATGATTAATGAATATAAGATTAAAAAGAAACAGGTAAAACAGAACACAAAATATCACCTCATGAACTTAATTTGGATTCAAATTGCTGATGACATTATTCTATACAGTAGTTTTTTATCTGTGTATTTTTGGGTCCTTTGAAACCAACTCATGTCAACCATTTTAACATACACACTAACACTGAAGTGAAGGTTGATTAGGACTCCACTCATGAGCACCCACGACTCTCTTAAAACCTTACCAAGATATTGTGCTTGGACAATTACACCATGTCCTGCGTTGCCATAAAAAGTAATCTAATTTCATTACTTTTAAACTTTAAAATATAATTTGAATACATAATGTACTGACTTCCTGGACACACTGTACATATTGGTTTGATAGTTATGCAAAAATGTTGCTTCCACTCTCCTGGTGAGGACAATTACTTTTTACTGCAACATACTCATGGATTAGCTCACAAAATCGTTCCATTTTAAATCAGCTGTCTTTTAACCATCATCAATTTCTTTGAAAAAGATGTACATATTGACGTGTCTGTGTGTGCAATCCAGTTACTTTTTAAAACTGACTAAGTCATAGTTACTTTACACCAAAAGTAACTTATTCATTTTGAAATTTAACTCATGGACGCCTGTAGAATTTTTTCCAGGGGGGGACTCGTACACAAGTGCAGTCGTGAACACACCCATGTTTTGATGAGCACGTGCACATAATATGTCATGCAATGCTGAACTATTATTTCCGCAGATTGTACAACAAGATATAAATGAACAGATTTTAAAATTCAATATCTGGTCAGCATTGACAGAAATAAAACATTTTATTAGAAAAATAATATGACAAACATACACATTAAAGAAAAACTGTTGTACACTACAAGGTGCTAAACACCAACATGGAGTTTGAAACATTTTGTATTAATTTTATGCACAGAAACTACAAATTATCTACTTATATATGTCATTCCTGGTTTTTGACAAAGATAAGTTGCAATGTTTCTATGGCAGTCACTACACCAGGAAACTGTCCTTGCAGTGTTGAAATAAATCTATGTAGGAAAACTGATCACGTGCATCCTTGTTTTGCTACATACAATACCAGCTTTCGCTTTCTCCTGAGAAGTTGTCAATATGGTAGAAATTTTCAACACCATTTATGAATTGCATGAACTTCTCTTTTTCAATTGTCTTCATTACAGGATGGAAGCATTGCAATGAATAAGCAACATTATTGTGTCTTGAAATGCAATAATGAAATCCATATATGAGATAAATGAGTACACCTTGTAAACATTTTCTGCTGCGGCAACCTGGTAATTGGGTTTAGGCTGTTGATTTGCAACACGAGGGGCTTCCTACAGCAGCAGCTAAGGTTTCGGCAAGATCAAGAAGTTGGTGAAAGCAGTTGGTGGTATCTGAGAAGTGATTTTCAAGGATATCCAACATAGCTCCTTGAAAAGATCTGATGACTTTACTTTAGAACATATGTAGTTGGTTCTAAAATGGCACTATTTGGCTGTGATGCGCACTGCTGAAGAGTGTAAGTAACGAGAACATTGTGCACTGAATTTTTTTCCAGAGGCCTGATGTTTCAGACAATCCACTATTTCTGCAAAGTTCTTAAAAATATTCTTATGCTTTTGTACTTTACAGACCAATGTGTTGCACAGAAGAGAGACACTTTGGAAATAATATTGCTTTTGAGAGATCTTTCACAAAATAAATTAATGATATCTTGCATGGTTGCAACTGTATTTTCAATCTGTGGCAACTATTTGTGTAGTTAACAACCAAATTTTATTTATGGCTAGCCTCCCACACTTTCAACAGTAATTATGTAGAATGATTTTTTGCTTTTTTTTCCTCATTAACTAACACACTCCTTAAATTTTCACAAAGAAAAAAGAAAAGTCAATAGCAGTGAACGGAGAAGGAGGGAAAGAGAGAGAGAGAGAGAGAGAGAGAGGCTTATTTGCACTACCAACAGAGGATTTGGTGGCTAACACTGAGCCTAACAAAGGTCACATTTGTTGCCTATACATATATGCTTAAAAAAACAACAGAAAAAGTAAGAGATGCAAGAGACATAGTAGTGTCAAAGAAAAACTGCTTATGGTAACATAGACAACCTGTACATCAAATAAAGGATTACATTGAAAACTATATTGCAAGTAATCAATATTATGTGTAAATATTGCATGAAAAATTAGCAATTTATTGAAATGCTGATTTTGAAAATAAACTTTTGTCAGCTCAACAGTCTATAAAAATTATCCCATTTCAAATCTCCAGAAGGGGGAAATTGTCCCCCTTGCCCCACCCACCCTGTGAGCAGACATGACTGTACTTTATTTTATTCTCTGATGACCATCTAAATTTAACATTTAATTTTCATTAATGCCTCCCCTGCAGCGACGTTGAAGGGAAGTGCGACCAAAAAGAAATTGTCTATATATAGATGCAACCGCAAATTCGTTTAATTATAAATAATGTAAGAAACTAACTATAAAAAGACTTCCCACAAAATAAAGCTAAGGAAAACAATCTACGAGGGGTCATTCAGAAAGTAACTGCCGTTTGGCTGTAAATAAAAAAACCCGCATAGATACAACAAAGTTTTACTTTACATCTGAAAGGTACACCTATCCTCTATTTTTAAACATAGTCGCCATGAAAATTCAAGCACTTGTCATAGCGTTTCACCAACTTACCAATCCCTCGGTTGCCTGGGAATTCAACAAACCTGTCACAGCATTTTGAAGATCCTCATCGTCAGCGAAGTGCTGTAACCAAAGCCACTTCTTCAACCTCATACAACACAGTCCAAGAAATGTTCGGAAACTTTTCAGAAAGTTCCAAGATTGTGAATCGATGGTTCTCATGAACTTTGTCATCAATTTTCTTGATGAGATCATCACTCACTACAGAAGGCCTATCACTCCTAGGTTCATCTTGAATGTTTGTTCTGACTTCTTTGAAAAATCTGATCTACTGACGCACAACACCTTCACCTATAATGTTTGGGCCATATACAGCACACAATTCATGATGAATGCCTGCTACTGACAGATTTTTTGCCCAAAGAAATCTTATCACTCCGCGTACCTCGCATTTGGCAGGATTTTTAATGGCAACACACATTTTGTGACATTATAACCACCACTACGATGCTCTCACTAGCACAGCTGGAAGCTTACTGAATCACAGATTGCGTGATGTAACAATGGTAGCGCCTTGCCCACTACTACTAGCGCCATGCCTCAATGGTGGTTACTTTCCGAAGTACCCTCATATATATAGACTCTACCACAAATAAACATTCCATATTAGGTAAGGTAAAACGTAAAGTTCTCCCTGCATACAACACCATGCCATGAAGGCACATTTAGGGGATGGGGAGTAGGGCTCCACACCCCCACTACATATTCTCGATATATGCCATTTTGGAAGTGCATTTTGGAAGTGATGTGATAAGCACCATGCTTCAGCTGCCTTTACCCTCCAAGGTTGCACCCAGTTACACATTGATTTGAGGCTGGGTGAGCCCCAGAGCCACTTTATGCATGGACTAGGCCAGTAAAATTACCACCTCAGAACACCCACCCCAGGTATCGAACCTGGGTCTCCCGCATGGCAGTCAGACACCCTACCAACTAGACCACCGTGGCTCTAATTTCATATTGCAAAAAATATTTTTCAGGAACTGACAAATCATCAACAATGGGATTTTTGATTGGCAATAGCCCACATAGACTAATAATAGCACGAGAAAGTGGTGTTTATAAAAATGACTTGCCACAATTAACTTCCAAATACTGTCTACATGTAGACGCTCCGCAAAAAAGTTCCAATTTTAGAGAGTCTATATATAGCTAGGCACAGTTAATGGGTTAAGCTATACTAAACTCCACATGTTTAAATTTTCAAATAGAGATTTAAGAAAATTTGAAGTACACCTTTAACTTGAAAAACGTATATCACACAGAACATTTACTGAGAATAAATGCATATGTGAAGATTAAAATTTTCTTTCTTATTTTAACAAATTATAATTTGGTTCATTACCATTTATACATACAGAAACGCACTTGTAGAAGTATTTCTTAATTCCTTAATTGAAAAATATAATTGAGCTACAGGTACTTATTTCAAAAAATTAACTTGTAACATTACCATTACTCAAGAAGTAATAGTCACTTGTAATGTTACTTATTAACATTGGTTGTTCACAGATTAATTATAAATAATTGCATACTTTCTTGATTTAATTATGTTTAATCTACTTTCTGTTTTATTTCCAGATTAAGATGATGATGATGAAGAACTGCCTGATGAGTTGCCTGCTTGTTAACTTCCCCAAGGTTGAATAGATATGTAGTTACTATCAGTACATGGTAGCGTCGTTACCTTATAATCAAGGGGTCCTGGGTTCGATACCTGCTGGAGGCACATAGTGGTTCGGATCCCACTTTAAACTGTAGGTCCAGTCCCAATTAGACTTGCTGTGCTTAAAGTGGACTTAAAACACCAATTCAATCAACAAACCAACTATTAGTACAAATTTTAAAGTGGTTTTTATTGTAGTTATTTTTAATTAGAAACTATGTATATTAATAATATGATAGTTGAAGATTAGGAAAAGTAATAGGAGATGTCTATGAAAAATAAAGGCTAAGAGAATGTTAAATTATTATTTTGCAGTATGTAAAATAAGGCTTATTCTCCCCAACTATGAATTTTCATTCTCTCTTCTCACCTGAGAATTCACAAGAATATTCTTTTGTGACTTTGCAAATTATGTGGGGATTAAGTGCAGTTGTGCTTCAATGAGTAAAATGTCAAAATGTTAGAATTGTTGACTACTTTGAGTAAAAATTAAAAATCCACACTAAACATAGAAAAATTGTATATGAATGCAATTCCATTTTTTAAAGTTTTTTTTCTGTAATTATTAAGAATGAATCAAATTAAATACAGTAGAGTTTTGTTTATCCGACCTTCACTCATCCGACATTTCGTATTATCCGACATACCACCGGGAAAAAAAAATCATCAATCGGCAACAAGAACTGCAAGTTATGAGCATGAGCATAGTCTATTTTTAGTTTCTCTCGACTCTACCGTGTGGCATGCCCACCTACCCTATGACTCACGTGTCTGTCATTTGCTACTCAGTGCAGTGCAGTTTATCATTGTATGCAGATCAGTTTATCGTCTGTTACATGCGTATGTGTCTGTGTGTGTTAATTTGACAAACGTTGTTGTATTGTTTAAAAGTTGAAATTTACGCAAGTACGGAATGGCGACGAAAAGAAAGAAAGTTGTGGTATCGATGGAACAAAAAGTTGAGGCAATCAAGAGACTGGACAAGGGAGAGACAATGCAGAAGGTAGCTGATAGCTGACGACTTTGGCGTTGGATGGGTAAGAGTAGACTTTTTCTTAACACCTCCCAATTATCTGACATTTTTGCTTATCCGACGTTCTGTCAGTCCGTTTATGTCGGATTAGCCAGACTCTATTGTATTTACAGATCTCCTCAAGTCCTAATCTAGAAACATGATGTTAAAACTCTGTGGCACAGTAATCCTTCAAGAACCAAGACCTGCCAAGAGACTTTTGTTTGGTTGTCAGGGCATCGAGTCCCATTAAAAGTTTTTTTTAGGCTTTTGAGGCCAGAGTCTGCATTCAAACCATTCTCTAGTTACTCTGAGAATGCTAGACAGATTCTGCAGAGAATCAAACCCAGGACCACTCACACCAAAGTTGGAAGCTCAACATAGCATTTACCAACATCAATAACTGATTCAGAACTTAAGTGCTATAAAATGATCTTCATAAATGAGTCACTAAATTTCTTAATCAATGTACACATGTATATTAGGCATGGAAAAAGATGCTAGATATTAAATATTTATTTAAAAAATCGCAGTAGTACCTGAATTAAATTTTCATATTCATAAAATCAATAACAAAAAGACAGAATAATGCCGTCAATGAAAATACTGGATTGGTATACAATAGTTTACCAGTGAATTGATAGAGTTTAATAACGTCAACTGTATCCCATAACAATTATGCAAAGGTCTGCTTTGTATTGTTCCTCTCTCCAGATCTGGTGTTGCATCATTAATGGTTAAAGAAGATGCAATAAATTAAGAAGAGAAAGAAGGAAAGAATATCAGCAACAGCAGGAGACATCTTTCTGCAAGTGGACAATGATAAGTATTAAAATCTTATTTTATTACATTTTTAATTACGGCATTTTTCCCTCTAGAGGTAATAATGATCTATGATAGTTTTAATATTGTATATACGTAGTTGTTTTCAGTTCAATTTATGTCAAAAAAAGCTAACTTGGGCCGGTTTAGAGTGGTATCCAAACCACTCACATATGTATCTTTGAGTTCTGGGTACACTTTTTTGGGATTATTTTTAATATTCTGTGTTTCTTTCTTATTTCTGGATGCCTGTCTGAAAAAAAGAGATGAACTGTTAATGTCTGGATGCTTCCAGCACTCACTGGGAATAGTTCATCTAGAGGTTGTCAGTGTTGCAATGTCTTCTTTTCAGACAGGCACTTTGCCATCTTTAACTTTATTTTGTTAATTAAAGTTTCTTCTCTTTTTTCAAGTTAATTTCTACTACCACTTCCCCCATCTTCGAGTTCTGGCTGGAATTTTGGTGAGTATTTTTAATATTTTGTTATTTTTATTTCAGGGCGCCTGTCCGACAAGAAGATAGTGACCTGTTAACGTCTGGATGCTTCCAGCGCTCACCTTGAGATCAGGGTCTACTATAAGGGTAGGTGGGAAGGAGGGCAGTAACCGATCTCTAGATGAACACTGGAAAGTGTCATCTAGGGGTTGGCAGTGTGCCAATGTCTTATTTTCAGACAGAAATGTTGCCATCTTTAACTTTATTCTGATTATTAAAGTTCGATCTCTTTTCAGGTTATTTTCTACTACCACTTCGCCTATCTTCGAGTTCTGGCTGGAATTTTTGTGAGTACTTCTAATACCTTGTTATTTTTGTTGTTACTGTCTATCAGTTCATGCTGTGTATTACAAAGTTTTTCTCTTTTGCAGGTAGAAAGAGTATAATTGTGGCATAGAGCATCGAAGGAGAAATAATGGTGAGTATAACGTAAAGTATTTTTGTAGTAACTTAGTTATTAATAATTTTTATAAATGATCACATCACAATTACAAGCAGGCAACTCATC
The DNA here is from genome assembly GCF_977018435.1 of Lepisma saccharinum. Classification (NCBI taxonomy): domain Eukaryota; kingdom Metazoa; phylum Arthropoda; class Insecta; order Zygentoma; family Lepismatidae; genus Lepisma; species Lepisma saccharinum. Next base: position 46,999,133 of record NC_139256.1, read on the forward strand.
TTCCACATGAAGTGAATTTGGAACTTTCTTCCAAACAAGTATGCAGAACAGGTAACTACAATTATGTCTGATTATAAATTTGATGTTGTATAATCTAGTAAAAACATATTTTTAAGGTATTGTAGTTTGACTGTTTGCAACTACTTAAAACAATCTAATTAATTTATCTCCAGATGCAGGTTTTCGAATTCTCTTAGATTTGTCAGGGTAACATTGTTTGCCATTTGACTGTGAGTATCATCTCATGTGTTGTTTGATGAAATATCACAATGTTACATGGCACTAACTCATTAACGATTAATCTTCTTAATTGTCTGTTTTTTAATCAACATTTGCCATAGACTCTGAATACAATTGAATCGGTGAGACCAAGAAGGGAAAGATTCCACTCTACCTTACTTTCGGGAAATAATAATAAAAAAAACCTCATAGCAACCAAAACTAAAAGGTGGGTGAAGAAACTTACAATTACAAACTTATTCATCATAACCATAGTAACATTATTCCATAAGTGGTTTGTTTTTAAAACCTTTATTTTAGCTCTGATATGTATTCAAAGTATTCAGCCCATTTTGTTCAAAAAGTGGAATCCTTCCCTTCTTAATCTCACTGGTTCAATTACAAACACACATGTACCAACGAAACCAATTTGGTACATACTCTACACCATGGTGTGAATTGCAAAGAATTGACAATGTATTATATGAAGATAACATTGAACAGTTTTAGACAACTTTTAATAAGAAGTAAGCAATTGAAACCAACTAAAGCATGGAGAATATTAAGTAACTGCACTTTGAAAATAATTATGATTTCTGTAAACTATTACAACTTGATTTTCTCACCATATGACATCATACAGTTTCATGCATTTGCATTGTCAAGTTTATTTCCAAATAATGAGCCAATTTGAAAACTGTTAATATTAGCTAAAATAAGATTTCAGATTTTTGGAGGATCATATCAATTTATGCATTTCATCTGCAATATAACTAAAGTTTTACAGTTTCTTTTTTTTATGGAGGAGATGTGAAACTGTCGACAGCAGATTGGTAGGAAAACATAGATCAGGCTATAGGGGACATGTTTTTATAAGTTTAGCCACAGCTGTGCTAAGACTTTTGAACATTCTCTACAAAAGTGAATTCTCCATTGCCCCTTTTACACTGTCCTTAGAAGAAAGGAAAGTGTTGCTGAGAATGATACGGCCTTCAAAACAACATCCACCCAAGCACCATTTGCAGTAATGTGACAAAATTAGGGCTGAGCCGATACTGATGGTGATGTATCGGTAGCAGCCCATACCAGTGGTATCGGTATCAGAAAGTATCGGTTGGACTTCATCTACCGATACCAGCCGATACTTTTCCGCATTTTGGTCTTTCACGGGGTTTGCAAAAAAGCCACGCGACACTTTCGGAGAGTGTGATTATCCTGGAAATTATGCAAAATTCAAAATTCCTTTTTATTTTGCACAAATTATCCACGAAAAACTATATTTTGTGATTACATAACATCCATTTTGATATTCTGATGCAATTCTTGAATATTCCAAAGTAAATTTCTTGGTAAATTGATGCATGTAATTGGAGATGAAAATTTACACACCAATATTGATCAATATTTGAACACATTTTAATTATTGCAATTCTAAAGTATCGGTATTGGTATCGGTGGGAGTCGATAAGAGTATCGGCATCGGTATCAGTATTGGTTTAAAGTGGTATCGGCTCAGCCCTAGACAAAATAGTAGTAAAGAGACTCATAAACCATTGGTTTAGGAAAGATGACCAAGACAAAATTTGGAAGCTTCTGGGAAGATACACTGGAACAAGATTGGGCACACACACTGAAATTATACGACAATAGCAAATACAGTAAGAGAGTGCCAAACAAGGAAATAGGATATATGGATTTCTCCCAACCATACAGGAAAGACTAAGTGTAACATATATTCAGCCTACTCAAGGCATGATGAATTTCCAGCCAGGACATGGACTGTAGAAGATTCACCTGTCTAAGATAAACCAAAGGAAGGGGTGCCCTATGCTGTGCATGTTAACAAAGATAGGATATACCAGAGCACAACCTTTTAATTTGTCCATATCACAACAACAAGATAATTCAGCTGAAGCAAGAACTACCGAACTGAAATGTAAACTACTTAATTAGTAGAGCCACAGAGTTATGGTGAATAAAATATCAAGATTTCGGTACAAAAACTTTGGCATATTTTGGGAGCAACAGCAATATATAAAATGGCATTTCGTTGTTAAAATAGTGAGTTAAAACCTAAATTTGAGTTACAAAGTATACTTAATACACAAAATTAAAACTAACAATTAGGGAGAATTTCAATGTGCATTCCTTTAAATTAAATTTTTAAAATGAATATCTGAATGGGGAAATAAGGCACTTGTGCAAGGTATCATATACTCTCATATATATTCACTTATATTATTGTTTTGTCCATATGTTACTCTTAATAGCAGTGGCAAAGATATAAAACAACCAGTGCAGTGAAAAATGCAGGCTCGACCAGGACTTGAACCCAGGTCTCTGGAATACCACGCCATTTCTCTACCACTTGAGTCCTGGTAAAGCCTGCATTTTTCACTGAAAATTCTATGTAGTACATCTCCTGCATGTTCCTGATCTTAATTAAATTAATTTTCATCTCTATGCTGGGAAGAACCAGGCAACGTCAACATCTACAGTGTTTCAAAGGCAACAAATTCCATTGTAGTAGCACCAGCAGAAATGATTCCACACAGGTAAAATCGTGACAGCAAAAAATCAGGTGAAGCCACTCTGGCTCGGTTGCTCATGGTAAGTCTGGTGAGAGCTACACTATGAGGAAGTTGTGTGAACCGATCTCTCGCCCAACTCCCGATGTCGCGTCATGCTTAGCCAGTGCATTACGTAAGCGTTCCATGGAAGTTTAATACATCGAAGTCCATTGGCGATTAAAAGTGTTAATACTCTGAAATGCAACATTCGAGACACACCGACATCGACGAATTTACACCGTTGGATAAGTAACACACTGAAACTAACACCGGACCAGATAGTGAGTATTAACATAGACCTATTTAGAAAATGCTTGTATCTGAAACTAGTCTCTCAGGTTCTGTGTGAATGTTTGTTGACCCAATCGAATGGCTCGTATGTGCTTAATGATTCGGAAGGTGACCATGAAGTCCAGGTAACATGGGTGGACAGTACAAGAGTAATAGTACGTCTCCACATGATTCCTAGCAAACAATCTGATGACGCATGGTTTTGAGTCAATATTTTTTTTTTCCATTGGGTTGGCAATGCTGTCTGAAGCACATGTTGTAGTAAGCACATTCCGGTTAGTAGTGAGTTAGTCATGATGGAGAAATACACAATGCAGGAGTGCATAACTATCGTAAAAAACATATTACAATTGTGAAGAGTGTTGTGCTGAAACGGTGCGCAAATTACGTGGTATGTTTGGGCAGGAAAATGCGCCAAACGGAACGACTGTGAAAAGAGTGGTTCAAAAGTTTGAACAAACAGGTTGGGTGATGGACGACAAAAGAAGTGGCCGTCCTCTAGGGTGTTTCATTTTTCCAAAGATGTGATTTTCATATGGCTTTGCTTACGCCCCGAGTCTGAGTGATGTAAAAGATATATATGCAAAATTTCAAGAAGATTGGATAATATTTAGGGGTTGCACACATTGATCACTTTTATCTTAAACTAGTGAAATTTCTAATATTGAAGTGCTTTGTTCTAATGGGCTTCTCATGTATTTCTTTCATCTTTTGCAGGTAATTGAACTTTAAAATGGGAACCAAAAGAGGAATTTGGCTGCTAGAAAGGTGCCTAGTGGTGAGTTTTTAGGAGCTCTGCTTCCTTCAATGGAACAAGTACTTTTAGTTTTTATTTACCATCACAAGGAAATGAAAGAAACACTTTCTGGTGCTGCTAAATCTACCAGTACTAAACTACAGGAAGTGTGGAGGAAAGCAAATATCCCTGTTAAGACGGAGGAGAATATCCGTGCTGGTATACAGAAGCTGTACAGAGAATACCAAAATCTGGGTCAAGAGAAATCGAGAAACACGGATAAAGCAAATGTAAAACGACAGATTTGGAAAGGCGATCTTGTCGAGTTATTTGACATTTCCCGGCAAAATGTGATGGACATGACTAGCTTATCACAAGAAGATAAAGAATTTCTTAGGTCACAATGAGTGGAGTAGACAAAGTTTTCACCTCGAAAATAAGAACTATGTGTACAAAGGAAGACAAAAATGATTCATATAAGAATAAACATTACAAAGCTATCGCTGAAATCAATAAGACAGTTATACTGGAAGACTCATCTCCATCATCAGCAGCACCTAGTGACGAAGAGGCCGAGTTTTCGCCTCCAGCAACGAAAAAATTACGTTCAAGTCCTAGATTAAAACCTCTTGATCAGGCACTCACATCTACTTGGGATCGAGAATAGCTCTCTATTCGACAAGCAAGTACTTCATTTATAGCAACTGCAAAGAACCTTGGCCACGATATTTCAAAAATTTCCGTTTCTCCAGCTACCCCTCTCCTCATTTGGTCTTGTAATGGGATAGTAAACTGTTGCCCTCAGTTGCCCATGGGAGTGTCGAAACTTTGGAAGATAGAGTTCCCGTTCTAGTGACTGGCAAAGATTTTGAGCATTTTCTTTGCATACCTGTTGCCCTGAAAAGCACTGGTGAGCAGATGGCTGAAGTAGTTATTTGGGAAGTGGACCGATTTTGGTTACGTGACAATATCATCGGTATGTGTTTTGATACTACAGCATATAATACAGGACTGATCCAAGGGGAATGTACCAGAATTGAAAGGGAATTCGGTCGAACATTGTTGTCGTTGGCTTGCCGTCATCACAACCATGAACTAATATTGAAAGGAGTGTTTGAGGAGTGTTGTGGCATACCATCAAGTGGTCCTGACATCCAGATTTTTTGGAAGTTCCAAAGTCTGTGTTCTTCACTTGATTAGAAGTCATATACGACAATGCTGGATGAAGAAAGTCCCGTTCAAGGCTTTCTAGAAGAACAACGAGTGAAAATGGTTAACTACATCCAAAATGTCCTAAAAGACGGAAGTCATTCAAGAGAAGGCTACAAAGAGATATTACAACTCTCACTCCTGCACCTAGGAGGTGGGTCTCAAAACGACTTCAGTTTCAGGATCCCAGGGGCTCTGCATCAAGCAAGGTGGATGGCAAAGGCAATATATGCACTTAAAATTGTCCTCTTCACTAAACAGTTGAATATTCCTCAAGGAGAATTGAAAGGAATGAAACGGGTTGCACATTTTGTCAGCCTCATATATGTTCGCTTTTGGCACGAGGCAATTGTAAGACGATGGGCTCCAAAGAATGCTTTGGATATGCTACAGCTTCTGAGCACTTACCCAGATGCAGACGTCAAAAAAAAGTGCTCTCACAGTTGCTAAGAGACACCTTTGGTATCTGTCAGAAGCAAACGTAGGATTGGCTTTTTTGGACGAACGTATTACTCAGGCTGATAAGGATAATATGACTAAAAATTTAGAAACCAAACCTGCAAAGAAAAAGGAAATGAAACGATTAGAGGGTAAAAACCTAGTTTTTGAAGGAAAAGACCTGAGCCATTTCGTTACTAATAAAACAAAGACGTCTTTTGAATTGTTTGGGATCCACGACGTGACAGAATACTGCAGTGATTCTCTAAGAAGCCATGTGAACGCTCTTAAGGTAGTTAATGATACCCCAGAAAGAGGAATTGCTCTCATAAAAAAGTTTAACGAATCCGTCAGGGACGAACAAGGAAAACAATTCTTGTTGAGGGTAGTCGAGCATCACAAAAAAGTCGTCACCAAGCGAACAAAAGAATGGGATTGCATCGTTCAAAGTTGATTAATATAACACATGTTTTGCCTATCATATTACCTGTTAATCTTAGTGTCTAGTTTTAATATTATTTTAAGTTTGTGATTTCAGGTTTTCCCAAAAAAAGTAATTAACATTGAAAATCGTATTTTTTGCCTACTTTTACAAAACTAATCAAAGTGTGCAACCTCTAAATACTATCCAATCTTCTTGAAATTTGGCATATCTATCATTTACATCACTGAAACTCGTGGCGTAAGCAAAGTCTGCAAACATTTTACATTTTATTTCTTGCCTTACCAAAATGAAACACCCTACCGTCCTCATACCGGACGTTCGGCTGATAACATTGCCGCTGTGAGCGCTAGTGTCGCTGATTGTTCGAGAACGTCAATTCGCCGCAGGTCTCTTGAGTTAGACATTTCGAGGAGCACCATGCAGTGGATCATGGAGAAAGATCTGCGTATGCACCCATACAAGATTCAAATGACTCAACAGCTTAAGCCGCAAGACCACGTGCAGCGATGGGCATTCGTCGATTGTGTCCTGGACAATCTGCAAGTGGATGGTGATTTTGCTAAGAAAATCATCTTCAGTGACAAGGTGCATTTTCATCTGGATCGGTATGTAAACAAGCAGAACTGTCACATTTGGGGCACGGAAAACCTTCGTGTTATTGAAGAAAAGCTGATTTATTCCCAACGAGAGTCTGTGTGGTGTGCACTTGGTGTGGTGGAATTATTAGGCTGCACTTCTTCGAAAACAAGTTCGGAAGTGCAGTAACTGTCAATGGTGTACATTATCGCAAGATGATAACAGCATTTTTGGGGCCTCAGGTGGAAACCATGGACTTTGGCTTTGATGTTGATGAGATGTTCTTCCAGAAGGATGCCACGTATCATGCGGCACACGAAACCATTGAGTTGTTACAGCAAAAATTTCATGGGCAGCTGATTTCGCACAACAGTGATCACAATTGGTCACCAAGGTCATGCGATCTTACACCGTGTGACTTTTATCTCTGGGGATTTGTAAAGTCCAAGGTTTACAGCAAACACATACCAACCATTCACAAACTTAAACAAGAAATCTGACATGTTATCGCAAGAATTGAGCCACAAGTTTGCAAAAATGTGATTGCAAATTTTGTCAAAAGATTGAGCGAGTGTCATATGAGACGTGGAGGACATTTGCCAGATATTATTTTTCATATTTAATCAGAGTGTTTACTCTTTCAAAGTATGTCACAACTTTGCCAATTCATGTATAAATAAAGGATAATTTTGTAAATTTAAATGCTGAGTTACTTTTGGGACACCCTATATAATGATGAACACCCTATATAATGACCAAACAAGCTGAAAAATAGTAAAGATGAAATTGACCCATTCGATTCCTTCCTATGTTACTGGGTAACATATAATAGTCAAGCTTCCCAGGAACATTTTTTCAATCAATGCCCCAGTCGCCAGAGACCATCAGCATGAGCAAGTGACAATTTGTATGCAGGTAAAGTGTGACCCACCCCATTCAACCTTACCAGAGCAGAAAAAGTGATACCTAGCGAACTGACAGTATTCCCAGTTGAAACAACCAAGAAACAAACCGAACCAACTACATCTGCCAGTTCTGATACAATACAGGGTGTTCCACAAAAGTAACCAAAGAAAACTGCACCTTGCCTAGTGATGAAATTTCCGTCGATTCCACGGATATTCCAAGGTCCACCAATGATGAGGCTTTCAGCTTGCCACCAAGTGTATCTACTACGTAGATAGAACCATTGGAAACCTTAGAGAATTTACTGCCAATGGATGCAGTTTCTTCACAGATGCTTGGCTGAGACTTCCTGTGGCGGTAATAAGTGAGTCGGACGTATTGCGTTGAGCTCTCTATTTTTCGCTAATTACAGTAAGAAGAATCAAGTTCTAGTGTTATCCGGATATTTTATAGTGTTTCGGAAGTTGTCAGATGCCTGATGTAAGTAACTCGGTTCCGTGGTTGTGAATAATTGTACAAAAATCGCTAAAAACTGTGCTTAGCGAAGTACACAGATGGTGCTTTGTTTTGATTCAAAGAACAGTTTTTTTGAATCAGTGGACTCAGATCACAATATATACACCGTTAGCCACATTTGTGGTTCGTCAGCCTTCCATTGGTGATCAAAGTGCTTAAAACCTAATTAAAACCTCACATCGGACTGTACTTTGGGGAACTGAGAACTAGTATATTCGTGTAATCGTGTAATTCGACAAAAATCACCGGTTCGCGAGTGCGGGGTAATCGTGCTGTATAAAAGACAACGTACTGCACATTTGCTTCATTCCTTCTGGACACAACAGGAAGATACAATCGTGGTGTACGCTTTGACAGGTGTTGTGTGCACCGATAATATGTTCGAAAACGCAATTGGGGGGTGTTTTTCACCAACTTAGGCATCTTCGTAATTTGCTTCTCTTTTCCTCAAGCTCCGACAATGAAAAAACAGGACTTTGAAACACCTAAATCCCCTCCACTCAGGACTGCTCGATACAGACGACGTGGTTTTCAGCTTTCCTCATCTGATACGGATCTGACAGAAATACATGGACCACACATATTACAAGGATCAACTGTTCCAAATTTCCAACAAGAGGCCCCGTGATAGTGGTGATTCATCTGGTGAGGATTCCCGAGTGGATGCTCAGGGCTTTCAGCTCAGCAAGAAGACGGCAAGGAGATTACCGATATATCAGCCAATATCCATCCCACTGAAAAATCAATTTAGTGCTCTTCAGGAACACGAAACTGAGGATGCTCCTGGTGATAAAGGGGATGATACAACCATACGAAATTCTATTCAAGACAGCCATCGAATGAAACCACCACCCATATATGTGTTTAACCTTAACAATTTCTATGCCCTCTCCAAACACTTCAAAGCACTTAAAATTAATCCTACAATATACAATACTTCTACTGGATCAAAAATTCATTTTGCCACTATGGAGGAGTACAATATTGCTATTGATCATCTGAAAAGTCATAATCTTGAATATGCGACCGGGACTCAAACAGGGGTTCCGGTACTTCGAGTTGTACTGCGAAAACTTCCAAAGGATACAAATATCATGGATATTGGCAGATTCTATCAAGAACTAGGTTATGATGTGCTCAAGGTATCTCAGTTGAAACAGAAGGATCAAAATACCCATAAACTCATGCCATTAGCTCTGTTTCTGCTGACCATTAAAAAGACTGAATTTGCTAAAGGAATCTATAAAGAACCATATTTTGAACAACACCGTGTGGTGATAGAGGAGTACCACCCACGGCAATTTATACAGTGTTTTAAATGTCAGAGGCTTGGACATGCCCAACAGAACTGCAATGCCATAGCTCGCTGTGTCAAATGTGCTCAATTACATGATACATGGAAATGCCCTAAAAAAGACCGTACATCACCTGCTAAATGTGTAAACTGTGAAGGTGACCACCCTGCTAACTTTCGCGGTTGTCCAATTTTCCAACGTGTACAACGAGCGCAAGAACTCCGCAAAAATGGTGTACAGTCTTCTTCCGACACTCCTAAGCAATCACCTCCTTCCTTACAAGACCAGACAGCTTTCCCTGCACTACCAAACACTAGGAGTTATGTTACTGCTGCAAATACAAAAACTAATACAAGAGGCCAGGAATTTAAGGAAATTTGGACTAGCATAAAATAAATTTTCGATTTTAGGGGTTTTCTTCAAAAAATTAAATCTGGTCTACAGCGAATTAGTCATGCCAAGACAATCGTAGATAAGTTCAGTGTTGCCATGGATGTTTTGGATAACCTTTTCGGAAATGGCCCGTAAAGGTACTCTGATAAGTAGAACATTGACGTGTGTTCAGTGGAATGCTGATGGAGTTCGTACTCAATTCCTGACTTTCAAACAATTTTTACGTGAATATAATGTTGATATAGCCCTGGTGAATGAAACGCACTTGAAACCCCGTAATAAATGGAAAATTGCAAATTATACCATTTATAGAAACGATCGGTACAGCTGTAGTTGTGAAATCTTCACTATTTGCACGTCAGCTTCCAAATCCAGCTCTAGAAGCTTTAGAAATCACAATAATTGAACTTTTAACTACTACCGACCCACTAATTTTGATAGCAGGATATAACGTTCTAGAACAGCTTATTCCTATACAAGAACTAGAGACTGTTTTTCGTTTGGGCCGCAAACTGATTTTAGCTGTTGATCTAAATTGTAAAAACCCTGCATGAAATTCGCGTGTAGTGAACCGTGGAGGTGCCTCTCTTCTCCAAAGTGTCCAACAATTGAACTTGCCCATTCTTGCCCCAAGAGAACCCACTCATTATCCACGAGGACGTGGACTTCCAGATGTGTTGGATATCTTGATATATCAAGGTGTAAATATTATGAATGGTCCCTATGTTATTCATGATCTAGACTCGGACCATCAACCAATACTCTTTGAAATTGTTCATCATAACTTATTGAAGCCTCCTCCTCCAAAATATCACGTTACAACAGACTGGGATGCTTACACTCGACAATTAGTGCCTATCATTGACTTGCATTTAGCTTTAAAAACCCCAGCCAAAATTGATTCGGCTTTACAAAACCTTACAGCAGGTATACAAACTTCTTATCTTCACTCCACTATCAGAACCCCTCAGTCATACAATAACTATGGCTGTCTATCCCGTGAGGGTATGATCCTCCTGAACTGTAAAAAAATATTTCAGACGGAAATGGCAACAAACTTATAACCATCGCTACAAACAGTTCTATAATCAATTTCACGATCGATTTTGCCGATATCTCATTCGGCAGTGACAGGCAGATTGGGACACCGAATTCTCCGGGATATCAATGCAGGATAGTAGATTCTGGCAATTATTAAAAAAATTATATGCGAAAGAATCCACAATCTGCTGCCTACCCTCTCCAGGGTCCAAATGGCATGGTGTACACAGAGGAGAAAGCTGAAGTGTTCTCCACACATCTGGAGGACCAATTCCACACACCAGATAAACCGCATAATGGCAATTATATCCAGAAGATTCAACATCGACTGGAACAATTACGTCATGAACCACTCACAGCTTATCCACTTCTCACAACCCCTCAGGAGGTCAAAGGTGTTATAAATCTTCTTCAACCTGGTAAGGCACCTGGCTTTGATACTACCTTTATTACTACATTACAACTGAAGAACGGCCCCAGAAAATTGTTAGTTTTTCTAGCAAAAGTCTTCAATGCTATATTCCTTACCGGCTATTATCCATCAAGTTGGAAACTAGCAAAAATAATCCTCTTGCCAAAACCAGGAAAGAACATTCTTCTACCACAGAATTATAGACCTATAAGTCTTCTGAGCCATGTTAGCAAAATCTTTGAACATATACTACTCAGACAATTACAAGCTGTGGTGGATGAAAAAGGCTTGCTACTGTATCATCAATTCGGATTTCGTCAACAGCACAGTACTACTACGCAACTGGTCCGAGTAGTGGAGTATGTTACAGGAAACTTTAATCTCAGTCGACATACTCTAGGGGTATTTCTCGACTCCGACAAAGCCTTTGATCGAATTTGGGATTCTGGATTAATTGTGAAACTATCGGAATTGGGAGTTCCTATTTATTTGGTGCAATTATTGGATCAGTATTTACAAAAGAGACAATTTCAGGTGCAATTTTTAAGTGCTCGATCTACCGTTAAGATCATACATGCTGGTGTCCCTCAGGGAGCTGTTTTATCACCACTTCTGTTTGCTTTATATACCAGTGATATCCCTGCTACTCATAGATGCATGATAGCTACCTATGCAGATGATGTTGCCATCTTTACAAATAGCCCTTTACAAGAACTATGCTATAGAAGGATGAGACAACAACTACTAGATTTGGAAGATTGGTCTACTCGCTGGTGCATGAAGTATAATTCACAGAAGAGTGCTGTGGTTTTATTTACACGTCGACATAGACAACTACCAAAGATTCTACGACTCCAGTTATCTTCTATACCGGACAAACCTTTTACCACATATCTAGGAGTGGTTTTGGACCGAAGACTAAATTTCCATAAACACATCTCAACTGTGACAGCAAAAGCACAAAATCGAGTTGGGCAATTGTATCCAGTTTTCTGAAATCCTACCTTGGGACTGACGACTCGCTTGCATGTGTATAAGATGATGGTACGTCCCACACTCCTGTATGCAGCACCAGCTTGGGGTCATCTCCGACCTTCAGTCATAAGGACATTGCAGATTATACAGAATAATGTTGCTCGACTTATTACTGGTCATAGCCGAGATACTCGTATCTTACAAATCCATGAGGATCTTGAACTAGATTATGTTCAATCTGCTATATATGCCATGTGTTACAACTTCTGGAGCCAGATCCAACAGCATCCAAATCAAGCGGTTCGGGGCATTGGAACTCGACCACAGGTCTGGATGTCCCACTCCATGCCCCGAAATTTTGAACAAACCTAAATTCAAAAAATGCTATTGTATTATTATGTTATATGTTACATATACTCCCTGTTTATGAGTACTTCAAAGTACTGTTTTCAATGGAGCAGATTAGTGTTCCTTGATAGTGCAGCTATAAAAGCACAGATTGTGATTTTGTTGTTTATTTTTTTGTTACTTATTGTTACTCATAGGCGCCGACTCCATGGAGCTTGGGGGGGGGGGGCTCGAGCCCACCCCCAATGTTATCGATGTGGGGGCAGAGCCCCCAAAATAATTTTGCTTAAGAGAAGCTAATGTATTATTTTGCTTCTCTTGTAAAGTTTACTCTGAATTGTGCCACATGAAATTAACTTTAAATACACATTCGAAATGTTCTAGACCATCAACTTTGGGGGCTGAGACCGCTAAACCATCAACTTTGGGGGGCTATGACCAGAGACAGCAAACACATGACTTATTACTATATACTAAGTATATGATTATGAGTATTATTAACATTTTTACTAAAAAGAGTTTCAAAATAAGATGTGCATGACTAGGAGAGTGGATGGGACGTTCGGACTACAAATGGCTCTCACATGACATTCAGAACGAGATCATTGATATATTAGGGAGATTTGTTTTGCGCTCCGTGGTAGCAGATATTAAAAGTCGGGAATATTTTGCTATTGTGGTTGACGAAACTTATGACATATCCATCCGTGAACAATTGACATTTTGCATTCGATCTGTAAATAAAAATTTTAATATTTTTGAGGAATTCATGGGCTTTTACGAGATTCCGAACACTGAGGCCAAAACTTAAAAAAGGGAGAGAGGGAGTCATTCATTAATTTGTTTCAGTGATCAGAGCCCCCCCAATAATTTTGACAAGTCGCTCCTGTTGTTACTTACATATTGTTATGATCATTATTATTCTATGTGGTTATTTTATGTTTTGTGTCTTAAAGTGATGTGCAAAATGTAGTTTGTGATTAGAACTTTTCATCAGTGCACCGAACTATTGTATGGTTTGAAAAATAATAGTGATTATTTCCTTCCTCTGTCAATGCAAAATTATAACAAGGAACTCAACAATTTCAAATTAGTGAAATACGAGGCGCATCTAGAAAGTAAGTTTGAAGTCTTGTTCAAATTCGATGTTATTCTTAACAATCCGTCACAACCCATTTTTTATTATTTTGGAAGTACGTGCATTTTCCTTGGTTACCCCCTGTAATAAAAAAAATATATATGTACAACACATCCCCCTCCTCCAAAAAGAATATATATATATATATATGTGTGTGTGTGTGTGTGTGTGTGTGTGTGTGTGTGTGTGTGTGTTTAGTTTCTCAATCACAGGTCTTTCGCATACTGTAGGGAGAAAAAATCAAGGATCAGATAATCTAAATGGGCAAAAATCAAAACTACTAAATCCCAAGGTATTAAATAGTGCATCGCTCCAAGCCTTCTCGCATATACCGCCAGCTGGTCGGGAGTTTTGTAGCGGGCTCGTCTAGTCCCACTCCCGACGAACTAACGTGTATATGACTGAAAACAAAAAAATATCTGCTACCCAAGATTATACGGGGAAAGGTAAACTTATCGTAAAAGGGTGCCCAGCCCTCTGCTTAATTACGTGAACAGTAAGATTGGGTATTTTCTCAATAATGGTTTTTATTTTCTTAACAAGTGCAATGTATTTAATTTCTTACAACAATAATAACAACGTATTCTCTATAAAATTGGTCGCCTCACACAGAAATCTCTTAGCAATTACCCCCCTTGACAGATTTTTCCAAAAACATTTTTACAATGACAATCAACATCGACCATTTATTTCATTCACTTATTTTGTTCCACTATCTCTTATCACACTTGTGCTTACAAAAATTATGTCCATAATCATTCCTTCTTTTAACTTAACTTACATATTCAGCAGGAATTAGACCCCGGCAATAGGAAATTGTTTGCAACCGAAGTCACGATCTTTTCTAGACTTTTAAGTAAAAAAAAGGGGCGATGAAAGATTCAAAATTATCAATTAAAGTAACCCGGTAAACTAAACCCTTTTTCTTTAAAAAAAAAATACTTAACTCCATGTCCGCAAAGGTTCCACCTTCTAGTCGACGTCCCAGGTGTACGGGAAGGTATGAGCTGAGTCACGCCCACATTGACTCAGGCGACTATCACCTCGTGGAGCACCGTTGCTGGAGTTGATGTTATCGGGAACGGCTGGGAGAGAACACTAGTTCGCTCAACAAGGAAAACGTGAACCCCGAGAAGCTCGCTAGGTGGCAGTCTCGTCGCCCCCATGCGAGTTTCTTGGGAAACAAACGAAGTATCTCCGCGAACTGACAATCCGACGCATCGGGTCTAATTCCTGTATACAGGGTGGGCCGCAGAATGTGGCGAAATGGGATAAACACGTCCCGATTCACCACATAAGTTTCCCTATTTTTTTTTAAAAAAAAAAACCAACACAGTTTCAGGAAACCATTTATTGGCAACAGGTACAGCAAAGGTTCAGCTATTTTTCAACATAGCAACCACCAGAATTGAGACACTTGTCGTATCATGGTATCAACTTTTGGATCCCACTGTCGTAGAACTCTGCCGCCTGTGAATGGAACCAGCGTGTGACAGACGTCTTCAGCTCTTCGTCATTGCCAAAACGCTCACCGGAGGACAGGAATTTCTTGAGGTGCAAGAAAACGTGAAAATCGCTGGGAGCCAGATCAGGACTGTAAGGTGGATGATCAAACAACTCCCAGCCAAATTCCGTTAAAACCACTGCTGTTCGCCGAGCCGTATGTGGACGAGCATTGTCATGGAGGAGCACAACACCTGCAGTAAGCATGCCACGCCTCTTGTTTTGAATGGCACGTCGCAATTTCCTTAGTGTTCCACAGTAATGGTCAGCGTTCACCGTTTCACCTCTGGGGAGGAAGTCAATGAGCAAAATGCCCTTCCTGTCCCAAAACATGGTGCACATCACTTTCTGTACCGACAGCGTCTGTTTGAATTTCTTCTTGACCGGAGATCCACTATGCCGCCAATGCATTGACTGCTGCTTGGTTTCTGGGGTGAAGTGCGAAATCCACGTCTCATCGCCCGTGACGATCCTGTCGAGGAAATCATCGCCGCCATCATGGTACCGTTGCAGGAATGTCAGTGCTGCTTCTGAACGTTTCATTTTGTGTTCGGGTGTCAGGTTTTTCGGCACCCACCTGGCACACAATTTTTTGAACAGCAGGCGCTGCGTGACAATCTCATGCAACACGGATCGTGATATCTGCGGAAAAAAGCTACTTAACTCCGTAATCGTGAAGCGACGGTTCTCTACGATGTGCTGCCGCAACAGCTCAACCAGATCATCAGTGATGAGGGACGGATGCCCACTGCGCTCTTCATCATGGACACTTTGACGACCTTCCGAAAACTGCTGACACCAGCGACGCACCATCTGCTTACTCATAATGTTCGGACCATAGACCACACAGAGCTGACGATGAATGTCAATTGGCGCAATGCTTTGTGCATTCAGGAACTTTATCACCGACCGAACCTCGCATGCGGCGGGAGAAGGAATACGAGCTTCCATTTCGGACCACTGCTGCCTCGCTACTGGCATGTGGAGGGAGAAGGAATACGAGCTTCCACTTCGGACCACTGCTGCCTCGCTACTGGCGCCGGGCAGGATCTGTCTGCCTGGCATATGATTGATATGTCTTTGCTCTGCTGCGCATGTGCAATTTACACAGCTCATTATGTTTACTTTCACGGGAAAAAAATAGGGAAACTTACTTTCTGGATGCACCTCGTAATACAGATGAACTATTGTCCAAATCCCAGCCAACAGTCGACCCGGGTTATAGCAAGAAAAATGTTGTATATACACTACTTTGTAAGAACATGATAGTAAGTTAAGGGCACAATGGTCCCTATACTTACAAAAAACCTGTTAATAAAGCATTAGCATTGGCATTGGCCTGCTTGAATCTGCCTCCAGCTATTCCATCTGTTCAGCTTCCACCCTCACCTGCACTGGGGAAACAAAAATGGAAGAAGACATGTCGCACAGGCCCAACCAACGATCATCCAGCAAATAAATCCAGCGACCAGTGTTCACCATTGCCAGTAAGGTTTACCCTTTCCCACACTGTATCCAAGCCTCCAGAAACATGCCCTGATGACGAAAACTGATAAGAATGGCTCTTCGGAAAACCTGTAAGTACATACAATGTATTGGTTGTTTATTTCATTAGTGTGTTATATGACAGCTCCCATCTTATCATTTTGCCACTGTTAATCTGAATAAACTGCCATCTGTGGTTAAACACCATGCCTTAACGGATTATATAAAGCAAAGTGCCCTCAATCTTCTCTTCCTCCAAGAGCTCAGTAGAGACGATTTCACATGTGGACCCGATTATACCATATATATACAACGCCACAGGTACAATTTTACATACAATGCCACAGGTACTGCCATCCTGGTATGACAAGGTATACCTGTCATTAAAACATTCCTGCATTCACCTGGACAAATTTCATGCGTCGAGATACATAAAATCTGGTTTTGTAATATCTAAGCACCTTCAGGATCAGTGGCCCATGAAGCACGAAATACCTTCTATGCTACAGAAGTGGCGATGGCACTGGGGGGCAACCACCAGCATATTGTCCTTGTTCGGGATTTTAATTGTGTATTGCGATGACAAGATCAATACCCAGGTTTCAACTCATCAAATAGTCTCTGCATGCTGGTCGAGGCCTTCCACTTAAAGAATGTCTGGCAGACCAAGCACCCACATCTGGATGGATTCACCTTCATACGTCCAGACTCAGGCAGTCGGTTAGACTGTGTCTATGTAAGTGCAAACATATTGCCCAAAGTGCCATCCACAAAGATTTTTTTTCACTTGTTTCACCGACCACTTTAGTGTGAAACTAGACATGGCAATCGATGTCACAAGTTCTGTGCAGGGACGGGTTTATCAGAAACTAAATACTCGGATCCTTCACGACTAACAATTTCGCACAGCCTTTAAACAAAAGTGGAAGGAATGGGAAAATATGAGTAGGCACCAAACAGACATTATTACATGGTAGGACACATTTCTAAAACTGTTGATCAAACACTTCTGCATAGCATTTACAGATTTTTAAAAGAAATACAATTTCTACTACAGAGTTCTCCAACGCAACTCAACACAACTCAAGTCTGTATGAAACTGAAATGCATACAAAACTGTGGATGCATCGTGAGTGAATGGCAAGCTTTGTTGTGAGGAGTCACCTCGGAATGATTGATCCGCAGGAACAGGCAAGCATTGCCCATGTGAGTGCAGAGTGATGAAGTGGACAAAGAAAACTCATTACGAGACTTCAAGGGATGAGTGTCTCACATGACCTTCTGGCATTTGTGCATGCTTATTTGAACATTTTGCAACCCAATTTGAAGCACCACTGACATCCCAGGCGGAAAAAGAGCTTGTGCTGTTCCCTGATATTCCCACGCTATCAGAGGAAGAGGAAGCAATCTTGAACCAACCGTTCACCAAGGAAGAAGTAGATGCTGCTCTCCATCCAGCTCAAAAAGGCAAAACCTAGGGCATAGACAGGCTACTGATTGAACTTTTTCAAATATTCTGGCCAACGATGGCAGACTTCCTTATGCAGTGGCTTAAGGCCTGTTTTTCGCAGAAGAAAATTGGTCGCACAAGGTGTGACAGGTGTGAGGGTTCTAATCCCAAAACTGATACACCTTGTAACACCAGAACATTATTGTTCCATTGCATTTCTATGTACCGATTATAAAATATTGACACGAGTATTAACACGTCGACTACAACATTTTGCAGTCACCTTAATAGGCCCCCATCAATACGTGCATGGAGCCACTGACTCTGAAGCAGCTCTACTGGCCCTGGACTACAAAGGAGAATTTGACTCACTATATCATCATTATTTACAGTATTTTGGCACTTTAATCAAGTTGGATGTGTTGACCGATTCATACAAGCGATAAAGAGTATATACAGGGTGTCCAGAATGGGACTGACGGTTTTTAAAAGTGTGTGGTTTTAATATGGGCAGAGATAGGGAAGAAAGAAAACATACATTTTGAAGGAAAACTCAAAAAGTTTTGTTCAGCAAATTTTCATAGTTGTACGACTACCGATGACGGCGCTAGTATCGCCGAAACAAAAATTATGGTCATTATCAATCTTGTGTAGAATTTCATTGGAAAATTCTAATCTTTTTGGCTTGTCGTAAGGCTTAATTTCAAACGTAATCGTTCGTGTACCACATCGTGCACAGTTGACCTTGGAATTCCCAGTTGCTTGCTCGCTGCACGAATTGACTTCCTCAGGCTACGTGTGAAACACTCTCTTATTAACTCCACCCGTTCGTCTGACACACGCGATTTACCACCACTGTGAGGTTTCACTACACTCCCTGTCGATGAAAATTGTTCCTTCCACGCCTGGATACTGTTGCTTGATGGAGGATCCTTGTGGTACACACGTCGAAAGTTTCTTTGCACTTGAACAACACTTTTTGTCTCTGCAAACCACCACACGCATTGCCCCTTTTTGAGTACCGATGCCATTTTTCATTAAGGCGATACTAGCGCCGTCATCGGTAGTCATACAACTATGAAAATTTCCTGAACAAAACTTTTTGAGTTTTCCTTCGAAATGTATGTTTTCTTTCTTCTCTATCTCTGCCCATATTAAAACCACACACTTTTAAATTCCGTCAGTCCCATTCCGGACACCCTGTATATTGAGAGTAATATAATGGCAGAAGAGGTTATTAGGATGTATATGGATAAAGAGGTTATTAAGATGTATATGGATAAGTATGTACACCCAGGCTTGGGTTGCAACTGAGCCCAGTGTTGCAACTTGTATGGTTAAAAAAAAAAGAATGTTGAAAACACAAAGTAAGGTAAAATAAACTTGTTCAAAAAAGGAATAACATTATTTCACATACATTAAAGTTATAAATCTGACCTTTAGGATGGAAATTTTTACTTTGTGATAAGCATCAAGTTACAAAATCAATTTTGATTGTTTATTGTATTGGTTTATTTCGTTCACTTTTCTGCCACTTTTGACTAATTGTGAAGATGAGGATGAATGATGATATGAAATTGATGAAGGGACATAAAGAACATCCATGCCTAGGCCAGGATTAAACCTGAGACTCCTTGCTTTGAAAATCAAAGTTGAGATTTTATCCATGTAACAACATCAAAATATAATTTTATGTACCAAATTTGAATGTGAAATTCAGTCCATTTTTGTATAGAAATCTGATTTTATATTTGCCACAATAAATATCTCATGTATATATCTTTCTTCTATAATACATCTAAACACTCAAAAGTCAGTGTAATATGTAGAAAAATATATTATAAAGAAGGGTAAAAAAATGTATGTCTTCTGTCTGCATTACCTAGTTGTTTCTTTTGTTCATCACTTCACTATAAATATGGAGTGGTATAAGAAGGCATAAAATTCTTTAATAATATTAAATGAAAGAATGGTTACCTTGTAAGATGTAGTAACATGTTGGCTACAATGCAGTTCATGTCTTCATAAGGCTGATGGACAGCTGAATCTAATTTCTTCATCAGGAGATGCATTTACGTCCATGCACAGATATCCAAGGGAGCCTAAATAAGGAAATTGAAATCTCTTAAAAATACATTGAAAGGAAGTATCCCTGGACATGCAGTGATGCAATCATCAAAACAGGATTTTGTGCACATGGAATAATTTACATATTTTGGGGTTAGGAATTGGGAGGGTGTTAAATCTCCTAACCCTGTTCTCGGTATCATCTTGCCCCACCTCAAGAAGAAACTTTTTATATTTAATTTTCCCTTTCACAGAATTTTAGGTTTTCGATAATAGGTAAGGGGGAGAATGAAGGTGTAAATCCCAATAACCCAGAAAATTATATTGGGTATGTGTATGATATTGTGTATCATACATTACACCCCCAAGATTAATAGAAATGCTAATTTGTATAGGTATTAAAATAATTTACACAATAATTTAAAAGTAATTAGCAATTACAAATAGTAATAAAGGGTATCTCAGAAAAAAAATTGTTTTTAAAACTATTAAAATAAATACTAAAATTTTTGGTATAAAGATAAATTTATTACCAAAAGAAATCTTAAACATTAAATTTTTATTTGTGGAAAAGAGTATTGGACAATTATTGACCGTTCATGTTTTCCAATTCAATTATTCTTGAACTAACGATTAGCGAGGATCCTCACTAACAGACTAGCAAACATGTAGCACGGAGGATGTTTTGCTCAGATCCCTTTGCTACACCCAGTACACATGATCTGCCTTTATGACACTGGTAGCACTATGACGAGTATATTGTTGTGTGTCGTTTGTACGTTTGTCATTGACGTCCCAAGTGCAAATTTAATTAAATACTTGGTGAGAATCATTATTTTTATAAAATGCATGAACAAAAAAAAGCACGTTTGCCCCCTCGTGAAGTGCTTCATGGCAAATAAATATTAAAAATGTTGTCAAGTGTTTGCGATCTATCTCATTTCTTCGTAATGTGTGAATTGGCCCAGAAGGTGGATTTAAAAATTAAATATTTCTGAGACACCCTTTATAATGCCTAAACCACACTTTTATTATGTATTAAAATCTCATTTTCCTTCCATTTTTTAAACTTTTGCTGCAGAAAGTTCAAAGGACAAAACCCACAATATGCCAACACATGCTTATCTATAAACATTATCCAAGAACCAAAATCCTCCATAAATGTATGTACTTACTTCTCTAAAGATACAGACACCACAAAAGTGTCATTTCAAAATTATCTAAAGGTAGGATTATGAAAAGTTTCTAGTTTAGAATTTCTTCTCGAATTCTTATCGATCCAAGCATTATATATTTATTTATTTCTTGTAGCTTGATTTTAATAAATTTAATAATAATAAATTAAATGATAATTTGAAAGATCCTAACACATTTTCACTTCATTCATTTACAATTCCAATTTATTTTGTCTTGCAAATATGAATAATCCACATTATTTTTAGCTTTCGATTAGATCAAATTATTAAAGATAAAGTAAAAGAGAGTTTTCAGTTTGACTTTTCTGTTCGAAGTGCACTTTATGCACATATAAGTTAATCTGGACTGGAGTATAAAGTGGGATCCAAAACACTATGTGCCTCAACTGGGTATCAAACCCTGGACCCCTTGATTACAAGACAATGGAGATTCTTATTTTTGGAAGAGTCAGGAAAATATTTCCTGTTAGCTGTGAAATTAGGGCATATAAAGAATAAATATAAAGGAATCTCATATTGTAATTCTGCTCTGAATTGACACTTACTTCAGTTCACTATTTTTATGCTTAAAAGGTGGAAATTTCATTGTGTATAAATATCTAGTTCTCTATGAAATTATTAATACTAGCCTAGGTAAATTATATTTAAGATAAGGTGGCTTATTTTCTTCTATTTGAGCATACCAACAATATGCATTTCTTTTTTTTATTGTTACTGTGTGTGTACACTACTCATTTCCTTAAATATAGATTGGTTTCAACAATAAAGTTGGACATTATGTATTGCTAGGATATCTAACTAGTATTTTGTATCTCCAATCTGTAAGTTAGTTACATCGGAACGAAGATGATAAGAAATATACAGGTTTTAAAAAATCTTAATTTTTGCTGCAGGTTGTAGAATAATAATTAATAGAACTTCTTTAATAATGTTTATGTTTCAATATTATCTCTAGTATTCAGTAAATATTTATTTTACATGGCAGTTCTTTGAATTTTTAAAATCACCTACACTCTTTTGCGCTGGATAAAACATGTTCTTGATGAGTGAGACCAATTCAAATGCATGCATAGCCAAATTAGGACTGGACCTATAGTTTGAGGTGGGATATAAAATAATGAAATGTGCCCCCAGCAGGATTTGAACACAGAATACCATGATTACAATGTCCTAGAATTAACTACGCTGTCCATACATTTTTTAAAAAAAACTAAAATCCCTGATATCTCCAGGTTTTCTAGTCCAATAACCAAAATTTTTCAGATGAAGTCACTGGAGAAATTAATGTTCACAAACATACATTTGTTCACTAACAAATAAGATCACTAACATCAGCCCTTGGCTGAACCTCGTCCGCTGAATAAAGAAAATTTATTATTATTATTATTTATTATTATTATTATCCTTTGCAGTTCCCTGCCTCTGGCTAGGTCAGCATAGAAGTCAAGCCTCTCCATTTTTTCCTGATCTTCCACCACTCCTCTCTTTCCATGATGAACCAATCTTGTCCTCTTCTCCTAACATTCTCCACTATCTGCTCTTTTCATCGACATATTGGTCTCCCCCTTGGACTTATTCCTACTCCTTGTGCATTGTAAGCACTTACTGGTAGTCTTTCTGCATCCATCCTCTTCATGTGTCCAAACCACCTCATCTGTGCCTGATCCAGTAGCGAAGCGTAGTCTTACGAAGGAGGCAAGCAATGTTTCAGTACAACAAAACATGTAGTACAACGACATGCCGAGGGGAAAGATTCAAGGTTTATAGCCTCATTTACCCAGTCGCTGGATTTGTCAAAATATCGTAATAAAGTGACTGTACTAAAAATAAACCATATGATCTGCAAACGTCACATTTACTTTTTAAAAAAAATCCAGGTAACGTTATTCATATGATATTAAACGTTTTGCATATGCGAACTTTCCGCATACGACTAAAGGGAGACAGAATTTCTTACTTACTTATTAGTACCTTTATTTGTTCATTATTATTTAATATGGTCAAACGGTGACCAAACCGATTTAGATAAAAAAAAATGGGAATCATTTGTTTATTTTACGCTGCATGATGTAATTTAGTATTTTTGGGCACCCTAAAAACCGCATTGGAGTAACTTAAACACTAAATAAAAAGTTAAACACAAACAATAAAAAATTCATTTCAAAGCAAAGAAACACATGCATAGACGATGTACTCACCACAATAAATTTCAAACTCTTGGTGTTGGTCGACCCCCTTCCACGATTTTCATTTTAACACTTATCTCTCTCGAGCTAAACGAAGCAATTTTCAATTGCTCAATAATACACCCGCAATTCACATCAACCGTTCCTAAATACACGTTCATTCCGATAAATTCACAGCACAAAACACGAAGCAACAAACACTCACACTATCCCACGTGCTTTCCACAACTGCAAATACAAGCATCCACACAAGATCACTTTGAAAATCTCTGAAACAACAGAAAGTGATACCAACCTATTTCCTTAATTTTATCCGTCACAAAGGAAAGATATATCAGTTTGGAGATAAAAATTACGCGGAGGAATCAGAATCATTTCAGCAGAACGAGTATGTACATTAATATTTAAGTAATAAAGTGTCATTCAATGGCGTGCCCGGGGCAAAGGGGGGGGGTGGATGGTAGACATAACCCCTTTTGGCCCAGTATATCTAAGAAAAAACGTCAAAGGAAGGAAAAGATGACAAAATGGGGACCGTAAAAAGACCCTGGGAACACCACTTGCGTCATAATAATAGAACTTAAAACATATTCGGGCCTCCCCGATGGCGCAGTGGTAGTGTCGTCGCCTTGTAATCAAGGGGTTCCGGGTTCGATACCCAGTGGAGGCACAAGTGTTTCAGATCCCATTTTAAACTGTAGGTCCAGTCCCTATTAGCCTTACTGTGCATAAAGTGGACTTAAAACAACAAATCAATCAATCAATCATTAAAACATATTCTTGTGCTCATAATATGCAGAATGTATACGATTTACTTCTATGCCATGTACAAATATCAGTAGATAGTTCTTTCTCAGATAGCTTTATTTTCACCCCAAGTTTTATTCAAAAGCAGTCAATTTATTGATTGTAAAATTTGTGAAAGAGCTCACTTGAATTACTGCGTAAATAATTTGGCAGTTGCAAACACTGGTAGCGGTCAACACTTCTGGCGTAATTTGAGCTGGACCGACCAGAAAGCAGGGTGCAGGACCAAGGTCCATCCAATCTTCCCTCCCTCCCTGAGAAAACTCTTCACGGGGGTGCAGAAATTCCACTGCCCCAACTCCCAATGTCAACTTTTTTTACGCGTTTTACATTTCGCGAAATCTAAAATAATTTGTAATATAATATGATATATATGGAATTTAGAACAGTGATAATAACTTCTTTTAGTTATTTCATGACTAACAATTATTATTATATTTGCGATCTTGTTTACGTGTTCATGAAGACAAATATTCGTTACTAGTTTTTGCTGGCAACGTACCCATAGATGAATCCTTCTGCTTTCGGTTGAACTCGGCTATTTTCGGGAATCACGCAAGCTTGGAAAGCACAGCTTTTTGTAGAAGCTTTGTGGACGGGTTCCACCAGAATTTCACGCTTCGCCATGTGACTCCTTCGGAGGCCTTATTTTCCCGCAGAACGGCTGCAAGCATTGAGGCTGGTGCTTGCTACAGAGCTGCTGGGTGAGTTTGCGGCTGCATTTTTTCGCGAAATCGAGTGCGATGGAAACTAAATACGGTTAGAACATTAAGTACATTAAATGATATTCGAATTATGCAAGCAGTGCTTGCATTGCTTGTACTATATCTTCGCCTCTGGCCTGATCTATTCTGTCCTGAAGCTTCACCATCCCCACAGTCTGTTGTATCTCCTCATTCCTTATTCTATCTCTTCTAGTCTTCCCCAATATACTCCTTAAAAATTTCATCTCCACTGCATGCACCTATTTTTTGTCTCTCTCTGTCATTGTCCAAGTCCTTCCTCCAAACATAATTATTGGCACATAGTATGTGTTATACAGTGTGTCCGAGAAAAAAATATACCAATAAAAAATTTAAATAACTCAACAATCGTTAACGATAGAAATGTCAAATAACGTTTATTTTGAAGAGGAAAGAAAGGAATTTTTTTACCACCAGAAGGGAAAAAATCGTAACATAATTAAGTGCATGCGTGGCTTTGTTCGTGAGTAGTCTGTACAATGGCACTGTTTACTGTTCGTCAGAAAGTTGAGTGCTGCTTTTGGTTTGCAGAATTGAAGTCTCCTGTAAAAAAGATTCCAGCAACAATATGGACAGGAAGCACCAGAACGTCATTACATTGTTAAATGGCATAAACAATTGCTGGAAACAGGGTCTTTGTTGAGGAAGAAAGGTAGTGGTCGGAAGCGTGTGAGCAAGGATAAAGTGGTTGCCGTTCAGGAAGCTTTCCAGAAGCTTTCCAGAAATCTGTGAGACGTGCTAGTTCTCAACTTCAAATTCCACGTTCTACTGTGCATGATATCGTACATAAAAGGTTAAGGCTTAGAGCCTACAAGTTACAGCTTGTTCAGAAACTAAAGTGCAGTGATAAACCCGCAATTTTTGATTATGCTAGTGAAGTGCTATCACGCATTGATGATAACAATGAATTCCTGACACGCGTAACATTTTCAGATGAGGCTACCTTCCACATTTCCGGAAAAGTGCATAGGCAATACTGTAGATTATGGGGTGAGCAGAATCACCATGCAGTTGTTGAACATGAACGCGACAGCCCCAAGTTGAATGTGTGGTGTGGTTTCACACGAGATTCCATAATTGAGCCCTTTTTCTTTGAGGAAGCTACAGTTACAGGTGCAAGTTACCTGCAAATGTTGCAACAGTATGCTGTACCTCGTATACCTCATGGGTACATGTTTCAGCAGGATGGGGCCCCCCCACATTATGCCCGTTGTGTTACTAACTTCCTTAATAACAATTTCTCTGGTAAGTCACCAGACTTGACTCCTTTGGACTTTTTCCTTTGGGGTTATGTGAAGACTATGGTTTACCAAACACCTGTGCAAGACCTCAATGATCTCCGTGAAAGAATTATCGATGCATGTGGATCTGTCACTCATCAAATGTTGAAGAACACTTGGATGGAGGTTGAGTACCGCCTTGATGTTTGTCGCGCCACCAAAGGAGCACACATTGAGATCTACTAAGGTGAAATTTTTATTCCTGTTCTTTGGTTAAAAAAAATCTATGATTTTCTCTTCCAAATAAACGTTATTTGACATTTCTGTTGTTAACGATTGTTGAGTTATTTAAATTATTTATTGGTATATTTTTTCTCGGACACACTGTATATTACCTTCTTGCATTTTATAGGTACATCCCTGTTCCATATTAATCTTCGAACACTTTGATATAGTCCACCACCCATTTGTCCTCTTCTGTTTACCTCCTCATCTATTCTTCCACTTCTCTCAATTATGCTTCCTACATATTATTTGAAGCTCTCCACTACCCTGAACTCTTCCATGTCCATCTTTACTTCTTGGTTCATTTCTGGCTCGGTTTCTTATTGTTATTAGCACCTCCCTCTTTTCTGCACTGAATTTCATTCCTGCTCTTCTGAGTTCCTCATTCCAACTATCAACCTGTCTCTGTACTTCTTCTTCTCTCTTTCCCCATATTACTAGTCATCAGCGAACAACAGGGCCTTCATCTCTTCCTCTCCTATCTTCTAACATTTTAGTTAAACATTCACCCTTAGAATTTCACATATCACCTTCTTTAAATGGTAATTTATAGTAAGTTTATTGTTTGTTTCGTCTTTCACAACCTAATAATATTTATGTTCTTCGTAAAGATTCACAAAACCACTTTTTTGTAGATGCAAAATAATATAGTACAGTTATTTTGCATCTACAAGCTCATGATTAACAAAAACCTCATTTTTTCATAAATTCATAATTATAGAGGAAACAGGACATAATTATAGTAAAATTTATTAATATATTACTTCAGTTTACAAAATTCCCTAAAAAAAATTCAGATCTGCCAGAAAGAAAGAAAATTTTCTTGACTTTTCTGTGATATTTCCAGAAAGAAAAATTCCCTGACATTTCTATATATTCAAGGTTTCCTGACTGGTGAACACCCTGTTAACTGAAATGCTATTCAGGGTACCCACAAAAATGTTCCAAATGGACATTCAATGTAAAGGGTGTTCCGTATAGGATGCCGAATTTGAATCGAGTGCTATTGTTTTGTTTTGAGGTTGGCAGACCTGTTCTTATCAATGTTGGTATCAATTGTCATGCTGATTAATGTAGTCTCAATTGTTTTGACTCGTTTGTTGTGGTTACAATGTGGAACAGTTTACAATTGAGCAACGTGTTCTCATTGTGAAGACATTTTACCAAAGTGGTGAAAGTGCAACGCAGACAGTGTGAAAACTTTGTACGATTTTCGGAAGGAATAAAACACCTAACGAGTCTACAGTTTGCAGACTAATGTTGAAGTTTCAGTCAACTGGTTCAGTGTCAAAGGTGACCAGGAATGGCCGACAATGACTCTTACACAAACCCGCATAAGAAGAAATCACAGGGTGTAATTTTGTGGAGCGTATAAATGCATGCAGACTCAGTAGGGGTGGACATATGCCTGACATTGTCTTTCATACGTAAATGAGAGATGTTACTAGTTACATATGTGTGAAATATAACTATTTTCATGATATTTTCCCTATTTTTATTTAATTTTCTAATTCGGCATCCTATACGGAACACCCTATAGTATTATGGGTAAGTTAGAAAATTGAAATCACAAAAGCAGATTATGCAAATTTATATTTTGTGCTGATAACTTTCTAACCAATCTTTAGCATTTTAATTGATGTATGAGGGATAGTCAGAAAAAAAAAGTTTCCCGCATGTGTATTTCCAGAAAGTGTGGAAATTTTGGGTTGCTTATATATTGTGGTTATATGGGCATCATCCTTCTTTTGTTGTGTGATGTGCAACCTTTACCTTGCAAAGAATGCCAGCGTACTTCTGTGTTGAAGACAGGAAGAGTTGAGAAGTGTGTGTCCGGCTGGCATGGAGAACAGAGGTTTGTTGCAATTGCTGGTGGAAGTGTATGGGCCTCACGTAACGTCAAAGCATTTTTTCCCCTGTTCTGAAGATGGCCCTGGGAGGGAAGCATTTCACCACAACACCAGAAGTAGAAGCTGCCGTATGTAACTTCATCCACAAACAGGACACGCAGATTAACGAACACGGTTTCATGAAACTTGTGAAGCAGTATGACAAGTGAGTGAATGTCGCTGTGGAGTTTGTGGAAAAATAGTGTAAAGATGTATCTTTCTACTCTTGTCATGTTCTTCATCTATAATAAAACTCTCTGCAGTCAGCAGACTAGGGAAACTTCTTTTTTTTTTACGTACTATCCCTCATGTCACTAAGTTTACATTTTTTACAAATGATATATTGTGGAACCTCGATTATTCATTTTTCAGGGGACCAAGCTGAAAAATAACTTAAAATGTAGGAAAATGTCACATGTAGAGAAAGTTTATAACATTCTGCTATGTTGGAACAATCAAGATTGAACATGTAACGCAGGAAAATGTAAAATCTAGGAATGTAAAATCCAGGTTCCACTGTATCTCTACAGACAGATGTCCATAAAGGTTTTGTAAAAAAGAGAGGTTTGCAGAGATTGAATACCTTTTGTAGTATGAGGGTTTGAAAAGGGAACAGAATTCGGGAAGGAATACAAAATTGTTGGGTGAACTTGTTCTGGAAAAATTACAAAAACTTGATTCATTGATTGACTGATTTGATTTATTTTACTTCGCTTTCTGCCATTTTTGGCTAATCACAATGATGAAGCTGAGTGAGGATATGATGAAATTGATTGACACTCACAAAGAACACACATGCCCAGACCCAGATTTGAATCTGGCACCCTTGGCATGGTAGCGAGCTGTGCTAACTACTCTGTACAGAGGTAAGCTAGAACAAATGCTAATCAGAGAGTTTAGAGCTTATTTGAATTATATATTCCAGGTGTCCAAATACATATGAAAATGTATCTAAATTTGAGATATTTTGATAGTGGATACTTTTTTGTCCATGTTATGTACAGTATATTTGGATCATGCATCTTGAAAATGTCTGAATATTTAGATAATTTGAGTAATCTTGTATCCAGAGTATCTGTTGACTTTAAAATGGATACTGAAATATTTTAAACCAGATACCTGTCATCTAGACTTTGGACCATGTGTAGTATTTCATCCAAGATTTGGATCTGTACTGATAATCTTTTCACATATTTTTTCCAATTCATGAATTGGATTTCTTTTTTCAATTCATAGTAGTAACATGGTAGAACATTTATAACATAAAGGTAATATGACGCACCATGGCCATGTGGTCTAAGGCATCATGCTCTGGAGTCCAGCTATGGGATGTGCACAGGTTCGAGTCTCTTAGGGGAAGCATAATAACTTTTCTCCTGACATTTCGGCCAGTGTATGGGACTGGTGGCCACCCACCAACATGAGGATACTGGGGAGGTACAAATGAGTAGCATAACCCAGTCATGGAAACCTACAACAATGATTGGGGGTTCGCCATGCTGACTACATGTCGCCCCGTAACTGGTTCGATGATCTCCCAACTCGGCAGGTGGGAGTGAGGCCGGCAGTCTGCAGGTAGGCCCTGGCCCTCATGGGCTGTTGCACCACAGATAATTATTATTATTATTTTAACATGACAGAAATTTGCAAGAATTCCATGCTACAATTATTTCTACTTTTGAATATGTTTCTTTATTTCAGGTGAGGAACATCCAGTATTCAAGCCCCGAGTTGTCTGTATGCAGAATATTTCCAGTTCCAAAGTTTGACTGATATTCTATTTATTAAGAATTTGCCTTACTAAGTCTATTTTAAGAAATGTTTGCCTTTGTATTTAGTCTACAAACGAATGATGATGCTACGAATGTAATACATCAAAACAAGGAAAAATATATCAGTTGAACTTGTAGGTTGTTATGGAATTTGCTTTCAAAGTAAAGAAAGTAAAGAATGTAATATATTGTTGTTAAGTGTTATCTCCTCATATAATATTAATTTGTGATTAGTAATGAAAACTGTTAAAACTAGTTATATGTAGAAATTATAAATAGCAAGCTAATAAATTAAATATAAAATACAAAATTTCAACATTTATACCACCAAAATAATATTGTATTTCACCATTAAACTTGGTGTCTAAGAAGCTGTAAATTTTGCATTTCATTTTCATATCTTGTTAAGCATAAATATGCTTAAATAGGAATTAAATATTTACTGTTACACAATAAAAACTGCTTCGCATTGTAACAAAAGCATAATTGAATTGATATATCACAGGTGAAAGGGTTAAGCTACAACACATACATTGGAACATCCCATGTAGGCATATGGGAGGAGGGAGATGCAGAGGTAGGACACATGTGAATCTTGACAAATTGTGAAGGTGATGCGATCAGCACCATGCTCCAGTCATTTTTCAATACAATCGTTACATGTAACTGTGAGGCAACAGCAAGCACTTTGTAATTTCATCTGTCTATTTATCTTACATGGATTTACATTTAGTCAAATGGTTAGTATACTCAACCATTCATGCAAACAGTCCTAGGTTTAATACCTGGTGAGAACCGAAAAAGTTTGGACTTTAAGACTGCATTGAGAGGACAATGGGGGAAGCTCCTTGAAATGAAGTGTAGCAGACTCGGGTCAGATGACTGGGAATGAAACTCAACATGTTGGTTGTGCGGCACCCAATAAAAAGCTATCTAGCAGGTTTCAATCCTGAAAGGGTTGTTGTACTAGGAAAATTAGTTCAGCTTAGGTTCAATAATTCCTCAAATGCCAATTCCTTATCATGGTCAACATTGGCAGAGCGACAGAATCACAACTGACAAGGTCCTATGAACTTAAATAACAGACAAAATAGTGAATATCTGTGAATCTGACAGCTTCAGAGATTGGCTTAGGGAGATATCTCAATATCCAGCTGATTAAACATTCATCACTTTGGTTCTCTTCTGAGATTCATAGAAACATATTAAGCAAAAAATATAATACTTTTTGGTTTGCACTTCATGAATATAGTGAAGCAATATTCACAGAAGAACGTCACTACATTGCAGGTTCTAAGAGGAGGGGACAAAGATGATTAAGATGCAGATGTCTGAAACAAGAAGGACCCATGTGTGCCATTCTACTTTCAAGGAAGGATTTGTACAAAAGATAAGTAATGATGATTTCCTTAATATTTTACATTTACATTAATCCATTTTTGTCTTTGTTATTTTAATATGTCTGTCTGAAAAAAAGACAGGGGGTTTACCTGCGAGCTGTTAACGTCTTGGAACATCCAGCGCTCACCTTCAGAGCGGGTCCTACTCCAGGGATTGGTGGGTAGGGAGAGAGTAGCCGATCTCCAGGTGAACACTAGAAGGAATTCTGGATGTTAGCAGTGTTGCAGGATTGTGCATTTTGTCTTTATTTCAGGTAGACATATTAGCGTCTTTCGGTTTCTTCTGTTTACTACAAATTTTTTCTCTTTTTCAGGATAAATTCCATCACAGGATGTACCAGGAGAATTGTGGTGAGTTTTCTATAATATTTCATTCTCTTTTCTTGTTATTTTAGGATGTCTGTCTGAAAAAAAGACAGGGTGTTTACCTGCGAGCTGTTAACGTCTTAGAACATCCAGTGCTCACCTTCAGAGCGGGTTCTGCTTCAGGGATTGGTGGGTAGGGAGAAAGTAGCCGATCTCCAGATGAACACTAGAAGGAATTCTGGAGGTTGGCAGTGTAGCAGGATTATGCATTTTGTCTTTATTTCAGGTAGACATGTTAGTATCTTTCGGATTATTCTGTTTACTACAAGTTTTTTTCTCTTTTTCAGGAAAAATTCCATCACAGGATGTACCAGGAGAATTGTGGTGAGTTTTCTATAATATTTCATTCTCTTTTCATGTTATTTTAGGATGTCTGTCTGAAAAAAAGACAGGATGTTTACCTGCGAGCTGTTAACATCTTGGAACATCCAGTGCTCACCTTCAGAGCGGGTTCTGCTTCAGGGATTGGTGGGTAGGGAGAAAGTAGCCGATCTCCAGATGAACACTAGAAGGAATTCTGGAGGTTGGCAGTGTAGCTGGATTATGCATTTTGTCTTTATTTCAGGTAGACATGTTAGTATCTTTCGGATTATTCTGTTTACTACAAGTTTTTTTCTCTTTTTCAGGAAAAATTCCATCACAGGATGTACCAGGAGAATTGTGGTGAGTTTTCTATAATATTTCATTCTCTTTTCTTGTTATTTTAGGATGTCTGTCTGAAAAAAAGACAGGGTGTTTACCTGCGAGCTGTTAACGTCTTAGAACATCCAGTGCTCACCTTCAGAGCGGGTTCTGCTTCAGGGATTGGTGGGTAGGGAGAAAGTAGCCGATCTCCAGATGAACACTAGAAGGAATTCTGGAGGTTGGCAGTGTAGCAGGATTATGCATTTTGTCTTTATTTCAGGTAGACATGTTAGTATCTTTCGGATTATTCTGTTTACTACAAGTTTTTATCTTTTCAGGTCCATTGATATCTACTGGATTGAGTGCCCTGAAGAAAATTACAGGTTGGTATAAAATTGGAAGGTGTTATGTACATAGACATAGATTGTTTTCAACAGATTAAGTATATATTTTAAGGAACCATAAACACTACCTGCAACAGACAACTCGGTGGAATTGTCAAACCATCCTACTCTGAAAATGGAAATCAGGTGAATAAGTCTCTCTTAGTTTTTTTTCTTTAGTGTCAGTTCCATAATGAAATATTGGTGTAAGCTAATTGTAAATTTATAAATATTATAATATAATTGTGCAGTTTGTTTGTGTTAAGTTCAACTTTATGGTTGTGTTCTAATATTTTTGTTTCTAATACAGGTTCTTTGGGATTTCTACAATTTTGAAATTTTTAATGAATTGATTTTTGTGTTGCTTGCTGTTTTTTAAACAATGAAATCATAATTTTTAACCACACCTGATGGTACTTGCAAGAAATGTAACAAATTATGTATATAAAATAATGAAAAATATAGTTGTTGGCAGAAGTTAACAATTTCTTGGCAGCCCACACATGTAACTGTTATATTTCTATCACGGATTGAAGGAGTGTGATCAGTTGATATTTGCACTTGGGGTCTGCCTTGTCGTATTTTTATTCTAATCCAAATGAAGTTACAAATTAAAATTAAACATTACACAGAAACTTGAGTAACTCTTCCACATTTGAGGTTGTTCAGAAGTTATCAGCACTTGCAACTGCCATCTGACAGTCCTAAGTCTGTTGAAGTGGGAAGGGAGATTATGATTTCAATATTTTTTCACCTGCCAAGACAGACAGACTGCCATTCATTTTTGGCTTGCCAATGGTGAAACTAGCATCTGTGGAAGCTACTCCTGTACCCATGTCTGTGCTGTAGTTCCAAGAGTGCAATGGAATACCAAAGCGAGGTGCTATTGGGGCTGGGAACAGCCCCTAAATGTATGGATAGAAAATTGAAAGGAAATACATGCAATTTGTTGGCAAATACATTAGTAGTTTAGACCAGTGGTTCACAAAGTGTGTGCTGCCACTGAAATGACACTTACTTCCAAATATGTGCTTATCTAGTACTTTTAACATGTAAAATGTTTCTGAATGTGAAATATGTGTTTATTTTTTAACTTGGGGAAGCAATGAAACCACACTAACTGAGCATTGCAGGTGTTAGATAGGTCTACATTCTGACTTGGGCACCATGGAAAAATCTTGAAGCACTAAGGATGCCGTGGAATGAAAAAATGTGGGAACCCCTGGCTTAGACACTTCTCAATAATAAAATTAATCTTCTCAATCTTTTCAATCCCAGCAATGGAATTGCTTATTGATGATACAAGTTGTGGTGAAGTAAATTAAATTCTATGGCCCTCAGTGATAAAATGTTCTGCTACCACTGATTTTTTCAGATGGAAATTCTTGTTGTAGCTGGAATGTGTTTTGACATCTTTGTTCGACTGCCCTCTTGTTTTCCAATGAAGGATTTACAGCAGCCACAAGTGATACAGTAAATACCAGATGTCTTCAGTTCTAGATAGTTCTTTGAATTTTGTAGTCTGCTCTTGGTTGT
Source organism: Lepisma saccharinum (assembly GCF_977018435.1). NCBI lineage: Eukaryota > Metazoa > Arthropoda > Insecta > Zygentoma > Lepismatidae > Lepisma > Lepisma saccharinum. Next base: position 47,033,553 of record NC_139256.1, read on the forward strand.
GGTGTGCGTGGATCTCTTGAAATGTCAGTTTCTGAAAGTGTGCATCCCTGTTTGGTGTTCCTAGCATTTTGTTAATTATGCTTTTTGAGTATCCATTCTGCCTTAAGGCTGTATACCAGTGACTGATTTCATCTTGAAGATGCTCTGTGTCTCTGATGGAGATTGCTCAGTGGAACAGTGTAGATAGTATTGTTGATCTGCCACCAAAGCTTGTATAGAAGTCGAAAGCAACAAGGCCACAGCCAGTTAGCCTCAGCCAACCAACTAGAACTTCGAAGCAAACCATGTGGAACACAGACCACCACATGGTCGTCAACCTGATGGACAAAGTTTTTGATGAAGTGACCATCTCCCTTCTCTCGAAGGGCTTGAACTTCACACTGAGGAAAATCCCAACAAAAGACATCTTTAGCAGCATCGAGATCTCCCAGATGCAGTTGCCCAAGACATGTGCCAAGAAGCATATGTGGCCCTTAAAATAGCAGTTTCACAACATCATAACATCACAGCAGCACAGAATAGGACATTATCACAATGGCAGCAGACAAAGGAAATTCTTTGGTTATACGCCAATTTACAGACTGTGACAATTCTAACTGACTGCATATACCGGCCACTACTTCAAGACCCCACAGCTACAATAGAATGGCAGACCAGAGAATCACTGAAGAAATTTTCACTACTGTTAGAATCTCAGGACAGATCAACACAAAATGGAAACAGTAGAACCAGAACTTCCCAAAATGTTGAACCAGGCCTGGCTGACAATAGTTGATTAAGAGAGTGGATGTGAGAGACACAACACCCGATTGGCCTGCCACCTACACCAGACTTCACCCACACCGCATACATACAAATAGATTCACACACATATCTGCACAATCCCCGAAGAGTGTGACGTTAAGTCTCTAAACCTATCTGGAACTGATCTTGCTGATATCCCAAGTGAACTTCTTCATGAATCACTGAAAATTTGAAACGTGTATATTTGAAAATTTTCTACATCAAGAAGCCTACAGACATGGTGATCCTGTCCACTAAGGCTAATTACTAGATAATAAATTATTCAAAGAAAGCTGAAATGACCATTATTACATAAATATGAGGGAGTCAAATAAAAACCTTTGTGACCGTCTTCTACATTCACTAATATTTACTTCATTTATATTGTGTACAAATTTATAAAATTAACAGAGAACCATTGAGATTAAGAATGCTGTATCAATGTCGATACATTTTTGTTGTTGATTTCGATTCCTTGTTGATATGTAAGAGGCTTGATTTAAAATGTCTTGTGTCAAAAGTTGCAAAATGAGTTTGTATCGAATGATTTAAAGTGAAATAATATTTATGAAGTTGAGTTGCGTTGTTTAATTCTTGCAACATAAGTATAACAACATTATGGAAATCAGTTGAGGACTGAGTACTGGAAGCTTAATTTTAACACATTGGGGTCTCACGACGGGCATAGCCCGCAGTGCACTTAAAGTCAATGTAAACGAACGACGGGCATAGCCCATCCTGCGGTATTCAATCGCTTTGCCGATTGAACGACGGGCTATGCTCGTACTTCGTCTGATGCGCGTGTTCATTCAAGCCCCTCTGTTGAAATTCCGACCGCTAGGTGACTCATGTGCTATTTTTATCTCGCAGCTGTGACTGTTTGTTGTCGGGTTGATGTACTGTGCATTATTTAGAATGGCGTCGTTAGATCCAGACTGTATAGAGGATTCCGCCTCACAGTTTGAAGTTAGCGACGATTTTGATGATGCAGATGAATTTGAAGATTTGGAAGGTAGGTTATATTTGTAATAATTATTGTCGACAATATAAACAGTGTTGCAAACTCTAGTATTTTATGAATGAAATGAGAAGAGGTAATTTTTTTGGGTCTATTCATCTTGCCTCTTCCTTGTTTCTCCAAAATGCACTGATGTATTTTTAGTTTTTCCATTTATTATTTTGTATAGTGTATGTAAAATGAAAATGTATTTTATTTATTTAGTTTATTTATTTATTTATTTAATTTTTACAGATGACACAGAACCAACTGATACATCGTCTGGTCCTGTCCTGCAGCCACTTTTTCATACAAAAGATAATTTCTTGTAATTTTTAATTATTTTTTGTTATGTGCACATAAGAAGTATTCTTATGCAAGATTCAAAAGATGTATTGATAGTTTATGTAGTTAATTATTGAAATTTCCAGATTACGAACTTAAAATATCTCTATATTAACATTAGTTACAATGTTGTACTTTTTTCTTCTTCACAAAACATTGCTGAAAAAAAATATTAAAAAACGTCTGAAAATGAAAATAAAATTTAACAAATTTTTGTTCATTGAAAAGATGAAGTTTTGTAGATTTAAGAAATATGTAGTTTAATAAAAACAAATTAAAAATAATTTTTCTATGATTTTTTGAAAAACAACCAAAAACCGCAGACCAGAGGTAACAATGCTGTATTATGAGGCCAGACCCGAATGTGTTAAAATTGCGTTAAAGTCTGCTCATCCTTCACGTACTATATACCGTGTGTTTCAAAATGATTTGAACGATTTCAACTCCTTATAATTTTTTTTATTAATTGTGCAATTTACTGAAAATTTTACACATAAGTACTATAACTGTCCAAGTTTTAGTGGTAAAAATTGTAATACAGTAACTCACAAATGCTAAATGTGAGCCCCATTTGTTACCCTGCATACATCAGTTCGGTAATCCAATTCTTCCCAGACCCATTTCAGTATGTTTTCAACATCAACAGTTTGCACTGCAGCAGTAATGTGCTCTTGCAGTTCAGAGACATCTTGGGGTAGAGGTGGTTTGTACACAATGTCTTTTACATGTACCCCCCCCCAAAAAAAAATTGCAGGGGGTTAAGTCCAGTGATCTTGGTGGCCAACGTAAAAGCTGTTGATCATTGTGAGCAGCTCGCCCAATCCAGCGGTGTGACAATCTCTCAGAGTTAGGTGGTAGAGCAGCCCAAAGCTGAATATTGCTCTGTAGTAAATAAAAATACTTTCTATTCTATTCTATTCATTAAGGTAATTCCTAACATTGCGATGAAAGTGGAAAAGGGCTCCATCCAGTTGATAGATAAAGTTTACACTGTCATGTTCAAGCTGTGGCATAAGCCATGTAGTAACGTAGTAAGCATGTGTAGAAATGTTTCTCCAGTCACAGTTTCTTTGGGAATGAAGTATGGACCGTACACTTTGGAAGATGAAATGGGGCAAAACACATTTGTTTTTGGTGAATCACGCATAATTTCAACGATTTTATGAGGCTTCTCAGTCTCCCAGATACAAAAATTTTGTTTGCTTACTCGTACCGTAACATGGAACGTAGCCTCATCACTGAAACACACTTTGTTCAAAAAATCATCATCACTGCACAACTCTTGGAATGACTCACCAAATTCATTGCTGGACTTGTAATCATTAGGTGTTAAATGTTGTAACAACTGCACACGATAGGGATACATGTGTAAACGCTTACGCACTACGTGGCAGACAGTTGTTCGAGACATTTGAAGTTCTCAACTAGCTCTCGCTGTAGACTTTTCAGAGTTTGAAAACAAGCTCAAACTCTCTCGATATCTACCTCAGACATGGAAGCCCTACCAGATGATGTTCCCTTGCAAATTCATCCTGTTGTCTTGAATGTTGATACCAATTGCAAATGTAGTTCTTTGATGGTGGTTCTTTACGAAATTTGGTACAAAACTCGCGTTGAACACTCACAACAGACTGACTAACGTGAAATTGTAGGATGCAAAATGCTTTCTCTGCACCACAGGCAGCCATCATGTAACTTTCACTCTGACACCTGGCGGAAGAACTTCGAACTACTATGACTGAGCCAAACAAAACTCGAGGATGTGGTCAAAAGTATTTCAATACAATTTTAATCGTTGATAGTGTTTTAACGCTCATGGAATAATTTCTTATGGTTCAAATCATTTTGAAACATGCTGTATATTCAGTGGAAAGTATAGTTGCACCTTAAAGGCTCAACAAAAATTATAGGACACACTGCATACAGCTCAAATTTACATGAGGTATCAACTGGTATTATCAAAATGACCTCAAGCTGCAACACTGATCAAGTGAGCTTCAAAATGTTACTTTGAAGATGGTGCTTCCTCCACACACTTGCACCAGTGAAGAAAAGTGGTGTCTTGCCCCAGGGAAGACTAAAACTTGTAAAAATTATTTGGCAAATAAAAATTCATAATCATTATGCATGCTTACCATGCGAAGTTTATGAATAGAGGATGAAGTTCGACAACGGTCTCAGTTCGCAGGCATATGGGTGGAAAGACCATCACAGTGGCTCATAAGTTGCACGTGCATCTCAAAGGTAAACAGGCACTAACTCGGTGATAAAATGCAGCAAACTTGTGCAACACTACATGCAGAAATCTACCAGATAAAATAAAAAACAGACAAATTAATTGCATTTTCATTTTACTCCCCCTTGTACTTTAATGTATATTAAACAAAACATACTTGTGAAAAATGTTTTATAAGAATATTACTCACTTGAATGTTACTGGATTCTAACCTTCAATGAAAATATAGAACTCAAACTTGTTGTTATGTAGTGCATACCAGAAAAAGGCACTAAATTGGTATATATTTCACTAATATGAACATTAAGTGATCCAGGAAATCTTGCTGAGCTGTGAAAAGACAGAAAATTAATCATGTTGAATTAACTTATGGGAAATAAAAATAATGAACAGGCTACTTGAACATATATGACAAGAATGGAGTCAAAAGACTTGCTAAACATGTCTCTTGCATCAAAATTGGTGATTCAAATGAATTTTCATAAAGGTATATGATATTATCAAAGTTAGTATTTGTATGCAGTTCAACTTTTAATAAAATGTACACTTCCTGTAATTGTTGTATACTTGTGGTTCAATGAAGCTTATTATAAAGTGTCCAATTTTAAAAATAAAACACACACATAGGTAAATGCTGTCAGTATGAAAAAAAGGTAACTAAAAACAGTGTAATACAGTAAAACTCATATGAGTAGTAAAATCAGATGTGTCTTAGCTTTCTGTCATGATATAGGAATGTTCGAAGGCACCAAGTTCAACATATGAAAAACAACATCTATTGCTGCATTCACTCTATGGCAGGCGGTTGTAAAGTATCATATCTTAGAAAGGACAATTGTGTTTTTATATTGGACTGGGCCCAGTATTGCAACTTGTATGGTAAAAAAAAATTGATTAATAATGAAAATATGATGAAGGGGAAATAAACTTGTTTCTAAAAGTATACTAGTACCATTTTTATGAACATTATGAAAATAATGAATATGCCCTTTAGGTGAAATTTTTCTTTCTTTGAAAAGCTTGAAGTTAAAAAAATAAATTTTGAGATTTTATCCACATAACATCAAAATGTAATTTTATGTAGCAAATTTGAATGTGAATTTCAGTCCACTTTTATGTAGAAATGTTGGTTTTATAATTACCACAATATCTCATGTGGATCATTCCGCTTGAAAATCAGTTTAATATGTAGAAAAGTATATTATAAAGAAGGGTAAAAAGATGTGGGTCTCCATTACCTACATGTTTCTTTTGTTTTCCTCCAACATATTTTATCCCTTCACTATAAATATGAAGTGGTATAAGAAGGCATAAAATACTTTAATACTATTACATGAAATAATCGTTATCTTGTAAGATGTAATAACATGTTGGCTACAATGCAGGTCATGTCTTCATAAGGCTGATGTAAAGCAGGGGGTTACCCCTGAAACCAAATTGACAGCTGAATCCAATTTCTTCATCAGGAGGTGTTTATATGTCCATGCTCAGATATTCAAGAGAGCCTAGAAAGGAATTTTTAAGTTAGCAAATATGGAAAAGTTACAAAATAGGCTTTTTATTTACTTTTCTAAAGAAGCAGATACCATTGTTGCTTTATGAATATCTATTTTTGACAAGCATATATTGTAAGACATGAAAATATCACTATGCTAAATACGAATGCACAAAAAGCCATTGTTAGTTCAGAATTTCTTCATGGATTCAATCATTCACTTCTTGCTGATCTGAACATTTTTTAACATCTTTATCTATTTCTTCTGATTTAGCATTTTCAATTCTAACATAGTTGCGGAATTTTTTATACAGACTCTTTATGTCTTGTAGTAGATCTTCCTCTACTCCTTTTTGCTTTATAATTGCCCAGATCTTTGCCCTAGGTATGGTGTCAAAGGCTTTTTCTAGATCTATGAAGGCCAGGTGTACTGTTTTTCCAAATGCTATAGCTTTCTCGCTAATTTGACGTTTGCTGAAAATGAGATCCTGTGTGTTTCTCCCAGGATAGAATCCATGTTGAGCCTCGTCTAAATGGAGTTCAATTATAGTTCTTAACCTTTTGCTGCCCAAGCGTCTCGAACGAGATACCCAAATGTAACCCTCACTGTCCCAAGCGTCTCGATCGAGATGCTGTGTCAAGGTCGTAGTTTTTACGTTATAACTTTTCTATTTTTGGCTAGAATTTCGATTTTATTTTTTTATATTGTTCCTAACACATGTATTTAACAGAAATGTTTTTTGCATTTTTTTTGTCTTCATGAAAATGGAGGGGAAAAGGCGGGAAAAGGTACTTCTCTTTTGCAGCTCTTTTCAACATCAAATTTTTGCCGACAAAGGAAGACAGGCTTTGTTGTTCTAAAGCAATGCTTTTCACTCCCTCCTGCTATCTGCATTCGAAGGAAGCTTGTTTATAAGTATCCGATATCAAAATGAAAGTTTTCCGTGAGGGTGGAAGCAGGGGGTGGGGGTGGGGGAGGGGGAAAACTGTTGTTGAATCTGCGTTGTGAGAATGGGAATTCGAAGCGCGCTGAAGGAAACCTTTGTTTATGAGCACAAGTGTTCCACAATGTTGAACAGAGGTCACCCAGCATTGTCTAAAAATAGAATGTCAAGCAGCTGCAAGAATCGGCGTTCATTTTTCAGTGCATTCTAGCTTTTCGTCTGTGAAAGTTGTGCGTAGGTGTGTGTCGTTTAGTGCCCAAGTGCGAGGATATTTTTTGACTGAAGTGACATACTTCCAAGGACTTTTTTGTCATCTACGTGTTTGTGAAAAGTGTGCTAGTGTCGTTTGTGCCTGCTGTGTCCCCAAAAGGGTTATAGTCGACCTTGATCTCCATTCTGATGAAATCCGAGATGAGCTGGGGGATATGGATACAGACTCCGAGTGGGATGAAGAAGAGTTTGACATTCCCTCTGATATATCATCAGAATCTGATTCTGATGATATGTCACAAAGACGTTCCCCTTCCCCTCCTCCTGCTCCATCTGACTGGCAACCCCCTTTTCGAACTGGTAGAACTACTCCCAACCCCCAACCTTTCCTAGGACAGACTGGACTGAAGGTTCGACACATTGACGATGCATCCTCTTCCTTGGACTTTTTTTTCCTTGACTTTCTCCGAAGAAATCTTCCAGCATCTGGTGACTGAAACCAACAGGTACTACCACCAACATATCACAAGGCACCCACCGACAAAGCTCGAACGTGACGTGACCATTGACGAAGTGAAGACTTTCGTTGGTTTACTGATGGGACATGACCGCAGATTATCTTGGCGAGACTACTGGTCCAGAAAACCCCACCTTCACACACAGTTTTACGGACAACAGATTTCACGTAACCGCTTTTCTCACTTGCTCAGATTCCTACATTTTGAGGACAACACGAAAAACCCCTCCCCCCAAGATCCCGATTATGACAGGCTGTGGAAGATGAGGTTTGTCTTTGACAAGATCAATGAGCTTAGATCTAATTGTTACTATCCTACAGAGCATTTAGCAGTTGATGAAGCTATGGTCTTGTACAAAGGGAAAGTCATCTTCAAACAATATATTCCAAAGAAACACAAGAGGTTTGGGATCAAGATTTACAAACTCTGTGATTCTTTGGAATACACCTATGACATGACTGTATATCTGGGCAAGGACAAGAACAGAGCGACTGCCACGACATCAGCAACGCATGGTTTAGTTGTAGCGTTGACGGAGAAGGTGAAGGGAGTTGGTCATAAATTATTTATGGACAACTACTTCTCTTCTCCAGAGCTATTTGATGATCTCGCAACAAGAAGTATCTATTGCTGCGGAACCATCAATCCCCGACGAAAAGGCCTCCCACCCAACTTTTCAAAGACTGACTTGAAGCTGAAGAGAGGTGACCTACGTGTTCGGGTGAAGAATGACTTGACTGTGATATGTTGGAGAGACAAGAGAGAGGTGTACCTGTTGACGAACATCCATCGGTCACCAGCTGAGGGAAATTTCTTGGATGACCATGGCAACGTACTCAAGCCAGCTATTGTATGCGAATACAATACCCACATGGGTTACGTTGACAAGGCCGACCGCATGACTAATTCCTACAGTGTCCAACGAAAGACCATGAAGTGGACTGTCAAGCTCTTCTTCCACCTACTCGACCAATGTATCCTGAATGCCTACTTTCTCTACAAGGGATTTCATCAGAACGTGAGGCACTGTGAGTTCCGTGAGAAGTTGGCTATAAGTCTTTTGGGGACAAGTGCCAGGCGAGGCACTCGAACCCCAGCTCCCCAAGGGGCTGCACAACTTGGTCCATCATCAAGTTCGTCTCCATCTACCAACACGCGCTACGAGGTTAGTGGTTTCCGTCATTTCCCCACCATGGCATAGGAACAACGGAGATGTGTGCTGTGCGGGGCCACGAACTTCACGGCGAAGTAGATGCTGCTGCGTTACCTGCAAGGTGCCCCTGTGTCTGGAGCCATGTTTTATGGAGTACCACCAGAAGTAAGGCATCATGGCTCCAGACCAAGCCTGGGAGCTGGAGCAGCAAAGGTAAATACAAAGAAAAATTATTATTTATACTCTTCTTCCTATTTTTTAAAAAAATATTTTTGGGGGATTCCTCCCTTCCCCCTCCATATATACGCCGAATTTGCATAAAATTTGCATTTTGACATTTTGTTATCCTTTTTTCGGGGGCGGGGGGAAACCCCCATTTTTTTAAAAAAGGGATTTTCAGGGGATTTCCCCCCTTTCCACCTCCATATGTACGCCAAATGTGCATAAATTATATATCGTCTGAATTTGTGATTCATTCTGCGTACAACGGTATATCGTTCATATCTCCAGGGCAAATAGTCTCTGAGCAGTAGTCAATTAAATGTAACTCTGCATTTCGCTCAATTCCGAAGCTTGAGACAGTGGCGTACAAGCCTTTCGTTTCAGGGGTACAGCTCGCGTTACATTGGTCATACGGCAATGATGCAAATATATTTCTGTTTCTTACATGTCAGCGATAATTTCTATGTGCATTTTGAACTTCTTATATTCTTTTTCGGGGGGTGGGGGGAAGAAACCGTTTTTAAAAAAAATTCAGGGGATTTCCCCCCTTTCCCCCCTCCATATGTGCGCCGAATGTGCAGAAATTATATATCGTCTGAATCTGTGATTCATTCTGCGTACAACGGTATATCGTTCATATCTCCAGGGCAAATAGTCTCTGAGCAGTAGTCAATTTAATGTAACTCTGCATTTCGCTCAATTCCGAAGCTTGAGACAGTGGCGTACAAGCCTTTCATTTCAGGCGTACAGCTCGCGTTACCAGGCCCGTAGCCAGGAATTCTTTGTAGGGGGGGGGGGCGAAGTCAATCCTAGAGGGGGCAAATTTTTAATATATTGTGTCGCATTGGCAGATATAACAGGGTACACAAAGGCACTTGCCCCCTCGCCCAAAAGAGATAAGTAACAGAAATGGGATGATATATTGAAACTACAACGAACAAAAGAACTTCAAGCAACATCAAATAGCAATATTTCGATAATGACCTTTCCAGATTGCCAAAGAATATGAAGTTTAACATAAATCCCTAGGTAGGCTAATAGGGAATGTATCTAGTTGATATTTGCAGGTCGATAATGTTAATAGATAACTTTGGGCCTCTCTGCAGAACTGATTAAGGGAGCCCTTTATAAACGATGCTTCATAATGATTCCCTCTAGTTTCCAGTATGCAAGATTTTTACGCACAAAGGAATCTAACGAGAATCCAACAACACCATTGTGTTGTGTTATGCAAGAAAAATAGAATTAATTAAATAATAATGGTTACATATTACCTACACTTTGATGAATTGTGTAAAAATTTGTAGCTAATACATTTTTTCTGTACTTGCTAAAACATTAAAACATGGGTCCCTTAGTCCATCACGGACTCTATTACTGTCAAAGGGGAGACTCTTGCATCACTACAGACAACGTTTGCCGACTGGTTATGTTAACCATTTTGCAAAATATTGTGTGGATTGTATTATATTATAGTTGAAATACATTTTTTGACACCTGACTTCTTGGATTACAGTGTCATCATTAATATTTCATGGGGTGTAAGGGGTGCTCCTTCCATGTAGTGCACCCAATAGTCAACCTCACTTCCACGTAGTACACCCTGGACTGCAGACTAACGAGGCTCTGGCGACTGGCCTCATGGCCAGTATAATTTTGTTTGTGTTGTCCTGAGTTTTGTCCTTATTTGCGCTGAGTGCTCCTTTACAGCTTCATCTTTTAACGAAAGTCAGAATATTTTATGATTTTAGTTATGCAACGTTAGAGCTGTTATGTGTAACGATAAGGGGCTGGACCCCGTATAATGTGACGGGTGCAAAATAGCCTTAGTGCTGACGCACCCAAAATTTTAATTTCAAATTCAAATTAATATTTCATATTAAGTTTCATAGAAAGAAATTGTTTTAATAGGTGCAATAATTTCACGGAGCACCATGGCATTCTCTTTAACATTTTTTTTTCATATAGATCGTTTGGCTCCCAGGGCCGACTCCTGCCGCCCCATAGCTATAGCTCTGAACTTGGACTATAAGTTAAGCAGAAATTGCGAGCGAAGCGAGCAAGAAAATTTTACGAAATGTTCTTTTATTTGTATAAAATTTGAAATCGAGGGGGGCAATTGTCCCTCTGTGCCCCTTGCAAGTGCCCTTGGCCGTCTGGTAGAAAAATGCAAGGAACACGTAAAAACTAATTCCATCATGAGTACCCAATTGTCCTGCTATTCTTAGATTCTGCTAGTCTTGTTTTTGACTTCAATGTTTGCTTCCCCTAGAATAGAGTTCTGTCCAAGGTCAGGGGGAGCGGACAATGCCCCCTGCCCCCTGTAGTTGTGGTACTGTTTATGAGTGTCTCTTCATCAATTTCACGTCATCCTTCATTGTTGCGATTAGCTAGTAGTGGCAGAAAAGCAACGCAAAGTTACAAAAATAAAATATTCACTCCCTCTCTCTACCACACTATTACCAAAAGATAGACTTGGGAAACAAAAATTTAAGCAATTCAAAGTTCATAGCAACACATCCAAGAAAAACATCCAAACACATTAGGCACCTTTAGTACAATACTACTCAAAATGTCGCAACTGATCTAGATACTGAAAGTTGTGAAATCATTTCCCGAAGTCTAATCTGGAAGGGAACCCCCCCCCCCCCAATCCTGATACGACATTATACGGAATCCCATACACCCTAATAAATCACAAAATCAATAAGTGTATTTGTAATGTTGCTAGAGTAACACATGATATAATTGTAAAGATTAGTGAAAATTGCAGGTAGGAATATGTTCTGTATTTTTCACAGGGGGGCAGAGCAGGCTCTCAGGGGGGGGGGGGCAGTTGCCCCTGCCCCCCTCTAGCTACGGGCCTGCGCGTTACATTGGTCATACGGCAATGATGCAAATATATTTCTGTTTCTTACATGTCAGCGATAATTTCTATGTGCATTTTGAACTTTTTTATCCTTTTTTTCGGGGGGTGGGGGGGAAGAAACCGCGTTTTTTAAAAAAAGTCAGGGGATTTCCCCCCTCCATATGTGCGCCGAATGTGCAGAAATTATATATCGCTTGAATCTGTGATTCATTCTGCGTACAACGGTATATCGTTCATATCTCCAGGGCAAATAGTGTCTGAGGTAAAGTCATTTTAAGGTACCGCTGCATTTTGAAGCTTGAATCAGTGGCGTGCCGACAATTCCTTTTGGGGGTATAACTCAAGTTACATTGGTCATATGATAATAATGCAAATATTTTTGTGTTCCTTACATGTTAGCGATCATTTCCATGTGCATGTCGACACTGTCATGTACTTTTTGCTTGAGGGGAGGGTGGGGGAACAATTTTTTTCCCGAAATTTTGGAATTTTGAGAGTTAGCCCCCTCCCCCCGCCACATATACTCCGAATTTGCAAAAATTTCATATAGTCTGAATCTCTGGTTCATTCCGCGTACAACGGTATATCACTCATCTCTCTAGGACAATTAGCCTCCGATCTACACTCATTTAATTGAAACTCTGCATTTTGCTCAAAATCGGCTCGGGACAGAGAGGCTTACATGTGAAAAAGGCCTTGGGCGGCAAAAGGTTAAACGTGATCCCAGTATTCGAGCATAAATTTTTCCTGGGACACTGAGTAAGGAAATCCCTCTGTGGTTTTCACATTTTCTATTGTCTCCCTTTTTATATATTGGTATTATGATACTGACTTGCTAATCCTCAGGTATTCTACTCTCCTTTCATACCAGGTTGAATACTTGGAACATCATTTGTTTACCTTCCATTCCCATGTATCTCAACATCTCTGGTGTTATCTCATGTCCAAGATGGCGCCAGTTTAATGTATACGTGCTGCTGTGCTCCTGGTAAAACTCGAAATTAGTGGGAAAAAAAACTCTGAAAACCTGCCACAAAATACCTCACATACTTTCATAAGTAACTCGGAAGATAGTGTAGTTGAAAAACAGGTAACAGTAAGGTGTAAAACAAGGAAAAATCGTTAAAATGGAGGTCTGCTATGATTGTGAAAAAGTTAAGTGGGAATTTGAAAAACTACAACTTGAACTGCAAACGAAAAGTGAAATTATAAGAATCCTCGAAGAAGATAAATTAGGACTGTTGAAAGTAAAAAGAGAAAGAAAAGAAAATAGTAATAGTACATGGTCAGAAGTGGTAAAAAGAAACATACAGAGGAAATCTACCTCCACGAACTATGTAGGCAATCCTGGTGTAACAACTACTTTCTCCCATCAAAACCCATATGAAGTGCTAATCAATGCAGAAGTAAGCCCCCAAACAAATACAATGCCCTACATAAACACAATTTCTAACAATAAAACTAAGAATGCAGTGAAACTGAATACAAGGAAAATAACCCCGAAAGTGATGGGAAACACTCTCCCAAGTCAAAACAAGAACAACCTTTCACGAAAAAGAAAAAATCTTATCTTTGCGGATAGTCATGGACGTGATTTAGCTGCTCATGGAAACAGTATTTCAACCAATGTAGTGTGTAGTGCAATGGTGAAACCAGGTGGTGAAACACAACAGGTAACCCACACAATAGCAAAGGACTGTAAATCCTTAGGATCTGAAGACTATGTTGTGTTATTGAGTGGTACAAATGATGTGTCCAAAAATCAAGGTCAGAATGTCATAAGCACAATTAAACACACCCTGAAACAACCCATACAAATGTCATCGTATGTAATATCACATTTCGTCATGACCTAATAAGTACCTCTTGTGTAAATAGTGCAGTAAAAGAAGTAAACAATCAACTGGAATCAATGAGCAAGAGATTTAGGAATGTGAAATTGCTGAAACTCAACATGGCAAATAGAAGTATACACACAGAACATGGTATACATTTTAACAAGAGGGGAAAGCTCTACATTACTCAGTGTTTAGTAAACTTGTGCAATGGAAATACCTTCTCAGTTCAACATAGCATACCTCTGAAATGGAAATCAAGTGAAGAAAGTGAGGAGAATGGCATAAACCAGAGGGAAATTTAGGAAGAAACACATTCTTCCATGGTAGAAGTACAGTCTGAAAATAGGGATTGTGCTATAATCAGTTATGACACCGAAGATAGCAGTGAAAAGTGTAGTGAAAAAGTGAATGCTCCAAATGTACGGTCATCTCAACGGGAGAAGTGTACACCCAGTAACAGGGGCGGCGCCAGAATTTTTCGACCGGGTGGGCAGAAGCTGTATATTGATAAATTAGGGTGGGCAGTACAAACGTAAGGCATTATGTGTGTTTGACTAACATGTATCCCCCCTCTCTGTCTTTCTCCCTCTTTCACTCGAGATCTCCCTCTTACCTTGTGTAGAAAGAGATTTGAAAGCAAGGAATTCATCAAACATAATCATCGTATCCAGTAATTCGTATCTTTTTCACAGATTATTTGTGCTGTTAGTGTGACCGTTTCGAACACACTCAAATGTCAACCTCCCTCCTGAATAGTACACCCTGGAAACTGTAATCTTGTAGGCAAATGAGTCTCTGGTGCCTGTAACCGCAGTCAAGATATTCCTTTTGGTGTTTTGTGTCTCCATGCTTGTTTGTGTTCTTTCCATCATGAGGTTCGTACCATTCAGCTTCACCGTCACCATTGGTCACAAAACTAGCAGATAATCGACTTGCAATATAACAATGAGTCAAATCAGTCTTGATTACTTTCCACAAATAGAGTATCAACAGTTCATAGAACTTTGAAAGTTGAGGTAGTAATTTTTACTCCACAAGGCTTCATTTTTTATCAAAACAGATAACTCCGCGAACAACGACGTTGCTTTATACAAGTCTCAAATATTTTTGTCCGTACGTGAAAGAAATAGTTTAAATCTCAGGCGGCCAATCCATGGGCGTCTGGAAGGGGGAGAAAGTGACATTTCCCCCCATGGAAAATTGATCTTACCATAAACTTATACATTACACACATATATTGCATTTCATTCACAGTAATTTATGTTAATTATTGGAAGGGTGGGTGTTGTAGGAACATGACAGCTTCAATTTTAATCAGTGATTCTTTGAGAGGCAGCACTATTAAGGGGGAAATATGTCTAGTTTGCCCTCCTGGAAAAATTACCATGCTTGCCCTTCCTTGGAAAAAATTCCGTGGACGTCCATTGGCCAATCATAATAATAGTGTAATCCACCTCTTACGTAAATGGACGCATCTTATGTTATGATAAAATGATACGGTTGGCAGAGTTATTTCTGTATATCGTCTCTCCGATCGCATAACGCTCTCGCCTTATAATTAAGTATTCCTGGGTTCGATTTCCAGTGGAAGGCCAATGCACACTCGTTAGGACTACAGTTTAAAATGGAGATCTAGTGACAATTAGCCTATTTTAGCATGTGGATTTAAAAATAGATTACTACTGGATTATTTGCAATTTTCTTCTTTTTGGCTGCCTCATTATACGTAGGTCTCTGACACCCTCGAGTCAAGATTTCTTTCCACCCCTTTCTTCCTCATCTTTGAAATTCATGCAAGTTAATCATAAGAACTGCATAACTGATAGTGAAAATTTATATGTTGGAAGAGAACTTGTAATTAGCAATAGCCACTATTAATATCGATTCAGTAATTCGATAGATTTTTTCCAAACCTACAAAACTGATTAAAATTTGGTCACCTCGGTATGGTAGTGATTGTGAATACTTGTTATTAATTAGAACAAATTAAAAATGGTTATTTTAGATACATTGCATTATTTGAAGATGACAGCTATGTAAAAAATGTGATATAATAAAGAAAGTGGCACATCAAATTACTCACGGAGTGGTTATCGCAGTGCGCTATGATGCAGTGGTCCCAGGTTCGAATCCCGGTATGAGCATGGGTAATTTTGTGAGTGTCCATTCATTACTTTCATCATATCATCATTGCGAAGTGAAGGAAAGCGAAATATATATATATTTTTTAATTTATCAATCAAACATAAAATTCCGCATGTCTTCTTCTTTCATGGTATTGCAGTGTGGACCCATTTAAAAAGGTCGATATAATTTCGTGCGTATCTGGAGGAAGCAAGGCGAAGATGAAGTTTTATTATTTATTACTTTGATCATACCCAGGCCAAGATTTATGTAAAGGCCCGGTGCTGACATCATCATTTATGCACTGTTTGAGTTAGTCTATAACCTTTATCCCAAGTCATGTCAGATGGTTAGTTATGAATATATTTTAATATTTTTCCACATTCCAAATATCTTTTTTTCTTCAATATATGGCTGCTTTCGAATCAATTTTTCCCCATTGAATGCTGGAAGCTGCAACCCTCCAAATCGTCCTAAATTCTGATTAACTCTTGATCATAAACCTTATACTTGTGAGTATCCCATAAAACTTACTAAGCCTGTTGATTTCTTCTAATCATAACAGTGTTCATTAGATCACATTTTAAAAGAGAGTTCTGATAGTACCTTTAGCTTTCCAATGACAAAATTAAGAAGAAAAGCTTGAATTGATTTCCTTCAACAGGATATTTGCTCAAATTTTCGTAAACTTACTTACTAGACAAAAGTTTCGCCAAATGACATCAAAGCTTGTTATGGGATGAATTGAAACTTGTGAACTTTGTAGTATCTATAATATTCACAAATAAAATATACATGGAGTGAGAACCAGCCTATACTTACAGAACCATTTACATTTCCTAATTGTATTATATTTATTGAATTTGATTGGGTGGGCAATCGGGTGGGCACAGGAATTTTTGGGTGGGTGCTTGCCCACCCGTGCCCACCCCTGTCGCCGTCCCTGCCCAGTAAACTGAAAAACGATTTTTATGGTAAGTGATAAGCATACATATGATAACCAAATCCCCAATAAAAACAGCCTGCGAAACCAAGAAGGAACGATTACAGTTCTCCATAACAATGTACAGAGCATTTCCAACAAAATTGACCAACTGGAAATAATGCTAAGTGAGTGCACACCAGATATATTCGTAGTTACTGAACATGGTCTCAGGTCTGAAAATTATAAATTATGCACAATTACAGGTTACAATCTACATGCAGTTTACCACGGTCAATTCAAAAAAGTGGTGGCACTGCGTTCTTCATAAAAAATAGTGTACAAAATATCAAAAAAGTGTTAAACCTTGACAAATTGTGTATGGAAAATATACTAGAAGTTAGTGGTGTAGAGCTTAATATAGGATTAGATACATTTAAGATTATAGCAATATACAGATCACCAAACAGTGACATAAATCTCTTTGTAAATGCTTTGGACAACATGCTAAACCATCTGACAAAAAAACATAACAAAATAACAAACTATTAATAGTTGGAGATATAAACATAAATCTTCTAAAACAAGACACAAACTGTGCTCAATACTTGGATACCTTGAAGTCAAACAACCTAACTCAAATAATTCAAGAACCAACTCGAAAAACAGAAACTGCAGAAACCCTGATTAACCATGTAATAACAAACATACAATCAAATCACATTGAAGCTGAAGTCCTCCATACGCTTATCTCTGACCACACGTCTCAAAAAATTACAATACAAGGAAAAAGGTTAGAATACTCAAAAAGTTACACAATAGAATGTAGGGATACATGTGAGCAAAATATAGATTATCTTAAATACCTCTTACATCAGGAAAATTGGATAGACCTTTACCAACTAACTGACATGAATGATATCTGGGAAATGCTAATAAGCCACTTAACATATTATTTAAATGTAGCTTGCCCCGAAACAACAAAAAGAATATACCCTAATAAGAAGAAAGTGCCACTAACAGAAGAAATTATACTTTTGAAAAGTAATATGAAAATTGAATATGAAAAATTTAGAATTACAAAAGACCAGGAAAAGTACAAAAATGTAAGAAAACTATTCAAGAAAGCCATAAAGAAACAAAAATAAAATATTTTCAGTAAACAAATAAAAAAGTCTGTTAATAAACAAAAAGCCATTTGGAAAATTGTAAACAATCACTGCGTATCAAACACAAACAATGATAAAGTAAACATAAAAGTCATCAAGGATGACACTGAAGTAATTGACCAGAAAATCATATGTAACTTATTCAACGAATATTTTATAAACGTAACCAACACAAACAGAGAGAATGAAAATAATAACAAAACACTAGAGATCCCAATGGACAAATATCGGCCAAACAGTATATATATCCCAGAAGTAAGTGCTAATGAGCTAAAAAAAAGTCATACAAGGTTTAAAAAACAAAACATCACATGGACCTGATGAATGGTCAGCTGAACTTATTAAATCCTGCTCAGAATCTATTTTAGAACCCCTGCTGTATGCAGTCAACAATTCAATAAAAGTTGGTACATTCCCCAAAGTTCTAAAACACAGCACAGTGATACCCATAATCAAAAAAGGAGCTGCAACAGACATTGAGAACTACAGACCTATCTCCCTAACATCTGCATTTTCAAAGATATTGGAATTTTTTTTATCTAATATTATAAAGTTTTGTAACAAATATAACATAATAAACAGAAATCAGCATGGATTCCAGAAAGGGAAATCAATAAACACAGCTCTAGCACAGTTAATCGATTATGTAACCGAAACATTAGAAAAACACGAAGCTGCAAACACTATATATATCTAGATCTTTCCAAGGCATTTGATAGGGTAAAACATGACCTGCTTATGGTCAAACTAAGCAATACAGGAATAAGAGGGATAGCTGATGAACTTATACAATCTTATCTACAGGACAGAATGCAAATTACTCAAATAAGCTACAACGTGCATGGTATAGTCTCTAACTATAAATCACAAAGTAGGAAAGTGTTAATGGGGGTACCCCAAGGATCAATCCTGGGGCCCCTGCTCTTTATTTTTTACATAAACAATGTACCAGAATACCCAAACACACAAATTGTCACCTATGCAGATGACACAACTGTTCTTGCCTGAGGTATCGACCCTAGGAAACTTGAAATAAACACTTTTATCACCATAAACCAACTGGCACAATACTTAACTTCACATGGATTAATAATAAACAACAATAAAACAAAATTTATGATATTCAATACAATCCGAAACATGGATTTTGAGTCACAAACTCTATGCATAGACAATGTGCTCATAGAAACTGTATCTTCAGTAAAGTTTTTGGGAATAACACTAGATCAAAAATTAACGTGGGAAGAACAAATTAACAACACCTGCAGTAAACTATCATCTAATCTATACCTGCTAAAACAAATGGCTGAATATAATTTAACAGAAATTAACAAATGCATATATTATGGACTAATTTACCCCTATGTTGAATATGGCATAATAGCTTGGGGTGGATCATTTTATAATAATACTGTCAGAATACTGAGACTTCAAAAGAGAGCACTTAGAATAATGTACAAACTAGGCTGTATGGAATCTTGCAAAGAGTTATTCAGGGAGAAACAAATAATGACAATATACTCCCTATACATCTATAAGGCTATAACGTTTGTTCTAAATACTGGAAGCATGACTAAAAATAACCAATTACACAACCACAATACAAGAGGGAAAGATAATTACTACCAGAACCAACACAGACTCAATATCTCAAAACAATCACCAATGAATGCCGGAAATATATTCTACAACCAGCTGCCTCATGACATAAAACTGATATCTCCAAAAGATAAACAAATACAAACAATAAAAAAATATTTGACAGAGAGAGCTCTCTACAGTATCAGAGAATTCATGGAACAAGACAATACAAGGCCAATGTACTAAAAAAAATATGTATTTTAATTGTATTCTTATTTCAATCATGCAACAATGATAATGTGTTTTTATTTTTATTGTAGTGTAATGAAGTGTATTTTTTAATTTTTACTTTGGTGTAGTGATGTAATGTACTACACAATGTTTCTTCTTTTTTGTTATGATGTACTTAACTAATTATTATTTCATTATGTATGTTGACGTTTTCCATGCCCTTTTAATCAAGGGTCAACGGAAGAAAAATAAAATTCAAATTCAAATTCAAATCATGGCCTGCTGACTTTCCTAGCTTCATCTTTTTGATAACCTCATCCAGTACGCCCATCATAATCACATTTTGATCCTCTTTCTCTTTTCCATTTACATAGTTTCTCAGGTTCTCCTCTTGCTCCCACTTTCTCTTTCTCTTTTCCTGTTTTGATCTTCCTCTATGGTCAATAGTTCCTCAAAATATTCTTTCCATCTTCTCATTATATTTTCTTCATTGGTTAATGAAATGTCATTCTTACTCTTTATAAATTTCAATGGGCATTCTTTATCTTTCCTCATAGCGTTTAGTGTTCTGTAAAACAGTTTCTGGTTTTCATTAAAATTTGTCTCTAATTTCTTGCCAAAATTTTCCCAAGATTTTTGTTTTTCCAGTTTTAACATTTCTTTAACAGTAGTTCCTTGTTTCTTGTATTCTTTGTATGCGTTAACTGATCTCTTATTCAAGGATTTCTTCCAGAGTTTTTTTTTGACTTGTTCCTTGATTTCTGCTGTCCACCACGGTGTTTTTTTTTCTTGCTGTCTTCCTACTTTCATCTTTCTACATGCTTTGTTGCTGCTTCAAGAATAATTCGTTTAAAATTTTGCCACATGTCCTCTAGAGTATTTGAAGTGCCATTTATTTCCTGTATTTTCTGTTGTATTTCTTCTTGGTATCTTTGCCTTGTATTCTTATCCTTGAGTTGTGGTTCATTATTTTCTCCCTTACATTCTTTGTGTTTGATTATTTCTTAAACGTTGATGTTATAGCTGTTTTCATTACTAATAGATGATGGTCACTTCCTATTTCAAAACCTCTATACACAATAGCATCGAGTGCGTTCCTAAATTCTGCTTTCTGCACTAAGATGTAATCGATGATGGACTTCTCCATGCTGGGTTCCTCTCTTGTGTGAATGCCTTTATGTTGAAATTTGGTGTTGACTATTATTAACTCATTGCTAACACACATCAATTTTTCTTCCATTGTCATTTTGATGTGCCTCGCCATATTTACCCATCACTTCTTCAATACCCTTTACTTCTTTACCAACTCTTCCATTTAAGTCTCCTAGTACATATATTTTTCTTTCACTGTCATCTATTACTTTCTGTAGTTCTTCATAAAAAGCATCCATCTTTTCCACTGTCTCATCCTCATTTGGTCCATATGCAGCAATATAGGTAATAGTCTGATAATCTGTATTATTGGCATCTACAGTTAGTTTTATTAGTCTCTTGTTTATATACTGCCAGTCTTTTATATGATATTGATATCTTTCTGGTATGATTATGCCTACTTCTGCTTTAGCTCGTTTGTTCTTGTCCACTCCTGAGTAGAATAAAATATATCTATTCCCACTTTCTGGTTCCATCATCTGTTCACATTCTCTCCCCTTCTTTTTAGCTTCGGTTTATGTAGTTTTGCTTTATTTATTTCTCTCATAAGTTCTATTTCTTTACCATGCACTCCACGCACATTCCAAGTTTCAATTTTCAAAATCCTGTTTCCTCTCCGGGTCGCCAACATTGTCATCCATCCGGCATTCTTCTGTTTGCTTTAAACAAGATATTCTCGGATTAATGGGTTGTCAGCCCTCGAGTCCAAAGCCATTGGAGATGCCTTCCCTCTTAGCTCTTGGCCTGCTGGTTTTCCATTAGGGTGTACTCCCTTAGCCTTTGAGGATCCCTCCTCAACACAAGGCAGTGGGTTCCCTCTTTATTTTAAACCCCAAGAGGGAGGGTTACCTCTTCCACCATCTGCGCCGTACCGTAACACTGGCAAGGGGCCCTTGCATTATACTATCAGCTGGAGCCAACTGAACAACAGTTTTTTAAAGAGATGTTACTCCTTTGGTTCATCTGTCTACTCTGCCATTGAGATGACCATCCATCTTTTTCCGCCATTGGAGCCGTTGACCAGTAGGTTGCTTCTTAGTCTCGCTCTTCCTCGCTAGCCTGCCCAGCATGGGAGACCCTACCAGTAGCTATGCTACCGCTGGTATAGCCTAGCGAATCATCAGAGCACGCAAGCCTCACCACCAACTACAAGGTCACACGACCACTAGGTGGGGCAACAAGAGGTTTGAAACAAGGGTGTATACTCAGTCCCCTCCTTTTCATCATATTGATGGATGAAGTCATAAAAGAATGGAACAAAGAAATCAAAAAGTTACAGCTAGGATATAAAAACCTGAGGCCAGTACAACTATCACATTTTGCATATGCAGACGATATCCTAATTTTAGGAAGCTCGGAGAAAATCTACAATGTAACATGAAAATTTGGAATAAAGAATTCCTAAAATATGGGATGAGAATAAATAATAATAAAACAAAGACCATGATAATAGCAAGAGAAGAGGTAGAGCATAAAATATACCTTGAAAATCAAGAATTAGAACAGATTAATAGCTTCAAATATCTGGGAGCAACACTACAGCAATATCGTAAAATAGACAACGAAATTAACAGCAGAATACAAGTAGCAGGATGCTTATTTAATTCCCTGAAAATAAACTTCTTTAATAAAAAGGAAATAACAAAGTCAACAAAACTAGCAGTGTATAAAACCATATAGATACCCGCGATTTTGCACAGCTGCGAGTCCTGGACATTGACATCAAAACACCAAAGTCAACTGCAGACAATGGAAATGAGATTTTTGCATCAGATAGAAAGAAGGAAAGACAAGAAGGGATCGAGTGAGAAATCAAATCATAAGAAATTGTTTGAGAGTTTCTCCCTTACTAGAGAAAGTAGAACAGAGCCAACTAAGATGGTTTAGTCACGTGAAGAGAATGGTGACCACGTAGCCAAAGTGGTCTACAAAGTGAAAATGCAGGGGACAAAACTAAGAGGAAGACCTAGAAAAGTGGGGGAAGACAATGTAAAGAGAGCTGTGGAAGTAAGGGGCAGCGACTGGAAAGAAGTGCAAGATCTAGTGCAAGACAGGGACAGATGGCAATCCTTCTGTAAAACCTCTACACTGCAAGGTAGAAGAAGACAGATAAGTAGAGTAAAGTATCTATTTCTTTTTATTCAAATTTTGCTAAGATTACTTCTTCATTTTAAAGTTCTTAACACATTTTCCTGTTGCTTTTGTTTATTTAAAATTCCAATTTATTTTCTCTTGCAAATATAAATAATTCACTTTACTTTTAGCTTAGGATTTGATAACATTATTAAAGATAAAATAAATGGTTCTCTTTGTTTATTAGTTGTAAGTCCCTTTATGCACAGATAAGCTAATCTGGACTGGACTTACAGTTTAAAGTGGGATCAAAGCCACTCAGTGCCTCCACTGGGTATCAAACCCCAGACCCCTTGATTACAAGGTGATGATGTTTCAATTGAGATTTTTTATTTTTTCAAAAGTCAGGAAAAGTTTTTCTGTTACTTGTGAAATTAGGGCATGCAAAGAATAAATACAATTGAGTCTCATCTTGTTATTGACTTCAGTTAACTATTTTTATGTTTAAAATGTGGTAATTACTTTGTGTATAAATATCTAGTTCTTTATTAAATAATTAATACTAGCCTGCGTAATTATATTTAAAATTAGGTGGCTTATTTTTTCCTGCTTTAGCATACCAACAATATGCATTTCCATTTTTATTGTTACTGTGTGTGTACACCACTCATTCCCTTAAATATTGATTGTTTGGTTTCAACAATAAAGTTGGACATTATTTATTGCTAGGATATGTAACTAGTAATTTGTATCTCCAATGTGTGAGTTAGTTACAAAATAAGAAGAAGTACATAGGAAGCAAGACAAAAAGAAATATATAGGTTAAAACCTATATCTTAATTTCTGGTTGCATGGTTATAGTATAATAGAACTTCTTTAATTATTTATAAAATATTTATTTTACATGAATTTTTAAAATCACTTACACTCTTATGTGTTGGATGAAACATATTCTTGATGGGTGAGATGAATACAGATGCATACACAACCTAAGCAGGACTGGACCTACAGTTTCAAGTGGGATATAAAGCAATGAAATGTACAGCTACTTGGATCTGAACCCAGAATCCCATGATTACAATGTCCTAGCATTAACTAGCCTGTCTGCAATTTCTTAAAAATTAAATCCCCTGACATTTATAGTCCAAGAACCAAATGTTTCAGTCGGAAACACGAAATGTGAAATAACACATTGTAATATTCATTTTTCATGTTTTGAAAGATGTGAGGTGCATATTCCCAACATATTTTGTCACGAAATGATGCGAAATACACTCATAAACATGAAATTTAGAGTTTATTTAGAGACGTAACATTTTCTGAAGTCTGAATTATTCTGTGTGGGTTATGCAAATTACGGAAAATTGATTAATTCTGCTTTAAATATTTGAGATGAAAAAATGGACTCCTTTCCACATGATACTCTGATAACTACACTGCCGTGCTATTAGAAGGGCAATGTATATTTTGTGTAGTAAGTGTAGTTTTTAAAATTAAATTTAGGGTTATGGTTACTAATTTAATAGAAACATGCCATTTTTATATACCACTTTTTATCCAGAAATGTTTACAGTTTTTGTACCAAAATCTTGAATTTTTTTCACCATAAATATGTGTTTCTAGTAATTAATGTACACAAATATACATTTAACATCACTAACATTTTAGTTAAACACACACTCTCAGAATCTCACATGTAACCTTCTATTTATAGTAAGTATAAGCTTGTATCTGCTTTCACAAGCAAAGGATTAACAAAAAAATAACTTTTACCAAAAATGCATAATTATAGAGGAAGTAGGGCATAATTATGGTGAAATTTATTAATATGCAGGGTGATTATAAAGTCAGTATACATTTCTGCATTAACAGGATTTATTGCACAAAATACATGTACTGAAACATATATCACAGTAGGACACAAAATCAGTATAACTCAATGTGACCACTCCTCAAGTCTGGGCACAGATGCCAGCGATCCACAACAGTCAGAAATCACGAACGATAATGGTAAAATGGGGTGGTGACACATCCTGTTGGTGTACAGTAAGGATTTTGGTGTTCCCCAATCCACTGTGTTATGAGCCACAGTTGGTAGCTGATGGGATTACAATGGTCGATGAGGTGGGACTACACTTCACACATTTTGTGGTATTATGGCTGGCCTCTCAGGATGTTCTTCATCAACAATAATACCAGTTTGATTGAATTTGTTGACTAGATTCTTGATAGCCAGCCTGTGGTGCCCGGATTTCTGATTTCCGGGAGAAGTCCATCTTCACCTCTCCTTACTTCTACTGTTAGCATAGCCTCACATAACATCCAAAAGAAATGTATGTAATGATATCACTAAAATGTATAGACTATATAATCACCCTGTAACAAACTTTCTAAAAGAATTCGGATTTACCCAGAAAAAAGAAAATTTTCGTGACTTTTCCAGATTGGTCAACATCCTATTAACTAAAATGCTATTAAGAATACCCACAAAATGTATCAACTGGACATTCAATGTACTACTACGAGTATTTAGAAAACTGAGAGCACTAAAGCACATATGCAAATTTCTATTTTGTGCTGACAACTTTGTAACTTTTGGAAACAATCTTTAGCATTTTAAGTGATGTATCACTAAGTTTACATTTTTTACAAATGATGTACAAATACAGTGGAACCTCGATTATTTGCTTTTTAGGTGGATCAAGATAAAAAACAACATGAAAAGCAGGAAAATGCCAAATGTAGGGAAATTTGATAACATTCTGCTCTGTTGGGACCATCAAGATAGAATGCATACTGCAGGAAAATGTAAAATCGGCGATCCACTGTATCTCTACAGACAGATGTCCATAAAGGTTTTGTCAAAAAGAGTGGTTTGCAGATAAGATTGAATATTTATATCTTATATCTGCGGTAGCACTGGCAGAGACGATGCGGAAGCGAAAAATCAGGTGAAACCAGGCCAGCTCAGTAGCTCGGTGGTAGAGCTATGGCATGGAATGGCAGAGACCCAGGTTCAAGTTCTAGTCGAACCTGCATTTTTTGCTTACAGTTCTACGTAAGATCGAATATAATTTTGAAGATTCATGAGGGACTGAAAAGGGAACAGAATTCGGGAAGGAATACAAAATAGTTGGGAGAACTTGTTCTGGAGAAATTACACAAATTTCATTGATTGATTGATTTGGTTTTATTTTACTTCGCTTTTCTCGATACTTTTGGCTAATCACAATGATGAAGATGAGTGATGATATGATGAAACTGATTGACACTCATGAAGAACACACAAGCCCAGGCCAGGATTTGAATCCAAGGCATCTGGCATGGTAGCGAGCTGTGCTAATCACTCTGCCATGGAAGTTAGCTAGAATATCATAGAGTATAGAGCTCATTTTAGGTATAAATTACAGATGTCCAAATACATATGAAAATTTTATCTATTAATAGATTTCAGATATTTTGATAAAAAAGGTAAAAATGGTAAAGTGCTCCCCTGTGCATAGCACCACACTATGAAGGCATATAGGGGGTGTGGGGGTAATTCAGATATTTTGATACTTATTTATCCATGTTTTGTGCAGCATATCTGGATTATGAATCTTCCAAATTTCTGGATATTTAGATAACATGAGTAATCCAAATATCCAGATTACCTGTTGCCTTGAAAATAGATACTGGAAAATTGTATACCAGATACCTGCCATCTAGACTGTGGACCATCTGTAGTATTTCATCCAAGAATCTGTGGACATATTTTTACAATTCATGAATTGGATTTATTTTTCCAATTCATAGTAATATGGTAGAACATTTATAATATAAGGATATTATGACAGAAATTTGCAAGAATACATGCTCCAATTATCTCTACTTTGAATATGTTTCTCTATTTCAGGTGAAGAACATCCAGTATTCAAGCCATGAGTTGTCTGTTTTCAGACAGAGTATTTCCAGTTTTCAAGATTGACTGATATTATGTTTATTACACATTTGCCTTACTAATTTTATTTTAAGAAATGGTAGCCTTTGTGTTTAGTCTACAAAGGGATGATGGATGCTGTGAATGTGATGTCACAACAAAGAAAAACATATCAGTTAAACTTGCAGGTGGATATGAAATTTTGTTTTCAAAGTACAGAAAGTATAAGAAACGTAAAATGTTGTTGAATGTAATATCCTCATATAATATTAATTAGGTGATAAGTAATGGAAAATGTTAAAACTAGTTATATGTAGACAGTGTAATTAGCAAGCCAATAAATTAAATGTACAGTGCAAAATTTCAACATTCATACCACGAAAAAACTTGGTGTCTAAGAAGCTGCAAATTTTGCTTTTCATTTTCATTTAAGCATAAATATGCTCTAAAGATTATTGGGAACTAAATATTTACTCTTACACAATATAAACTGCTATGTATAGT
Source organism: Lepisma saccharinum (assembly GCF_977018435.1). Classification (NCBI taxonomy): domain Eukaryota; kingdom Metazoa; phylum Arthropoda; class Insecta; order Zygentoma; family Lepismatidae; genus Lepisma; species Lepisma saccharinum. Next base: position 47,060,838 of record NC_139256.1, read on the forward strand.
AACAAGAGTATTATTGAATTTAAATGCCACAGGGGCATAGCTACACCACATACATTGGAACATGTCATGTAGTCATATGGGGAGAAGGGGGTGTAGGGTTAGGGCACCACACATCCACAGTCTTGACCAATTTTGAAGGTAATGTGATCAGCACCATGCTCCAGCCATCCTTTAATACAATCGTTACATGTAATTATGAGGCAATAGCAAGCACTTGATAAATTTAATCTGTTTATTTATCTCAGATGGGTTTACATGCAGCCAAATGATTAGCACACTCAATTGGTGTAAGTGGTCCTGGTTTTAATTCCTGGTGAGAACCCAAAAGGTTTTGATTTTAAGTCAGCATTAAGGGGAGCTCCTTGAAATGGAGTGTAGCACACTGGGAAAGAAACGCAACATGTTGGTCATGCTTCACCCAACAAAAAGTCACGTAGCAGGTCTCAGTCAGTTTAGATACTGTAGTTCCTCAAATGCCAATTCCTTGTCAAAGTCGGCATTGGCAGAGCCACAGAATTACAACTGATGATTAGCTCATACAAATATAAATACCACAGACAAAATAACAGCTTTAGAGATTGGCTTAGGGAGATATCTTGATATTACGTTGTTGTAATACTTCATCAGTTTGGTTCTCTTCTGTGATTCACAGAAACATAATAGGAACAAAATATTATACGAGGAGCGTTCAAGGAAAACCGGGACTTCAGTAAGTGGCTAGTGTGTCATATTTCTGATTAGGTGGTGCAGATGTCGGAGGCCAGTCCATAGATCGTTACTTAAGATGGCAGACAACAATGTTAGTGCGTACATGGAATGGCGTGAGCTGATTAAGTTTATTGTGAACAAAGACGTAAAATCTGCGGAAATCAACAGAAAACTTCAAGTTTAGTATGGTGATGAGATGCTCAGCCGCAGTCTGTAAAAATTCAAAGATGGACATATGTTCGTTAGTGACGATCCCGGTCATGGTGGTTCTCAGCCCACATATCCCCTTGGATGGTTCAGGCGTACTGACAAACCTTTCTATGCCGAAGCTTTCCAGGCATTAGTTAAATGCTGGGATAAGTATAAACAAAGCAGTGGGCTATGTCGAAATATAAATGCAGTTTACACTCTTGAAATTAGTTATTTCATTTAATAAATTCAAAAGTCCCGGTTTGACTTGAACAACACTCGTATTTTCGGCTGTACTTTATGAGTATAGTGAAGCAATATACACACCGAAGAACGTCACTCTATTCCAGGTTCTAAGAGGAGGGGACTTAAAGATGATTATGATGCAGATGTCTGAAACAAGAAGGACCGACCTGTGCCATTCTACTTTGAAGGAAGGATTTGTACAAAAGATAAGTAATGATGATTTCTTTAATATTTTACATTTAGATTAATCCATTTTTGTTGTTGTTATTTTAGGATGTCTGTCTGAAAAAAAGACAGGGTGTTTACATGCAAGCTGTTAACGTCTTAGAACATCCAGTGCTCACCTTCAGAGCGGGTTCTGCTTCAGGGATCGGTGGGTAGGGAGAAAGTAGCCGATCTTCAGATGAACACTAGAAGGAATTCTGGAGGTTAGCAGTGTTGCAGGATTGTGCTTGTTGTCTTTATTTCAGGTAGACATATTAGTATCTTTCGAATTATTCTGTTTACTACAAGTTTTTTCACTTTTTCAGGATAAATTCCATCACAGGATGTACCAGGGGAATTGTGGTGAGTTTTCTAAAATATTTCAATCTCTTTTTATGTTATTTTAGGATGTCTGTCTGAAAAAAGGCAGGGTGTTTACCTGCGAGCTGTTAACGTCTTAGAACATCCAGTGCTCACCTTCAGAGCGGGTCCTACTCCAGGGATTGGTGGGTAGGGAGAAAGTAGCCGATCTCCAGATGAACACTAGAAGGAATTCTGGATGTTGGCAATGTTGCAGGATTGTGCATTTTGTCTTTATTTCAGGTAGACATATTAGCGTCTTTCGGTTTCTTCTGTTTACTACAAGTTTTTTCTCTTTTTCAGGATAAATTCCATCACAGGATGTACCAGGAGAATTGTGGTGAGTTTTCTATAATATTCCATTCTCTTTTCTTGTTATTTTAGGATGTCTGTCTGAAAAAAAGACAGGGTGTTTACCTGCGAGCTGTTAACGTCTTAGAACATCCAGTGCTCACCTTCAGAGCGGGTTCTGCTTCAGGGATCGGTGGGTAGGGAGAAAGTAGCCGATCTCCAGGTGAACACTAGAAGGAATTCTGGAGGTTGGCCGTGTAGCAGGATTATGCATTTTGTCTTTATTTCAGGTAGACATGTTAGTATCTTTCGGATTATTCTGTTTACTACAAGTTTTTTTCTCTTTTTCAGGAAAAATTCCATCACAGGATGTACCAGGAGAATTGTGGTGAGTTTTCTATAATATTTCATTCTCTTTTCATGTTATTTTAGGATGTCTGTCTGAAAAAAAGACAGGGTGTTTACCTGCGAGCTGTTAACGTCTTAGAACATCCAGTGCTCACCTTCAGAGCGGGTTCTGCTTCAGGGATTGGTGGGTAGGGAGAAAGTAGCCGATCTCCAGGTGAACACTAGAAGGAATTCTGGAGGTTGGCCGTGTAGCAGGATTATGCATTTTGTCTTTATTTCAGGTAGACATATTAGTATCGTTCGGATTATTCTGTTTACTACAAGTTTTTCTCTTTTCAGGTCCATTGATATCCACTGGATTGAGTGCCCTGAAGAAAATCACAGGTTGGTAATAAATTATAAGATTTTATGTACATAGACATAGATTGTTTTCTAGCAGGTTAAGTATACATTTTAAGGAACCTTAAACACTATCTGCAAACAGACAACTCACAACCACCCTATTCTGAAAATGGAATTCAGGTAAATAAGATACAGGTAGTCTTAGTTTTTTCATTAGTGTCAGTTGCATAATGAATTATTCATGTAATCTAGTTTCAAATTTATAAATATTATAATATATTTGTGCATACTATTTGTGTTAAGATCAAGTTTTATGGTTGTGTTCTAATGTTCTTGTTTCCAATACAGGATCTTTGAATTTTGGGGGAAATAAAAAATTTGCAATTGCAGAATCATATAATCATATTTTCATGTTTAATTCTAACGTTTTTAACTTAAGCAGGTTTCTAATGAACATTTTTACATTTTCAGAATCTGTTTTTAATCGAACTTTTAATTATATGTCTTTGTTTATAATTTTGACATTTTCAATGAATTGATTTTTGTGATGCTTCCTTTTTTTTAAAACAATGAAATCATAATTTTTAACCACACCAGATGGTACTTGCAAGAAATATAAAAAAATTAGTAGTCAAAAGCAGGTATTTTTTTTATCATGGATTGATAAATTACACTTGGGGTCTGCCTTATCATATTTCAATTCTAATGCAAATAGAATTACAAATTAAAATTAAATGTTACACAGAACCTTGGGTAACTCTTCCACTTTTGAGGTGTTTCAGATGTTATCAGCACTTGCAAGTACCATCTGCCAGTCCTAAGTCTGTTGAAGTGGGAAGGGAGATTATGATTTCAAATTCTTTACATCTGCCAAGACAGACAGACTTCCATTCACTTTCTGGCTTATCAATGGTGAAACTAGCACATGAGGAAGCTACTCCTGTATCCATGGATGTGTTCTCAGAGTACAATGGAATACCAAAGTGAGGTGCCGATGGGGCTGGGGACAGCCCCTAAAGTATGGAGGAAAAAAAAAAGGAGATACATGATGATATTTGTTGGCAAGTACCTTATCAACATAGACTCTCAATAACATTTTTTTTTTGTTTAGAATCATTCATGCAGTTCAAAAGTTATGGTCAACTGGTTATAAAAAATATCAAACAACAAAAATGTATTAGTGATAACAATTTGGAAGAGTGCTGTCTGGGAAATTTTTGGAAAATAAAGTAAAATAAGTCACTCTAACAAATTTCATCACTCATGCTGGTTGCTACTTTTCCAGAGTCCAGATTTCTCATATGTAGAGTAACATTTTCATTGAGTGATTGATTGTAGATTATCCTGTAAATGATGCAAAATTCAAAATTATCATGCATTTTTCACCAATGTAATATTAAAAATGGATCTTGTGTTTAAATGACAGTTATAATTAAGGCTGAACCAATAAACTGATACTGATGTTTGAATTCTGTATCAATTAAAAGTTGTTTAAAATATTGATTAATAATATTATGTAATTATTCCACTCCAATTGTATCATTAGAGGCGTACCCTTTGGGAAATAAAAAAGCAAAATGCCAGTACAAAAATCAGTCAATTTAGGGTCTAAAGGCATGAAACGTGTGAGTGAGGCAAAAGTGGAGGCGGGTCAGGAAGCTTTTCAATGCAGCCCACGAAAATAGATTAGATGGGCAAGTACACAACTTCAAATCCCTCGATCAACTGTGCATGACATAGTACACAAAAGGTTGCAGTTTAGAATTTACAAGATACAGCTCGTTCAAAAAAAATTAATCGTAATGACTGACCTTGAAGGAAGGAGTTTGCTATTGAAATGTTATCCTGCATTGATGAAAACAATGAATTCCTAAAACGTGTAGCATTTTCTGACGAAGCCACTTTCCATACATCAGGTAAAGTGAATAGACATAATTGCAGGATATGGGATGAGGAAAATCCCCACTTTGTGGTAGAAAATGCAAGGAACAGTTCCAAATTAAATGTGTGGGGTGCGTTGACTCATGATTCTGTGATCGGGCCTTTTTTCTTTGAAGAGGATACAGTTACAGGAAACACCTACTTGGAAATGTTGGAACATTATGCTGTACGCCTGGATACAAATTTCAACAGGAGGGGGCTCCTCCGCATTATGCAAGGAATGTCAGAAACTTCCTCGATCAGCATTTCCCACAGAACTGGATTGGAAGAGAAGGACCTATTCAATGGCTCACGAGGTCCCCTGATTTGACCCACTAGATTTCTTTCTATGGGAGTACATCAAGACTCTCGTGTACCAAACACCAGTACAAGACTTGGACAATCTTCGGTAAAGAAGTATCGCAGCATGTGAATCTGTGACGCCTCAAATGATACAAAACACCTGGAGGGAGGATGAGTATCGCCTTGATGTTTGTCAAGCAACCAAAGGACCACATGTGGACATCTATTAAGGTGAGTGCATTGACTATTTTGTGTTGGTGATAAAACTTGTTAGGTTTCTCTTTCAGACAAACGAAGCCGGACGATCCTATCACTATTGGTTGCCAAGATAATTTAATTTCTTATTGGTAGATATTTACCCGAATACTCTGTATTACACAAAATAAACACATCCCTTCTAATAGTACATTTACGTAGTTAACAGAGTATTCAGTTTATTCCTGTATAAAAGGTACATTTTTGCTTCTCAAAAATTTACAGCAAAGTTAATCAACTTTCCATGAATTGCAACCTGCAAGATAATTCAAACTTCAGAAAGTATCGCGTCGGTAAATAAACACTAAATTTTGATTCTTAAAAGTCTATTTTGCATTTTGAAGTTCATTCCGCATCATTTCGTGACAAAACAGGACAGGAAAATGCACCTCACACCTTTCTGAAACATGAAAACTTAACGTTACAATGTGTTATTTCATATTTCGTGTTTTCATCAAGAACATAAATTCCAACAAATACCTTTTGATTGGCTAAACTCTAATTTTAATATTTTGATGTAATTCTTTGAATATTTTAAAGCACAACTCTAGTAATTAATGTATACTTGTACTCTTAATTGTTACAATGTTCAAGCATCAATCAGTATCAATTTGAGCTGGTATCTGCTCAGGGATAATAACTATATTTATGAACTATCTAGGATGTAACATACCTCATTTTCAATTGGAAAAATGCAACTGGCATGTTCAACCTACTCTCAATTATCCAAAATGGTGTTGTAAGGAAAAGTTATTACATCATCATTCTTTGAAGGGTAGTATACGCAGGTTACAAATCTGGAATGAAAGAACAAAAACAAATCAATCATGTGATTTATTTGATCTGTAGTACATGCAGTTAAACAAGTGTCTGCCCATTGTCAGTATCTTATAGATATGGGTAAAAGTGTATGTAACAAAGCTTTAAAAGATGCTGAAAAAATGTTCACTATTTCTAAAAATTGAGATCAATACGTTTATTTTGAAACACTTAAATAAAGAGTCATGGTTGTTGCATCTTAAATAGTTCTTGCAGTATTTGGGGAAAGAGTTGATTGTAGGGTTTTCACTCAATTTGCCAAACTAAATTTCATGACATTTTTTTTATAATTGTCTATGAATATGCAAAAATTTACCAATGTTTCTATTATGTGGAAAAATTTCCTAATGCTTATACTTCTAATTCGTCAAAATATAAAAAAAAGGTGCATAATAAATTCTACATTCTTCTCACAATCAGGATAATCTAAATTATATGGGAAATACACTGGATTGCATACAATTTTGGGATGAAACATCATAGAGCAGTGATGGAAAAGGTTTTCTACTGCTAAACTGCAGTATGTTTTTCTCCAAACTGAACAATACAAATCTCATCTATGAATATTTATTTACTATGTCCCATTGTATTTACTTGTGCTAAAAGTTATGAAAGTTAAATTACATCAACCAACAGAAAAGGATTATAAGTTCTTGCCTCTTATTTATGATTGGAAGGATGCCTCTGATCTGTGATATGAAACTGATAACAAGACAAATTTTGCACTGGCATTGCTTAGTTTAACTTGCTTAGAAAACTCTTCTTGTAATCTTAAATAGTGTTATATTTGTTCTTCAGCTTTAAACATATTATAAAGATATATATTACAAGAGTCAAATGAAAACCTTAAAAGTCCAAGAAAACTTGTAGGGCAGACTGTAAAAGGTAAAAAGGTAAAGTGTTCCCCTGTGCTTAGCACCATGCCATCAACGCAGATAGGGTGTGTGGGGGTAACGCCCCACACTTTCTTGATCCGGTCGTGAGTGGGGGTGATGTGATCAGCATCACGCCCCTGACTGCCTTTACCCCCTAGGGTTTCCCCCACGTACGCATGTCATTCAATGCTGGGTGGGTGCCAGGGCCGCTTCTGTTAGAAAAGTTCCTGGATTTGAACCAGCCAGGGATCGAACTAGGGGCCTTTAGCATGGAAGTCAGATGCATTACCGACTGAGCCACAGTGGCCACTATATACAGTTCAAATAAACATGAGGTATCAACTGTTATTTACAAAACAACCTCAAGGCTGCAACACTAATCAAGTGAGCTTCAAAATGCCATTTTTGTTATTTTAAAGATGACGCCTCCTATACACACTTGCACCAGTGAAGAGGAGTCACTTGTTGCCCTCTTGCAGCCTAAAATCTACAGAAACTTCTCAGCAAATGAAAATTCAATATCTCTGTGCATGCTTACCACACCAGCAAGTTTACTAATGGAGGAGGAAGTTCAAAAATAGCCTCTGCAGGCCTTTGTAGTGACATATAAATGACTGCATGTGGATAAGAAACAAAAACAAATTAAGGTTTTCATTTCACTCTCCCTTGTAAATGTTTAAAGGCACTCTGAAATATGACATAATCTTTTTCACCAGGTAACTGTTCATAACTAGTATATTATATTAGATGTCACTGCCGAGAAATGTTAATAATGGATAAAAACACATTTAAAAAGAAAACATAATCTTGCCTTTCTATATTTGGATATTCATCCTATAATATTTTAAGTGTGGCTGTTCCAACTCCAGAGCCTGTTCCTCCTCCCAAAGAATACAATAAAAGGAAGCCCCAAAGACTGAAACAATGCTCCACAGCCTTCCAAATAACTTGAAGCAAGGAATCATGGTAATGATTTCCATGAGTTTTGTTACCAACAATGATGATTCATGTGGAAACTTGTGAAAAAATGTTACATTTTTTTAAAAAGAAGCTACTCAAAAATATGGTTGAAAGGTGAAAAAAAATAGGGCCAATTCAAATACACTGTTGGTTATCACCAGAGCCCAGATTTTGATTACATATCATCTTTTTTTTTTCCTTATGTAGTATGCATTACTCTTATGTATTAAAATACTGAATACAAATATCAACTTACAAAAATGTGAATTTTATTGTGCATTTTTTCGTCATATTTTCTATTTTTCAAGTTTTACGTACTTTTTGGTCAATTTACATACTTTTCAGTCTTTATTTATTTTGGCGTAATTGCAAAAAAAAGAAAAAAAAAGGTATTGTAACTGCATAACATTTCACTCACTCATTTTTAGCCAGGAACTGAACATTTAACACTTTGATGTCAGAAACAATGAAAACAAGGATTCTATCTACTGCAATAATTCTGAATATGGTAAGATTTTTATACTAATTTTCACATACACCTTGTAATTTTAGTTCTAACATTACAGAAGTTAATGTACTACCGTACTAACTGCCATACCCTGAAATAAAGACATTTTAAAGTCATTTAGGTCATTTTATTGATAATTTTTCAGATACTTTTAAGCATTCAAATTTCGGGCCCTGGTTATCACCATCCCTGACACCTTGAATGACATAGGAGAAAGTTATTGGTCAACTCCTGAAATGATTCAAGGCTGATGTGACCTGGCAGTGGAATGCCAGAGATCTTATTTCATTAGAGCATGTTCATACTTGGATGTTAGGAGGTGAACGTAAAATAACAGCTATCACTATTTAATCAAAAGTTGGTTATATCAACCTTCATATTTATTCCTGGCACTAATAGTTGTCATAATTAAAAAGTAGTTAGATAATACATCTTAGTCAAAAATGCAATATATGATTATTAAAAATCCTTCACAGAGATACTGTAATGATTTACTTTGAGCAGTATTCTGTCAACAATCTTAACCTTTATACATAGAGTGCTGAGTGTATTTCTACAGTGGAAGTAATAAATAATTCTAACTGTAAAATACAGAAGGAAGTTTAAAAACACATTGTAAAATACTTAATTATGTATTTAATACAATACCAAAAACAGCATACTTACGATTTGTGAGTATGTATTGTTTATAAAGTTTCATCAAAACATTGGAAAGCTTTTAGCAACCTTTTTTACCATAGTGAAACCTATCTCCTTACTCCTTGTTTTACACCAAGGACAGAACCTGAAGAAGGGAGCAGTCAACTCCCGAAATGTTGTTTTGTAACGATACATACTAACACATCTTAAGTATACTGTTTTTGGTATTTTATTAAATACATAATTTGTCACAAAGTGAGTAATTTGCACAAGCACAAAATATGAAAAAATACTTAATACATACTTAAATTTGGGGTGGTGATGATAATGCTACCAACATCTATAGAAAGTGAACTAAATCTGTTAATATGAAAGGGCCTTTCCAAACATAGTGTTACGATTAATATTATGAACAGTAAATGGTATCAATGTAGTATTTCATTTTCAAGCAACTGACTATGTTTAGAGATATCTTCAATTAATGTTAGTGAATCACACAAATTCAAGATGATAGTAATATTTGTATGGTACACTTGTATTATAAGAAAAGGTTGCTTCTTTGTACCACATGTTAACTGTGATAAGGAGATGAAAGGATCACAGATAAGGGAGCTTCAAGGAAGTGGAGACAATTATTAACAGTCTTCATTGAAGGTTCTATCCCAGCATTCACCTGGAGGTCCATGAGAAACAGAGGAATCTGTCAGTGTGATTTAAACCTATAACCTCCTGAATATGAGACTGCATCTTAACCATTCATCTAAACTTATCTCATATTTTTAAGTAACACACATAGATAAGTCAGTAAGTAGGTCACAAACGTTTAGTAAAAAAATACTAAGTGAGATACTAACTTGTGAGATATGCCAGAGACCCGGGTTCAAGACCTGGTTGAGCCAGCATTTTTTCGCTGAAAATTTCTACAATATACATCTCCTGTGTGTGCCTAATCTTCAAATTATCATCTCTACGCTGGGAGTAACCAGGCAACGACGAAGTGTACTGTATTTCAAAGGCAACAGATCCCGTTGCAGTAGCACTAGCAGAGACGATTCCATGCAGGTAAAACAGCGATAGCGAAAAATGTGGCGAAGCCAGGCTGGCTCGGTAGCTCAGTGGTCAGAGCAATGGCACGGTATGCCAGAGACCCAGGTTTGAGTCCTGGTCGAGCCTGCATTTTTCACTGAAAATTTTAATGTAACTTGAAAACAGTTTTTATTTTTCAACATAATATCCACCAACACTTATTCAATTCTTTATCAGTCCCTCAAAACATGCTGCATAAAAGTCTGTCCCACCTCATGCTCAACATCTTCATCACCCGCAAAATGTTTGCTGGCACTGTGTGTACACTCTTCAGAAATTCAACCGATCATGCATTATGCTGTAGGCTAAACCATGAGAACACCCTATTGCAGTTGCTATGCTGTCTATCATCACTTATTAGTCGGTCTCCCCGATGGTGCAGTGGTAGCTTTGTTGCCTTGTAATCAAAGGGTCCCAGGTTCGATACCCAGTGGAAGCTCATAGTGGTTTGGATCCCACTTTAAACTGTAGGTCCAGTCCCAATTAGCCTTACTGTGCATAAAGTGGACGTAAAAAACCAATTCAATCAATCAATCAGTCACTCATCAGTCGGCTTGATTCATCTCCTCCATCCATGCCATCTCGATATACAGTTCTCAAGCATTGTTGCCATTTTTAAACTGCCCATGCTTGAGTCTGCTATCTAGCAACTGGTAATTGAATATCATCAAGCTGGATTGTGCTGCCACCTAATGACACCTTTAGAAACTACTTATTACTATTTTCAGCTATCCCTCGTTAGTTTGTGACCTACGTACTGACTTCCCATCATATATTTAAACTAGCGTATCATCCTTAGCATGCCTGAGGTTAATTTAAAGATTTCTACAATATTTTGAAAATATAGGTCTACTGTGAAACATGCATAAGGAAATAATATATTATTATTTTCTGTGAACAGAAGCAGTATATGGAGACATGTGGTTCATAACCCACTTTAAACTGTAGGTCCAATTCCGATTAGCCTATTTGTGCATAAAGTGGACTTCAAATCAAATCCAAATAGTTTGAGGAAGACTTAAAAGTGTTAGGAGTTGGAGAAAGACAGGGAATGTTGGCTGAAGATTTTGAAGGAGGCCAAGGTCCAAAGCAGACTGTAGTTCCACAACAGAAGAAAAGTAATTTGAAATATCATGTACTGTAACAAGAGATGTCAATATGCATGGTAGTCTTATTTCTATTAAATATTATGTGAAGTACTATACAAAGGGCCTAGAGCAGTGATTCTCAACCTTTTTCAGTCCGGGACCCATACTAAACTAACTAACTCCCTAGCCTTCTTAAACCCGAAGGTTCATGGCTGCAGTAACACAGGCCTTCCATCTTTCCCTATCTTGAGCAAGTTCTATATACTCTTTTCCATCCCTACCGATTTCCCTTAGGTCCATCTCAACGTTGTCCCTCCATCTTCGTCTTGGCCTTCCTACTGGTCTCTTACCATCAGGTTTCCCAACAAGAATCCTGTAAACTCCTCTTTCCTCTCCCATTCGTGCCACATGGCCTGCCCACCTAAGTCTTCTTGATTTAATTATTCTAATTATATCTGGACATGAATACAAATTATGTAGTTCTAAATTATTTAACCTTCTCCACTCACCTGTCTCCTCATCCCTTTTAGGTCCAAAGATTTTCCTAAGGATCTTATATTCAAATACTCTCAATTTATGTTCCTCTTTCAATGTAAGGGACCAAGTTTCACATCCATATAATACTACAGGCAAAATTACTGTTTTGAATATTTTAACTTGTAGTTTCTTAGATATTAAACGAGAAGACAAAAGTTTATGAAGAGAGAAGTAACATGCATTTCCTGAATTAAGCCTACTTTTTATTTCCTCTTTAATATCATTTTCATTTGTTAATATTACTCCTAAGTATTTGAATTTCGAAACTAGTTCAAACGAGTTGTTATCAATAATTAGATTTTGATTATTACCTAACACATGGTTTTGGCCTGTAAGCATATATTTAGTTTTCTCTTTGTTAACTTCCAAACCTATCTCTTTAGCAGTTTTGAAAAATATTTTAGCATTATTCTTAATTGTATTCACATCATCCCCCAGTAAGTCTACATCATCTGCATATGCTAAGAACTGAGTCATACCATTTAATTTTAGTCCTTCTTTAGTTTCTTTTACCTTCCTAACAGCATATTCTAAGGCAAAATTAAAGAGCAATGGAGATAATGCATCTCCATTGTTTTAACCCATCATGAATTGTAAATTTGTCAGACATATTAATACCCACACGAATTTTACTTTCTGTTTCACTGGTGCATATTTTTATCATACTAACAAGCTTCTTAGGTATTCCAAACTCTACTAATATATTATATAATTTATCTCTTTTGACCGAATCATATGCTTTTTTGAAATCAATGAATAGCTGATGGACATTTTGATTATATTCCCACTTTTTTCAAGTGTCTGTCTGATGTGAAAAATTTGATCTGTAGTTGATCTGTTATGTTTAAATCCACATTGATAATCACCTATAATTTCATTAGCATATGGGGTTAGTCTTGTTAAAAGAATGTTAGATAATATTTTATATGTTGTTGAGAGTAGAGAAATTCCACGGTAATTATTGCATTTCATTTTATCACCTTTCTTAAACACAGGAACAATTATGGATTCTTTCCACTGTTGAGGGATTTCTTCTTTATTCCATATTAAACAAATTAATTTATGAATTTGACATATTAATGAATTTCCACCATATTTAATTAACTCAGCTGGTATTAAATCAATGCCAGGTGCTTTGTTATTCTTTAGGCTTTTAATAGCATCTTTAACTTCAGTCAAGTTAGGTTCTGGAACTAAAGGTTCTGCTGTGTGGACTTCATTTACTTCTGGTTTATCTCCTACATGGACATTTAAAAGGTCATTAAAGTACCCATCTTCAAGGATATTACACTTAATGGGACCCATAAGCTTGGGCGCAGGCAGGATTATTTGTTGGGGTGTGCACCCAGTCTATAATCACATATTTGCTACCATCGAGTACTTTAAGAAGCCATCTTTTTCGCTTGCTTAAACAATTTTTACATACTTTATTCTAGAAAAGTAAATATGTAATTTTCATGTATGGCAACCGCATACACACACACACACATGGGGTCGGAAATATCAAGCAACACCTTAAGTCGACATGTAGCTGACACACAGATAATTAAGAACTCAGTGCTGTGACCAAAATGAAAATAACAGACATCCGATTCCCTTGTGTTAAACATCAGAGAGATGCCAGTAAAAATGCAATGGTAGAGCACAAATAACAGAAATTGTAGAGTTTAGACTATGTACAACAGGGATTGAATTTAAATTGAAAAAACAATATATCTTAGTAATTTCAATGTAATAAGTTTATAAGACACAGTAAATACATTTTTGAGTCCGACTTTGCAACCCACCAAATGCTCCCTCGGGATCCAGGAGTGGGTCGCACCCAATAGGTTCAAAAACGATTGCCTAGAGGAGTACACATAAGTCAGAGCTGAAGGGAGCTAGCTGTTCATGGTGAAAATTGTTAGGCAAATGGTTTGATTGAGTCACTTTTGGCTAATTGCAAGGATAAAGGTGAAAGGATGAGAGGTGAACTTAATGAAGGACACTAACAAGGAGCACCCATGCCCAGGCCGGGATTCGAACTCCAAGCCTCTAGCTTTGTAGCACACTGAGTTAACCATTCTGCCACAGAGGTCAAATGGGTTAAAGCAAAAACTAAAGGTACTTATGCCAACCGCTCACCCTTGCTTTTATTTTCTCCTCTCCCATTTCTTGCAGTGACTCAAACTTCCCGGCTGCGAAACCATTTTGGCTCCAGAAGAAGCTACTGAATTCTTTCCTGATCTCTGCATAATGCTTACTTCTTCCAGATGAAGTGCTGCCGATGGACTTCCTCTGCTGTGATTTTGTTCTTGGCTGTATGTTATTCTCACCGAGTGCACCCAACCAAAACTGATTCCAATTTGATTGCCAAACTGTCCAACTGGAATAACACAGTTAATTAAATGTCATGAACCTACTTGATCCAGGGTGTATAAAAATCATATTTTTTAAAAAAAAAATCTAAACCAATTTTATTAAAAAAAAAAACTTAAAATTTATTGTATGTTTTCTTGGCACCATACATATAGATATATATTTTTGTTGTAGAAATACCTTTTCCCTGTAAAATATTTTAACAGTTTGGTTAAAAAAATAAGAAAAAATTATGTAAATATATATTTTTATATTTGTGATACTGTATATATGAAACTACTATGGAAATGTTTGTTGAGTGTGTTATTAAAACGATAATAATTTCAGTAATGTGTAAATGGAAACAGTCACCTTACTAATAAAATAGTGACTTTAAAGTGTCAAAAATCAAAGTACTGCACATATTGGGTTGTAAACTGACAAATCTTGCTAGAAATTAATATTTCTTCATGGCAGTATTACAAGCAATGGATTCAAGCTCCTCATCATACAGTAGGGTGCAAATTAATATGAACAAGATGCATACTTTTCGAGGTATACAATAATCTTAAAATACGTTGCAGTTTTAAGCTTTAGTTTCAGTTTTTTTTTAAATAACTGCACATTCTCTCTTGATAATGCCCTGTGCTATGAACAACGATCCATTTTTACTCAACAGTTCATTGTTGAAGACCCGAAGTGGAGTCTATTGTTGAAGTACTTTGTTATCGTCAATAGACGTAGAGTCAGTTGTGTTGCAAGTTATGTGCCAAGCGGAAGGTAAGTTTTTTTTTGTGTGAGTGGTTCTCATTTCTGCTGCTACCCAAATGGATACAATGCCACACAAACAGTATAAAATTGTTACGTTATCACAGCATACTTCAATGACACAGAGACAAATTGCTACAGAATGTGGTGTCGGATTGGGTACAGTTAATTCAATTGTGAAACAATACCGAGAGACTGAATCCATCAGGCCTCAAAGAAAGGGAAAATGTGGTCACAAACGGAACACTTTGTTGCAGGATGACTGAATTCTTATTAGAAAAAGCAAACAGAAGCCCAAACTTACTGCTGTTGATTTAACATGTAATTTATTGTCAAGTGGAGTGGACGTCCACGTTATAACAGTGCACCGCAGACTGCTTGAATCTGGACGAAAATCTTGTAGGCCATTGAAAAAATAGTTGCTTACAAAAAAAATGTGAAAAAAGCATGTAACGTGGGCAAAACATCATCCAGACTGGACCGTGAGTGACTGGAAGAAAGTGGTTTTTTCGGACGAATGCCATTTTGAAGTGCATGGTCACAAGGTTTCTTTCGTTCGTATAGGAAAACGTGAAAATCTTTCACCAGAACACATGCAACAAACTCCAAAACACCCCCCGAAATTAATGTTCTGAGGTTGTTTCAAAACTGAAGGGCCTGGACCAATAGTTCCCGTTAAGGGGATGATGAACAGTAATAAATATTTTGACATACTGCGACGAAAAGTTATACTTCATCTCAAGAAATATTTTCCTGCTGGTGATGGTGTCTTCCAACAGGACCTAGCAAAATGTCATACATCTCGAAAAGTCAATGAGTTCTTTAATAATAACAATGTACAAGTACTTTCCTGGCCAGGAAACTCACTTGATTTAAATCCAATTGAAAATTTATGGTCTATCTGCAAAAGAAGGATGTCAAAAGTGGATTGTTTCAACCAAGGACTTTTTGCCGTTGTTAACGTGTGGTACTTCAACAATAGACTTCACTTCCAGTCTTCAACAATGAACTATTGAGTAAAAATGGATCGTTGTTCATAGCACAGGGCATTATCGAGAGAGAATGTGCAGTTTTTTTTAAAAAAAAGTTAAACTAAAGCTTAAAACTGCAATGTATTTTAAGATTATTGTATGTCTGGAAAAGTATGCATCTTATTCGTATTAATTTGCACGCTACTGTAGTATTCGGCAAAAGTGATCATATTTTCACAGGCTAAAATATATTAAAAGACTTGTAACATACAATGAAATAAAAACATGTACTACAACTAATATAAAGTGAAAATTGTATATTTAAATCTAATTTGTAAAAAACTGAAGAAGTTCCTAACTGTGAATTTTACATACAACTGAAGCTTGCTTATGTGTATGAAATTTGATTTATATCTGCAGATGATAGGTTATTGATGATTAGACTTAAATTTGATTTTAGTATATTACTGATATCAATTTGTATATATATTGAATTTGTTGGATGAAATACAGCGTGTCCCGCTTATACGCAGGCCCGTAGCCAGCCCCCCTCCTCCCGGAACTACTGTCAGCCCCCCTGGCACTGAGGTCAGCCCCCCTGGCACTGAGGTCAGCCCCTTGACATTAGGCAAAACTATTTTGCGTAATTTGTTTGTAGTGAAGACTGAAAATGTAGACAGCAGATATTGTTTTGCTCACAACTTTGGTGAAGGATAAATTCAGGGAGCATGAACAGCAGCTAATACATTCGTTCATCTTATTTATAAGAAGTGTAAGTAGCGGCAAGTATTTAGGAGATTCTCTTCTCTAAACTTTAGAAAGCTCCTTCACAGGGGAGTTTTTTTATCTGTACCTTCGTTGCCCCTGTTACGACCTCCCTTTTATACAGAAATCTGTGACTTTGATGTCATTATGCAAATTCCCTGGGTGACGTGTGGTCAGAACCCTGAGTCAGGGCCAGCGGAAGGGGGAGTCAAACCGTGCCACCGCCCAGAACTGCAAATTTTTGGGGCGGCAAAATTTGAAGAGAATAAAAAAAAATAAACCTATTGAAAACTTGAAAGTTATAATATTATATTATATAACTTGGAAGTTAATATATGCCAACCCACCATTTTGAAGGAACATATCAGTAGTCTCACTTTAAAACCACTGAGTGCTACAAGGTGAGAAAGCAGATTCGATGCCTTAACTCCGTTGATATATCAAGTGGGAGAGGTCTATGATTCGCTCCTTCGAATAAGTGGCGACAATAAAACTGTCCAAATGGTCGTACATGAGGCTCAGTGTATTGCAAACCAGTTGTGTGGTTTTACATTCCTTTGCTCACTAGTTAGCTGGTATGACTTTTTACTCCCCGTAATGTAATGAGCAAATGTCTTCAAAACATTAATCTATTATGTATTAGTTGCCAAACATCAGAGTGATTGTTTTTATTGTTAATAACAAAAATAAAGTTCAGTTAGTTATTAATTGAACAGAATAACAAAGGAAAAAATATTATATTGAAAAAATGGAGTGTGAAATACATACCGAACCAATTTAAACCAAAGAATAAATGGTTTCAAAATTTTAAAAAATCAGAATTTTATGTGATAGGTCACATATTGTAAACACTATGGTTAATCATTTCGAAGAAAATAAACAATTTTAGTCGCATGTTTCTCACAGATACAGCATGTCCAATATTATTTGTCATATTAAACAAATGTACACCGATCCCTGGATTGGAGTGGTTAGCATATCGTGCTACGATGCCAGGGGTCCTGGGTTCGAATCCCGGGCATGGATGTTTGTGAGTGTTCATTTATCAATTTCATCACATCATCACTCAACCCAATCTTCGCAAATTAGCCAAAAGTAGCACAAAAAGCGAAGTAAAATAAAACAATTCAACCAATCAATCAATAAACAAATGTACTATAACTGGCATTGCATTCGGTTATAATGGGGACTGTTTGTAGTTACCGATACCTTTGGCACTTCAAGGGCCAAAGTTAAGATACTAAATTCTTCATTTCATCTGGGAGTGTAAGGAGCTTCTTTTGGAAATTTCTATTGATATTGATTCAGGGCATGTAACTCCTATTTCTCAACTTTTTAACTATCAATTACCAGCCAGAAAGTGATTATAGAGTTGGATTCTCTTTCAGAATGTGTTCCTCTCAGTATAAATATGTTTGGGATAGCAAAGGCAAATTTTAATATTTTCTGAATTTCCAAGTGTCCTTTGTCCTACTGCAAAATATATGAATCCCACATTGAAAATAACTTTTAACTGTTCCTAAAACTAAATATTTTGTGTAAAATTACAGTTGCTTTTTCTAATATACTTGCCTTTCTCTATTAAGGTAATATGTGCCAGTAGTTGACGCCACAGATATTACACTTCTGGAAGGTCTGAGCTCGGATATTGTTATAAGCCTGCTGCCTTTTGGGATATGAGTGACTTTGGTATATCCTATAAAGTATACTTGAAGTTAATAATAAAGAAGCTAACATATTACGTGAAGGACATTTAGTTATCAATATCATGAAATAAATTTGTCACATGCTTGATTGATTGATTGATTTATTGTTTTCAGTCCACTTTATGCACAGTAAGGCTAATCGGGACTGAACCTACAGTTTAAAGTGGGATCCGAACCACTTGTCCCTCCACCAGGTATTGAACCCGGGACCCCTTGATTACAAGGTGCAATGCTACCACTGCAACATCGGGGAGGCCAAATTTGTGACATGCGATCCATGATGTTTGAAGTCATTTCACATTGACGTTCTCCTCTATTTTGAATATTTTCAAAATTGCTGGCTGGCTGAGGTCCATGAGCAATCATCTCACAATCTCACAACCAAAGGGTCCAGGTTCGAGCACCTCTTTTTGAGTGCCCTTTCATCTTCATTGTTATCATTAGCAAAAAGTAATGGAAAAGCAACAATATAACAACAATATACAGGGTAGCCCAAAAAATCTATACCCAAATGTTATTACCATCTTTGTGTTCGGGCCACATTGCATATTTAAAAAATTGTTTGCAGTCTATAGAGTAACTAGGGAAAATAAATTGGTGATACAGTGTATTCCAAAATAATGTGTACACTCTTTGAACTTTAATAACAGAGAAACTATTAAAGATGACTTGACTGGACTTTTTTAGATTTGAAGCTGCAATGTCTATGTGAGCATGTGTGAGATCATACAGGTCTTCTTTTAATAACATCACAGCCTGCCAAGTGGTAGTCATTTGTGTAATAAAATGGCAGAGGTGAGAAAATTTTGTTTCAAGAAACGTAAGAAGAGTTGAATATCCATGCAGATCTCCTGATTTAACACACTTAAATTCCTACCTGTGGGGAACTGTGATGAATGCTGTGTACACCACAAAGCCACACACACTGAGTGACCTGGGACATGCAGTTGAGACCTACGCTTCCCACCTCGTCGATACCATATAGGCTGTTTGCAAATCTGTTCAGCATTGCAAATATCGTATTGTTGACAATGGTGGTCGTTTTGAACATTTATAACTTTTAGGTATGCGACCTAAAAAAATCATACTTGCTGTTATTAACGTTCAAAGAGTGTAGACACTATTTTGGGACACTGTATTGTTGGATAATTATATTAAGCACTGTAAAAAGCCTAAGGTGATATCTACATTACACTTAAAGAATGATCCTTATTTTGAATACATATCATTTTTAATCTCACATGTGTCCTTAAACAATTGATGCAATTGATCTGTGTGTGTTATTTGTACTATTTTAATAAGTTGTTCTCAGCAGTCATATAAGATGAAATATGGAATTGGAGGAAATCGTTAGGGACAGAATAGAGTTAAGTACATAAAAACACAATGATTACAATGACTAGCACTTGCAGGGAAGGCAAGATGAAATAAAATTAAGAGAAAGAGGAACACCAATAAGAGTTATAAATAAAAATTTTGTATTACATGTGTAATACTGTACATCTTCGGGGCACTACAATTCGGAAGTAATAATTGGGAATTGTTGACAAATAAAGCCGTATCTTAGTAACTACGTTCACATACTTATCAATTACTGATTGCGTGAGTACCTGTAAGACCTTAGAACTTGGTAAAATAAAATTCTCACTGTGCGAATTATGCATTCTGCTTTTTTGGGGTGGGGGAGAGGGAATGCCCACTCTTTGGCATATTTGTATTTTCATTTTGGAAACTGTTTCTTTTTGGGGTACTTGAATTTGAATTTATGTTTCAAGTCCACTTTATGTGCAATGTACCTCCATTTTTTGGTTACATAAATTTGCATAATATATTACCAGTCAGAAACTTAAACAATTCCTTGCAGTTCAAAGGACTTTCTAACATTGGTTCTGACCTAGGTCATGAAATCCTATGATAATATTTACACGTAATTTAGAAACAGTACCCACTTTAAACTGTAGGTTCAGTCCCAATCAACCTATCTGTTCACAAACTGGGCATTAAACAACAATCCAATCAACTAGTAACATCAAAAACTTGATCAACTTTCTATTGCCAAGTTCAAATTTAACGTCTATCGAACTTACCTACGTGTTTCTTGTGAGGACTTTAATACATGTAAAATATCACCACTATGCCATGAAAACCTAAGTGGAAAACAGTCTGATGTTGTCTCAGTCGGTAGGTCAGTTGCAGAATAGCATCCTTCTTTAATCCACAAGGCTGCATACTTTTTGGTAGGGAAATTTTTTATGTCTGGACCGATAATGGACACGAATGATTTTTCAATTGTGATTGTTTCATAGTTAAGAAATGTTATATTATATGGTTTCAATCTCACTCATTAAGGGGCATAAAAGCATCCTAGGCAGTGATAAAAATAATTTTCTTTTATAGGAGGAAATCCCCTTCATCTCAATACTAAAGTCATCACGAATTTCTGTTACATGCAACTCGTGGTGGCATCTTAAGGGTAAATTTCCAGTAAGTACAGAATTCGATCATTCAGTTACAGTGCCACAACATATTATGACCACCCTAGTGTAGATATCTCTCCTTTTGAACACTTTTTCGACTCAGGGAATTTTTGCTCGATTCCAAATAATCATGTATTTCATGTGATTCCATTACTATGAGCGAAAACTCAAAATCTAATTTTCCATCTCCACAGGAAGTGCCACCAGACAGGACGTCACCCCGCGAAGCATTGTTCCGGCCCCACTTAGGTAAGTTGTGGAGGAACGCTTTCCATAATTTATAGCTTTTCTTGTAGACTCCTTAAGGCATGTAACATTTGACTGGATGATATTCAACTTGTCATCACGTAGTGGACTCAGGGAAGAAATTGGGCAAACAGATTATCGCGTGAAAAGGAAAGCGTATGAGAAGCCTTCTCACAGCAGGAACATTTGGGATATTTTATAAGTTTTTTAGTGGTTTCTGTAGGTGTTCGGAAAAGTTAAACAGTATGCATTCTTCATATGATAGTGATAATCGGACCTTTAATCAATATGCACTCTTCAAAAACACCATATTTGTCCACCCTGAAAAAAAATCAATGGCCTGAATTCGTAAATTTGGCAGCATAGCACTTCAGAGCCAACTTTGCAACAGTTCTTCTTTCTAAATGAAAATGCTATTGTGATTTATTTTTAATTCTTTCACATTCCATGAAGTTAGAAACCCTAAACCAGTAATACAATACAAAATTAAACAAAAATAAATCGTAAGTAGAAATGTTAATTTTGAAAGTTTTACAGGATTCTTTGTTATGCAATTGAAAATAGGAAATGTATGTTTATTTTGAAACACTGAACTAGTCCTCCTCCACCTGGAGAGATTGCCATCACATTTGAATGCAAAGAGGCACATTCCTCATGATTGTAGGCAATATTTCAGTAAAGATAGCTTGCATAATGCCGGATGATTCTGCAAAGTGTGTCTTTTCCTTGATCCATCTTGAA
Source organism: Lepisma saccharinum (assembly GCF_977018435.1). Taxonomy (NCBI): domain Eukaryota; kingdom Metazoa; phylum Arthropoda; class Insecta; order Zygentoma; family Lepismatidae; genus Lepisma; species Lepisma saccharinum. The sequence continues at coordinate 47,082,527 of NC_139256.1, forward strand.
AGGTGATTCGGGATTCTGCCCTGGGGTTGTTTCAACTGAGATCAACATGTTTTACAGAGTTTATAATTAGGAATCTTCTGAAGCAGTTGGTTAGATGGCCACACTTTTATACTTTTTCATCAAGAACGAAATATCGTAGGTTGAAATCCCACCCTCTCCTGATTTCTTTTCCATGTTATATACCGAGTACGAAGTGTTGTAATAATAATATAATATAAGATTTCACGAAATCACTGTAAATATTTGTGCGATGCATACTTCAAGCAATGCTTCTGCTCATCTTCTTAATTTTCCCGTGATTGGCATGATTTTAAGCAAGTCCTTTCTTTTCATTCAGCTGTTAACACACATTAAGAACTTCCATTCATTAATATCTGTTCTTAAACAGGATGTTGTAATCAAGAGGTCCCAGTCTCGATACTCAGTGGAGGCACGTTGCACATTAGTTCAGATTTCAGTTTAAACTGTTGGTCCAGTCCCTATTAGTCTATTTGTGCATAGAGTAAATTGAAAACAACAATGTATACGAATAAGATGTTCTTTGCTCTCTTCATGGGGGACCTATAATATACATCGGATTTTCCATGATACAACCATAAATGTCACGCTATATTCAGCGTTTGAAACTACTCACCTTAGAATTTACATCACATTATTCTCTTCTTTCCATGATGCATCTTGCTTACTATGATTAAAATGTCTTTCAGAAATGGTGGACGTAAATTTCATAAATACCAATGGAAATTTCCCATAAATGTAGATAATCATTCTCGTTCATGGCTGTTTACCTTCCAATAAGTTTCTGCAAAGAAGGTGGTTAGAACCCATGACCTATTCTGCAAGTGAACACGATCCCCTACAGCACACCAATACTATTCACGTTATTTTAAGTAATCCGTTTGAGGGATGATGACACACATTTCTGTAGAGGTGTATTATAGTGTGAAGTGGAAAATCGTAGGAGAGATTTGTTTTCTTGAGCTTTTAGGATAGCTGGGGAATGCTCGTATGATTAAACATGACCACTGAATATGTTGGTGGTAAGGTACATAAATTGTTCCTTGCTGAGGGATTGTATCATCTCATATCTCCACTTTATAATAAAGAAAAATCAGGTTCATATTTCAAGAATGATTTGAAGAACAATGTCCTTTGCCACCATGAAAATAGTTTTTTCATAGGTTGTAGTTCGTTAACATATACTTGTAAGATTTTCCATTGTTTTAATTTCACACCTATTTTGTGTTTCACAAGTTGAATATTACTTTCCTCTCTCTCTGTTTCTTCATTCTATGAAAAAGATTAAAGTTCCTTGGCAATCGAGGTCTGTTCAACTGCCTCCATGAATACTTGTTCAAAACACGGTACAGGTATTTACACACCATTTACAAAATGTGACAAAACACCAATAGAAATGTTCATCGTTCTTTCCTTTCAGAGTTTCTTGATTTTTGGTGAATACGTTTCCACTTAAAAATTGACATGAGGAAATTATAGACATGACAACATATGTGCATTGATTTCTTCAAATTAGTAGCTAATTTTAACGTGAGCTACTTGGAGATGATTTCGCCTGCTTTTTCCTAACAAGGGTGGGCATTGGTTCGACTCCCTATGGAGACAGAAATTCTATTCAGGTGTATAACGTTGTTTATAAAGTTTATTCACTGTGTTTGGGAATTAACATTGGTCTGTATTTCATGAGGTGAAAGGAAAGAGTAAGAGGTCTGGCATTCTGGAAGTCATTTCGAAGGTAGGAGGAGGTGATCATGTGGCACATCGAATGAGCAGAATCAAGATTCGTTAAGCTAAGTCTGAGTATAGTTGTTTTGAAATATTGCAAAATTATTGGAAAGTTTGTTAGATCTAATACTTTTTGTTGAAATAAGATAATTATTTTGGATACAAAGCAGTGGACCAACTCAAAGTTGGCTACTTTCAGCTTGCAGTGAAGTGCAATGTTGCTAAGTTTATGAATTCTGGACTGAGAATTCTTTTGGGGCAGTAAGTAAGAAGTTGCACAGAGTACAGTCTAAAAATTTTGACACTTTTCTCTTTCCTTCTTTCACTCCTTCTGCACATGGTTAGAAGTTTAACTTCATTAACAAGAGTAAAAAACAGTTTACAGGAATACACAGAATCTTTGGATTTTGATAAAACAATAATATCTATTTTATCACAGTCAAATCACATAAGTTGAATTGTATCCTCTGCATATGCGCTGTAAAAAAGCAAGCTGCTGGTGTACTAAGCGTGATGCAAAGTTGATAGATCAATTGTTAACATGTATTTGTTTTATTTATTTCCAGGGGGACCTGTCAGTACATGCGGAGGGCTCGATTATGCCCTCAGCCATTCCAGGGAAACAAATTCACCCTCTGAAGAAAACTTCTCCGGAAATAGATGATCATCGACAACCGGAGGACTCGACTATGTACTCTGGTGACAAAGGCAGTAGTGGGAGGGTGGCACTTCCAACGATAACTAGGTAAGTAAGAGAATAAACTCTTCTGATAGATTAGCTTCTTCTGATACTTCCTTCTATTTCCATATGAGATATGCTTTATATTCCTATTATTATGAGTGAGAACTAAAAAACTGATTTTCCATCTCCACAGGAAGTGTCCACAGACAGGAGGTCACCCCACGAAGCATGGTTCCGGGCCCCCTAAGTAAGTTGTTGAGAAATGTTTTCTATAATTTATTGATTAAATTGTTGTTTTAAGTCCACCTTATGCACTGAAAGGATAATCGGGACTGGACCTACAATTTAAAGTGGGATTCGACCAGCCATGTGCCTCCACCGTGTGACGACATTACCACTATGCCATTGGGGAGGCTTTCCTTGTAGAGCTCTTAAGGCATGTAACAATCGACTGGATGATATTCAACTTGTCAAATTTTCCAATAAGTGCCTGAGGCGACCCTTCTCAGCTCCTTCCCAGAGAACCCTTCAGAAATGCCATGACCTTGAATCAGCTATGAGGCTTTGTTAGTTCCTTCGCCCCCCACCTCCTGTGTAAATTTCACCATACGTGCGCTCCTCCGTTTCAGTTTGGTATTTAAATATGTTCTTTTTTTCCTCATTTTTAATAATTGTGAAATACAATAAAGATATTCAGAATTAATACAATTCGTTTAACCAATAAAGGTATTGTTATAGAGGACCTCCTCGATGGGGCAGTGGTAGCGTCGTCGCCTTGTAATAAAGGGGTCCCGGGTTTGATACCCAGCGGATGCTCACAGTGGCTTAGGAAATACCTAAGGTGCTTTTCGAAATTAGCACTTGATATCATGGTGTAATCACGGTATGCACTTCCCGCATCCCAAGTATTTGAGAATCTGTGGCTACAGAATTAAAGAGAAAAAGTTTCACAGTGCAAATGCTGATTCGAACACACATGTTTAGCCTCATTGGCAACTAAAGAAAAAAAACTCTCTACTCGGACTCGAACACGCATCCTTCAGAATGTGAAACCGTAACACTAACTACATTATTTTCTTAGGAAAGCCCCTAAGCGGAAGCTTTCCCCATCAAACTTCGTTGACTCTTATCATTTCAATCAAATCTCTATTTCAGAACTTTTCAGAACAGACAATAACAAACATCCACATCCGAGCCGGGATTCGAACCCGGGACCCTTGGCTTCGTAGCGCGATGTGCTAACCACTCTTTATCCTTTTTTAAAGCAATACCCCTATTCGATGGTTCACAGGTCAATCACACCCTTTCTCAACATTCGTACATATCAGTTTTTCTCTTTATTCTCAGTTTTCTCATTTTACGGACAACACGAACATCCATGTCCTAGCCGGGAATCGAACCCGGGAACCCTGGCTTAGTAGCGAGCTATGCTAACCACTCTGCCACGTAGGTCGACACTCACCTACAACTTCTACTTGTGGTAGGTGAACATTTGCTTATCATACAAGTTTTTAAAATTATTTCACCACTGGCGACGCGTGTTTCTTCTCGCTTATTTTTTTCAGATGTGATTGTTTTCCAAGACCGCTACAATTTTTTACCTTCTGCCACCCACAGAGATCCTTATGGAATACATTATTGGAACGCAACTCCCAGAAAAGAGAATATCTTTGTTTCAAAAACCTTGAGGTGAGAATGATGTGTTCAGTCACACATTTCACCTAAAAATCTTTCATCTTTGAAGTTTTGCTTGCCACTCCACCATCAACCGAGCATTTAATATCTGGACATATAGTATGAATTTGTATTAGTTTTGCTGATCAGCGTACGGATATATCTTTATATTTTCATTCAAGTACGTCCATACTTGTTAAGATTACTTGTGAGTGGAAAGATAGGTCTTAATAGTAATCAACCACCTTTATCAAAACATTTTTACACATACACACACACACACACACACCATACACACACAACTCTCTACTGTGAAAATTTCGTCACCAAATCAAGTTAGGAGAAAAATAACTGCATATTCTTATTTCTGGGAAAACGCACATGTAAAATGATATGGTATGCTACATGACCCTTTTTCCATTTGAAAATCTGGATGTAATTCCAAGATGGCGGCTTTCAAGATGGCCATCATGATACACACTAGCCTCATCTGGTGTGCCCCACCCCCAATTACCCATATCAGAAATTTCATCGCCTAAGTCGCCAAGTCGTTTTCGTATTAAAAGGGTGGTGCCAGACTTTCGCCTCACCCTGTATATTACGTATATGTAGAGATTTAAATTTGTTATTAATAAATCTGAGATAATTGTCTTCATATTGCTGGTTGATATTATTGATAATTAATTAATTAATTTTCTTAATTAAAGATTGTTAAAATGGAATTGTTTTATCAAAATTATATTGAGATCAAAGAAATATGTTGAATAAAAGCAATTCAAATCCATAGCCACTTGTAACGACCGCCATGTTAGGCAAATTTCAGTCGTATATTGACATTTATCTTATTCGTATACTTTCAAGTTAAGAACTTGGATTAAATTATTTATACTCAATTGTTTTCATAATTCATGTATACATTTACGTTTTATCTTATGTTATAATATTATTCGCGTATTTTTGCAACATTTCTCCAGAATGTATAGGTTAATAATTATCCCAAATAATATATGCAACGTTTGCATTATTCGTTAATTTACAAGATGGCTAAGATTATTAGTACCTTTCACGCAAATTTTGTTGTTTAAGCACAAGTTAAATACATTTCTTCTTAATATTGATTTTTTGTTCAACAATGTAAAAGACTGAAGTAAACATTTTTATGTGCAAGGGCAAATATGAATTATTTGATAAAATCCGTTTAGTTATTTCTATGTAGTTTAATATTGTAATATTATAGCAAAGTATTTCTCCCTCGTTTTCAATAAAATATCGTTTTCCTATTGGCTGTTTATGTTAGGAGTGGGGGAACCACGCTACGTGTTTTTGGCGATGTAAAAACTTCCACGTTGTCAGTTTTAATTGTTGCCAACCTGAACTTTAGCTTACTATAGCTAATTAACATTGATCTGTTACATAAATTATCAGTTTTTCTTGTATTATTTTTTGTTATGAGTTTGTATTATTGTAAGATAGAACAATCTGTTTTGCTGCGCCTCGCGCTTGAGGTAGGCAGTTGAGGTCTTGCTATTAACTGTGAAGGCAGTGCGCGGAATTTCGTGTTAAATAAGTTGCTTATCACTGCCTACGAGCGTGCATAACCCAACAAATTATAATTTTAACTTATGCGAATCAGTATGTGATTAAAGATTTTGGACATTTTAATTATAAAGTATTTGGAATTTTATTTACTGTCACGTGTCGCAATTCGGTGGTTTCTTTCCTGGAGGAAGGGTGGATCGTCTTAATCCCGATCCCTGGGTGAGAACTGGTGCTCCCAACTGACCAGCCGGAGCAAGGAGCGGTGTGTTGCCAATTCGGATCTCCATACCCTGTAGTAACGAGTGGTGGCACATTGCACGCTGTTTTCTTGAGAATTTCTAGTAAAAAAAGGAATTCGAGATACAGGCATTAATAGTATTTTTTCGCTTGGAAGATAGTCACCACGAGGAGGAGTAAACAAAACTTACCTTTTTCTTTTGATGATGATAATGGTGTAAAGGGAGTATTTGAGACTATTGGATCCTTCTAGTATGTCCAACACTCTCGGCTACTAAGAATATTAATTAATGTTGGCGTTAATCTCAGTTCAGTTGCATCCACGGGTATTTTTTTGGTTCTTGGTTACTTATGAGAATTCTATATCAAGAGAGAGCACGGGTCCAGCATTCCTATTAATTGTTATAGCTTCCTAATTATATTTTGAAAAAGGTTTTGAAAATTCAATAACTCAACCTAAATTGCATGAAAATTGATATTTATGTTTTTATTATTTTCCACATTCGCTACGATTTCATAGTGAAAAAGAGAAAATGCCTGGCATATGCCCAGGCGATTTAAAAGTGAAAAATGAAATCTGGCATATGCTCATCTCCATTTTCTAGGCAGGCAGTACCTCGATCTGTGAAGTTCACGATCACTCTTTACATGACTCTGTTGTTTTCGTCAATTACCCGTTGAATTTCCCTCACCAGTTCGGGGATTGTTGCAGTGGGGTCATTGTCACGTCCGAAGATCGCGAGAAGTTTACGAAATGTCTCTGCATAGCACTCCCCGTTTTTGGAATGAGTTTTCAAAATAACGACGCGTTGCTCGATAGTGAACGGCTCCATGGTAACTTAACTGAAAAAAACAAAAACAATTGCTCAGTTAATAATTGGAATGATAAGAGATAACGAAAATGATAAGAACAGTGTTACCTTCAAACAAAACAATGACAAGCGATTTAAAGCCTTTACACTTTATGAAACATGCTATAGAACACATATGAGACGAATTGGAACGTAATCTTCTAGACTCCAATGTCTCACCTCAGCACCTGCTCTGGCTACAGCTCTTCAGGAAGATTGGCTACTATTCCTAGTAGGGGCTGTGATCACGGCCCACTCCACATATATGTCCATTGCTGTTGATTGTGTTACGGGGAAACTGTGACTACGGTTTCTGATAGGTGTCCGGAAACTTTCGATCGGGTAGTGTATGTAAGTGCCTTAGATTTAAATGAATGGTATTGACAAATTATTATAATTTAAAATATCACGTAGGACTTCTCACAAGTACTTACAAACCTATGTTCCAATATCCGCATTATAAGACGTGGATTTCACGTTCGGTTAGTGCCAGACGTATTATCGCACAACTTTTGTGGTACCCTGTAATGTACGATAACTTGCGCTCAAGCATTAAGCTTTTATACAATGAGAAAATTAAATTATGAAATTTGACTTTCAAAAATGTAAGTCAAAAACGCCCATATCTACCTGGACGTTTATTTCGCCCTGAAGTGAAAATACACTCTCCATTGTTTGAAAATTTTGTGAATATAACTTCCAAAAAATCTAATAATCACGAATTTTTTTAGAAAAATTTTCCTTTCAATAATAGGTTCTCAGTTTTACATTGCAAGATTATTTTCGTCTGCATAATGGTAAGACATATATTCGTATTTTTTTATAATAAGTTTATTAAGCAAACTATCTTAGAAGTATAATCAGTAAAGTAAAAAAAAAAGAAAAGTAAAGTGCTCCCCTGTTCTTAGCACCGCGCCATGAAGACTTATAGGGGGTGTGGGGGTAACGTCCCACACTTTCTTGATCCGGTCGTGAGTGGGGGTGATGTGATCAGCATCACTCCCACTGCCAGAATCTGTACGCGCCTCCCCTCAATAATAACAATAATAGATAAATACATGTGATGTGACCATGAAAGATCAACACAATATCTCTTCATTTGTTTGTTTACTGTTGTCCATACACAAGTAATGAAGATATTATGTGTATGATTACAGTTTCTATAATGTTTATAAACTGATGTCATTTCATTCAGCCACACGATATTCATGAGGTAGAAAGGTAAGAAAAGCTAGATTACATGTGTTAAACACAGGCATACAACAACGTTTGGATTCCTTCATTTCATTGTACGTAGAACTGATTTTTCTAACAATGAGCTCAATGTACGAAAGCAATCACCAATGATTTCATCTTTCTCTTACAAAGCAGCAACTGCCTTTTAAAGGCTGCCAACATAATTCCCTTGTACCTTGTAGAAGTACACTCAGAACATTCAATGTGTGGAAAATATTAGAAAGGTCTGCCAATTTCTGTACGAATATCAATGAATTTTTCAGCATTGGCGTGGTATTCTTCTACAAGGTGAGTGGAGTTCCTGTCTCAGTTAAAAACCACGGGAGATGATATTACCGAAGGACAACCAACGTGAGTTGCAATGATACAGATGAAAAAAATGATGATGTAATCTTTCCTGGCGACGAATGATGTAATATCTTGGCAAATATGTAACATAAAACTTATGTAAAATCATGTCAGTTGTATAATTCGTTGGCATTGTTGTGTCCAAGTATGTATCTAGAAAGGAATAGAATATGTAATTACATACAAATCCGGGCTTTACACGTAAGTATCTGCATATAGATTCAAAAATGTTCTTCTTATTGAGATATATAGGCACTAACTTAGACTTGAAAATATATGTGGATCAGCAATGGGTCTATGCTAAATTGCAGCAAACTTCTGAAACCCTACATACAGAAATTTATTAGTTAAAAAACATTTGACTCATCATACATATACTCAACCACTCTCTCTCTCTCTGTCTGAGTGTGTGTGTATATATATATATATATATATATTGTATGTTGTATGTAAATATATATATATATATATATATATATATATATATATCCCCGTGGCGGAGTGGTCAGCACATCACGCTACGAAGCCAGGGGTGCTGGGTTCGAATCCTGGCCTAGGCATGAATGTTTGTGAGTGTCCATTCATCAATTTCATCTTATCATCACTCATCCCCATCTTCGCAAATTAGCCAAAAGTGGCACAAAAAGCGAAGTAAAATAAAGCAACTCAATCAATCAATATATATATATATATATATATATATATATATATATATATATATATATATATATATGCATGCATACATTCACACACACACACACACAAACACACACACCCACACCCACACACACACCCACACACACACACACACCATCACCCACACACGCACACACACACACACATGCATGCTTACAGGACATAGTGTGGCTCTCCCAAAAAATATTGTATATCCGCAAATGGTTAGTTATATATATATATATATATATATATAAACCGATGAATATGTCAATGTATTCATTAGTGCACAAGGAACGGTTATTTATGATACTACGTAAATATGCAACTCCAACTTATTCTTATTAAATTGTGTAATTTATTTTCTCTCTGTAATGATTTAATATATGTAAATATTTTTGAGACGTTTCAAATTATTTTACTAAAGAAATTATTTTAGAGAATTACTGATTTAACACGAAAACGTTAGTAATGACTGGAAAATTTTATATTTATCAGGTATGGTATAATTTTTCCCATTTTACTTTAGGAACTTCCTTTATAATTGTATTCTGGCAACAGTGTAAATGCCATAATACGATTGTGGGCTTCCTAATATCTCACCGATATTATCCTTTATTCTTACTTTAATATTTTTTTCCTTTTATAACACTGAGTCACATATAAAAGCAGTATACATACGTTGATTCTGTTTGTGCCATCTGTGGAGAGAATACTTTACTGTTTAGTGATCGTTATCGTTATAATTAATTGATTGATTTGATTGATTTGGTGTTTTAAGTCCACTTTGTGTACAGTAAGGCTAATCGGGACTGGACCTAGAGTTTAAAGTGGGATCCGAACCACTATATGCCTCCACCGGGAATGAAACCCGGGATCCCTTGATTACAAGGCGACGACGCTACCACTGCGCCATCGGGGAGACACTGTTATAGTTAATTTATTGACAGCTGAGAAGACGCAAGGTGATTCTTCCCCGGTTTTTCAACAGTTTTGTAGGATGCATGGCGGAGCCAAGGGGGCACTCGCCCCCTCAAAATTTTCAATTTTATGAAAATTTACAAGTTAATGGTACTTCTCTTAACCTCCTGCAACCTGAGGACAAAAGTAACGAATTGTATTTATAATTTTAAAAGATTTCATTTATCAAAATATTCCTGGATGATATTTTATTGGTTTTGATTCTCCCCCCCCCCACAAAGTTAGATCCCAAGATACGCCTAAGCTAGGATATTAGGAAATTTCGGAAAATACAATTTTATTTTTGAAACCAACACCATTAAATGTTTACACGTCTTCGATTCACTTCATTCGTAAAGTTGTCTTTGCTTGAAATAAGATTGATTAAGTGAGTTCGTGTTTTAGGCCTGCTTCATACACAGTAAGGCTAATTGGGACTGGACCTATGGTTAACAGTCGCTATTATTTTCCCGGAATTCTAAGTGTTTTTAGTTGTGTAAAATTCCTCGGAACTATTGGGTTAACAATGCTTTAAGACCTATATGTCATTTCTTAGCATTTCAAGGAAGGTGTTTCATGTTTTGATAGGTGACACACATTTATCATTGTGTAATTTCTATGACCTCATCTCCAACTTCAGATTCATGGAACTAGCACTCTATACACTATGAAATGCTGTTAAAGCGACATAGACCGAGGGTCTAGGTCCGTACCACATGTTGGCCAAGGTTCATCTACAGTTGTGTTAAAATAAAACACAGACAAATGTTTGTAATCAAGCCCTGAAGTTAAACGTTGACCAAAATTTTCTTGAACTACTTTCTGTGCTGGGGCATAACATACAATCTTGATATACGGGCTGGTCCTAAGCCAAAGAGGGCGCAAAAATAGTACTCATTATTTTCGTATTTCTCATGTACAACATTTATAAAAATTGTCAAGGTAACTTCAATGAAAACACTTCTTCATTGTTGGAAGCACACTTTAAACTGTAGGCCCAGTCCCGATTAACCTTATTGTGCATAAAGTGGACTTAAAACACAAAATCAACCAATCAACCAACTTCTTCATTGTAATTTATAATACAAGAATAGTGAAAATTATTTACAACATACTTTGTTTTCAATTACTCATTAGATCATTTTCCGATCAGTTTTCAAATTCACATCCTACACATTTGCATTCTCCAGTGTAGCCAAGATTTCCATTGAATATATGAGAAATCCAATGTGACGTTTATTTTCAGGACATTTTTATTTTTTCTCTGTTACCATGTTCTTCCAAAGTGAATCGAACTCGGGATCACCTGATTACATTACTACGCCATCGGGGAAGCCTACTTTCAAAGCTCTTTATCAAGCTAGCCACAGTATCTCGTGTAACCGTGTAAAGCAATTTTTCTTTATAGAGACGGCAATTCCAGTCATATTGTCACTGTTGTAATTGTCTTAAGCGGAAACACACGCCTTTCAATTGGGTTTCGGAGGGATGGAATACATTGTCATCCGCAATTAAATGTACAACTTCTACAAAAATTAGAGAATTTTATAAGTTAATATTGTGGTATAGTATTTCACGTGTGTAAACTAGCCACAAGTTCAATTCTATAGACAGGGGTGTAAGGGGTGGCTGTTTGAGAATTTACACAAAAGTGAACATCACTTCCACCTTGTTAACTGAAATTTTGCAGGCCAACGAGGCTCTGCCGTCTGGACTTAAAACCAGTACAGTTCTCGTATGACTGGTGTGTGTGTTGTCCTGTGTTTTGTCCTTATATGTGCTGAGTGCACCTTCACAGCCTCAGCTTTTAATCTGTGAAAGTAGATTTTTGTCATCGGCGCCAGGTGTTGATTATAGATACGGTAAGATTAACGGTAACGTAACGGATGCAAAATAACCCAAGTGTTGACACATCCAAAAATGTTATTTCAGTCAATCAATTCTATAAACAAAATACAGATATAATTTGTCAATCACCTCACTGGCGTTTTACTTCTGGCCCACCCTAGACGAATTTTCGCCTGGCACATTAATTTCTCTGTCAGCTACATTCACCAATTAATAGCGTTTGATAATTCAGAGAAAACGTGACTCAATCACTCTATACACAGAACTCAGAAATAAATTGGCATTTTTGCCGAAACAATGGGAACAAACAATGTTGCTAATTGTTTCCAGAAATTAGCAACACTTCAACAATCAAACACAGTTCTCGTGCTATCTATGGTGTGAGATTTTGCCAAAGCACAGTGCAGAAGGAAACTATTTGGACTTTGTTCCTTTGCGATGCTGCATCTTCTGTTTTGAGTATCCAGAGTCGTTGTCTCCAACCTTCTCTGAGAAAACATTTCAACACAAGGTAGGTAAATAGAATTGAGTTCTAAGAACTGACTAAATAATTTGCACAAAGAAAGTTTTAGTCAGCAAACAATAGTCACATTGTACGCATCTAGTGTTTGCTTTCGTTGAAAAATATATAGCACTTACTAAATAGCTTTGGAAAGGACCATAAAATCGAGAACGGAAAATATTTTAAAGTGTGGAAAAGATGTAAATAATATAACTGACTCTGACATTACTAATGTACCTAGTAGAATAAAAGTTAAAGCCCGATAGCGTAGTGCTAACGTCGTCTCCTCATCAGGGAGATAGAAAATTGTGGCGAATCCAGCCATGGGTGCCAATTCCATAAGGCAAATGGCGGGTGTCCCGTCTGTAATAGTATGAAGATCTTGTTTCTTTGTGTTTGTTGTTCTTGGAATCGCTATTTCAGAATTGAATATCTGTTGACACTTTTAAGAAGCAGTTTGAAATATTTGGTTGAACTCCCGAAGTCTCTGAAGAAGTTCTGTGACGTCACTTGGGTAATAAAGAGCAGAGGCTAAATTGTGATGAGGGCTATAAATATTTTGACAACTGTACAGTAAAACAGAAAATCGTTTCACAGATAAAGGATACAATAAAAAAAGTTCCCTTTTCAATCACTTGGATCACATGCTTGGGATGGTTCGCTAGGACTGTCCACTTAGCTCACAACGTGGAAGAAATTTAACAAAATCATTAAGTGAGTCATATTTTTCTAGAAATCGACTTTCACATACTGACAATACTTTGTTTTTACTGTGCGGAACATAATGTAATATATTTGTTTTTATTATTTCACCTCTGCTTGTAATTTTTTCTTAAAAACACAAACTTTACTTACTGTACGAAAACAATCTTTCACAGAAGTCAGACTTTCAGCTGATATATCACTACCCAGTGTGAAAAAATTAGTGGATGTTAGTTTCAAAATCCACAAACCGTGCACACAGAGGCAATTTTCAATACCTGCCACATTAAGTGTCTCATCGGAAAATATGCTGAATCTACCATAGTATTTTCAAAAACATGAAAAATATTTGGGAGGGGGTTCGGACTCCTGTGCCCACCCTTGGATACGCCCTTGCGCCTCGTAATCAAGTTGTCGCGGGTTGGATAACTTGGTGGGGCACATGGCACAGTGGTTCGGTTCCAACTTTAAACTGTAGGTCCAGTCTTGATTAGCCTATCTGTGCATAATGTGAACTTAAAAACTCAAGCAAACATTCTAGTTTTTTTTTCAAACATTTTCCTATTTTTTTTAAATTTTCGTCCTTATGTTTATACATATAGGTGGGTACATAAACATTGGAGTGTCATTATGTTTAACAATCTTCACTCTAGGTTTTTTATTTTTGTCATTTAGCGTCATATTTCTGCCACTTTTGGCTAATCGCGAAGATGAGAATGAGTGATGATATGATGAAGGGACACTCATCTCACCCAGGCCTGGATTTGAACCAGGGAACCCTTGCGTCGTAGTTGATGTAGGGACACGCACAGTAAGCATCCATGCTCAGGCTACGATTCGAACACGAGACCCGATGGCGTAGTGGTAGCGTCGTTGTCTTGTAATGAAGGGGTCCAGGGTTCGATACCCGGTGGAGGCACATATTGTGGTTCGTATCCAACTTTAAACTGTAGGTCCAGTCGCTTACTGTGGACTTAAAACACCAACTCAATCAATCAATCATTCTAAATATTATTTTCAATATCCATTTCATTTTAGTTCTCTTCATAACTTAGTCTGAGTTCCCTGGAGTGGAATTCCGGTGAATCTTTTCTTCTAGTATGTACTAATGTCGCAGAAGAGAACAAATATATGGAAAATTATGCTTTCACATTTTGAAGTACATTGATTAACTACTCACAAACTATTGCAAATACCAAGACAAAATATGTTATTCGAACATAATTTCGTGTACAACTTTGTTGCCATGCCTGTTAGTAATTTAATAAAAATTTTAACCATTGAATACTCGATTTGCCGGACATTAAAGCTTAAATAGTATGATGAAAGTTCTTAATACCTTTTCCTTGCTTGTAATTATTATACAGTATACTTCTTTATGACAATTCGATCGGATCGAACAGTAGATCAGATTGTATTTTCAATCGACTGTGAGATATAACTTACATTAAACTGAAATAACGTACCGTACATATTCTCAGCAAAAGACCTCTATGATCACATGAAAGCAGGATTATTTAATACTTAAAATTATCTTCCTTGAGATAGTGTTATTTGGGTTTTCATATACGAGGCCCGTCCAAAACTTTATCACCGAACGAATCTCACAATCGGCGGGAGCTGGAATAAGAGCCGCCATATTCAACCGCTACTACTACGGTGCTACAGTACAAGAGGTGAGACAAGAAACTCTCCCACCGATGTGCTGGGTCGGAAACGCGGCAAGCGCATGCGCGAACTTCCCCTATCGTGCACACAGCCAGGGTTGCCAAACGTCATAAATGTTGTGTGAACACCGAGAATCAACGCGATCGACTTGCCTGTCTTCATTTAAAGTGTGTGTTTGTTTTGTGTGCAGTGTACTTGCTAGCATGGAAGCTTGCAGTTCAGAGAAGGCAAGTAAACTCGGTGGACGGAAATTAATCTGCAGCCAAGGGCGAGAAATTGTATATAATGTCAATGCATTTATGAAAGACGAGGTGGGAGTTCGTATGTCCGAAAAACAGTTGCAAAGGAGGGTGGCTCGCGCATGTGGTGTTTCATTCAGCAGTGTGAGAAGAATTGTACTAATAGAAAGTAAAGCATGCACTACGTTGAAGAAACACTTTCATACGCCCCATAGAACACGACCTCGCCGAAAAATCAAAAGTCATATAGACGAGTTCGATAAGTGTGTTGTTAGGCGTGTTGTGCACGAATTTCACCTTACGGACGGGGAAGGTATCCGAAGGGTTTTGAAACAAAGAATAGATAATACGTGACCTAGAGTTTAAGTGGGAAAAAGCGGAAAATAATAGACAATTGCTTATAGAAAAGGACGAAATAAGAAGTTTACGTTCATCGTACCTCAAAGCCATAAAAATCTTTCGTCGACAAGGACGACCCATTGTTTACATTGACGGACTTATTTTCACAGCTCGGCAACAAAGAAAGAAGCTTGGGTGGATGGAACCGCGGCTGCCGTCAAAGCACCGGTGTCTAAAGGGCAACGTGTAATTGTTGTACATGCTGGCGGTTAATATTCAAATCTGGAAAATCTTTTGGCGATTACCACCATGATATGAATGTCCAATTTTTATATATTTATAATTTTACTTCGCGTTTTGTGCCTCTTGGCTAATTTGCGAAGATGGGGATGAGTGATGAAATGATGAAATTGATGAATGGACATTTACAAACAACCATGACCGAGCGAGATTCGAACCCGGGACCCTTGGCGTCGCAGCGCGATGTGCTAACCACTCAGCCACATGGTCCGAGGAGAAGTTTATCCCAAATTTGACACGAAACGGTGTTGTTGTTGTTAACAACGCCTCATGCCATAACGTACAAATAAATCCTGCGCCTTCTTCCTCCTCCCGAAAAGACATTATGATTCATTCAGTGGCTCGTTCAAAACAACACCCCCTTTGACGCACACATGTTCAAACCAGAATTGTATTCCTTGGTGAAAATTAACAAACCCCGTTTGAAGATGTTCAAAATTGATTCCATCTTAGCAGAACGCGGTCATTCAGTTGTATGTTTACCACCATACCACTTAGAACTTCTTGCTTAGTTTTCTTGTGTTCTCGTTCTGCGTAGACATTTGACCCGTATGCACTGCCAACCCTGCTTCTGTGCCTCCTTCCCCTACGCATGGCTTGGGCGTGAGGCCGCGAGGAGTTTCTTGTCTTACCTATTCTACTGTACTGCGAGTTGTCACGGAATGCTGCCTGTTGTATACGATTGCCACGTCATGTATCTCTTACGCATGTGCACTAACCTCTCGCAACGCATGGCCTGCTATCTGTTGGCCATTCATGAAATTTACTTTCTGGATGCCCTTCGTACTTTTAACAGTAACAATATTTTCGATTAGTTTACAACTGCTTTTGATATTAAGCGCCTTTCTAGACAAAGACCAATCCGAGTTCAAGCAGACATGCATTGAGATGGTATTAGAGTTTTTCATTCATTCATTCATTGATTTGATTTATTTTGCTTAACTTTTCTGCCACTTTTAGCTAACAGCAATGATGAGGAAGAGTGATGATATGACGAAATTGATGAAGACACTCACAAATAACACCCATGCCCAGGCCAGGATTCGAACTCGGCACCCCTGGCGTCATAGCGCGTTATTCTAACCACTCCGCCACGGAGGTCAGCTAGTCTTGCTTTGGGTATTCACTGTCTTAATAGTAGGGTGATCATGTCCCGTTTTCACCGGGACAGTCCTGTTTCAGAGGCGTGTCCCATTCCTCCCGTCCATATTATTAAAAACCCGCTATGTGTCCCGTTTTATAAAAATCTAGGAGTTACCTTGAAAAAAAACAAGTCTAAATTTGAGAGACATTTCATGCTAAAAAGGTGTATAGATGTGTGTGTCTTCCGTCATTTGTAGAGCAGTGAATAAGCATGCAGTTTCTTTACGGATTTGCAAGAATAATTTAAAGTTGTCTTGGTCTTGATATAAACAATATGTCTGGTAAGGTTTTCGGGGAGATTTATAAACAGTTGATGAAGAATAAAGATGCTCTCAAGAAGATTGGTTCTTCTG
The DNA here is from genome assembly GCF_977018435.1 of Lepisma saccharinum. NCBI lineage: Eukaryota > Metazoa > Arthropoda > Insecta > Zygentoma > Lepismatidae > Lepisma > Lepisma saccharinum. The sequence continues at coordinate 47,099,566 of NC_139256.1, forward strand.
CTTAATACTTCTGTACTTCTGACATTACTCAACTTAAGCTTAGGCTGTTCAGAAAGGACAAGTCATACCGAAGTTATAATAATTAATACATTTTCACATTGGGAGATCATATTTTATTTATTGTTTATGATGTATCATTTGTGTGATCCATCCTTTAATAAATAATAATACGTTAATAATAACAATAATTTTATAATTAGGCCTAATTGATTTTTCATTTTTCAGAAGGCGGGGGGGGGGGGGATATCCTTGGGATGTTCCGTTTTTGGGTCAAAATATTATGGTTACACTACTTAATAGGATATTTTTCAATGCAAACCTCAGTCTTTCAAATTTTGCGCCTTGCGCTCATGTCAACGTATGATCCCTTGAATTTAATATTTTATCTTCTTCTTCTTCTTCCGTGGACCATTTTACTTTTAACCATTCCGTTCAGTGCGCTTGTAGAAGGCAGTTTCTTCTTGACTAGGTGGCCCAAGTATTTTCTATTTCTTATCTTGGTCACTTGCAGTATTGCTCTTCTTTCACCAATACAGTTTTGTTGCTTACTTTGTCCGTCCATTACACACGCTCTCTTCTTCGCCATAGCCATATTTCCAAAGCTTCTATCCTCCATCCCGAGAATCTATGGAGCAAGGCCGCGCATGACGGTAGCGAAGGAAGAGAAATCGAGTGGGCGGAGCCAAGTAGTACACGTTGCTGCCAAGGTTGTTAACTGCAGTCGCTTCCCCCTCCACGCAATCCCGTTCGTCTCACATGTTCACTGGCGGAGCCGTCTAGCGTCACTGCTTGCACAGAGACTTACTTTTGTTCGCTCGCTCCAGAGATTTATTTCTTGAAATTTCCAGTACAGCAGAAATCATTTTAAACCAGAAAGAAACAACAGTAAAACAATAGACTAAGATTAAAAACACAAAAGAAAGGATAACATAAAATAAACAAAAATAAACAAGCCGAAACAGTACCAAGGTAAATTAGTGTTGCCCACGAGACGAGACATGTCTCGTCTCGTCTCGTGTCCCGTCTCGAAAACGAGACGAGACACGAGACGGGACAAGCGTTTCAAAATTGGAGACGAGACGAGACTAACCACCTGTCTCATCTCGTTTTCGAGACGAGACACGGGACGGGATGAGACGGCTCGTGAAAAGTCTCGTCTCGTCTCGAAAGTCTCGAAAAAAATACAAAACAAAATAATTAATCAGTTGCGAATATTTATTTACTCGGAGTAAAGGATATTCTTTGGAAACCCAAATCAGCGTCTATTACATAAAAAAGGGCTATCTTATTTAGTTTTTATACTCTTCCGAAATCCAGTATTACTTCAATTTTTCAATGTATTGAAGCTTAGTAATTTTAAGTTGTCATAGTACTCCAGATAGAAATACTTTGCTAAAATACCGATTTAAATATCTATATGTATAAACATATTGTGAGAGAGAAGTATTCTCGATAATTTCTTTGAATGAAAAATTTATGAAAAATATTGTAAACCTTACGAAAATTACGGGCTGTGTTTGCTTTTCCATAGTAACGAAATTTATTATTTGTTTATCCTTAAAACAGCTTAAATATATTTAACGCCTTTAAAGTAAAAACTACTGCCATAACGCGCAAGGTGGTATTTGTAGAGGGGTTTCACCCCTCTGAGTACGTGTATCACTCCTCTGATTGATAAATTTTATTCATGGGGGGGAAATGTTATATGGCATAAAGTCATTATCTCATGCTGTCCCTAGACAGTCAGTAGAATTTCCCCCCACTGGAAATTTCTTAAACACCACACTGAACAGTTAAGTGAGACATACAATAGTTGTTATCTTCACAACACGATTATTCCCGCACAAGGAATAAGGAATATTCTTCCTAAAATCGTGCCATCTAAGGAAGGGACCTATAGCAATTTTTTGTAGTCTTCTCATGGAAGGAAGTGATGTGATTTTTGACATGTAACCTCCCTTGCTAATGGTAATATTTCCCCATCCAAACCCCCTCGCGGTCAGTAATAATTTTCTCTAGGTATCTCTCACCTTTTAACTTTTTATTAAGCATTCTGTCTGTTTAAACATGAAATTTCCCAGCGGAGGGAGAATTCCCTCCCTTCAAAATAATCGGCGAAACGGGAATTCTCCTTTCTCCGAAATTTTTACTTGGATGGGAAATATGATATAATGCGCCTCTGGGTAATTGGGCGATACGGGATTCGGCAAAAAGGTAAGACATGGAAACTAAAATTGGAGCAAGAAAAGACCTGAATACTGCGAGGAAATGTAATCAATTTGTGGCATAACTTCCCTGGGTGATCGTTATCCTCTCCTGCTTGTCGCGGCGCTTCGGCACGAAACATTGCATTTATTACTGTTGGTTCGTTCGCAAGCGACACTTCTCGCTTTTCGCCTGTCGCGTGTTGTTTGTCGCATAGGTCAGACCGAAGTTAGAAGTGACCAGACCAAAGTCACAACCTATGTCAATTTCCGAACCTACTAAGTAGCACTACCAGCTGTACGTGTCGCTGGGAAAAGGTATTTTTTTATCGCTGCCCATATCAACATCTCATTTCTAATTAATTTCTTGCGTCTGTTAAGCATTCTCTTATTTCTCCATATTTCTGGATGTTCCAACATTTCTTCGATTCTTTAACAAGCTCTTTCGAGTTATTTCTGTAAGATTCCCCCTCGCAAAACGTAATTCGCCAAACGATGCCCGTAACGAATTTGCCCAGACTATACCCTCGTGTTGCAGGTATCTTTACTTGAAAAATCCTGAAATTTCTATAACAACTGCTACCTCAAGGGCTTCCTTCCATTCATCCTTGCGACAAACGATGTTGAGGTAGCCACTGCCATTGTTTAGTGTAGGTCCTCTTCCAGCCTTATTGGGAACAATCGTCATAAAATTCTCGCCAGCACAAACAGTTCATTCATTGCGACCCCTCTTCTCAAAATCAACAGCTCCATCCTCAGTATTGTTTGCAAACTCTAAAGATTTCGCACCAAAAACCTGGTAATGGCCAATATACTTAGATACTCTGTGTTGACGTAAAGAATCTATATTGCCTGAAGTCAAAGGAGTAAAAAGCGACATGCAAGAGGCAAGAAGCGACGCCTGCCACTTGGAAATGTACCCTCAGTAATAAATATAACCTTCAGAACCGAAGCGACATGACGAGCGAGATGTGTCGCTTGTCGCTTTCGTGTCGCTCGGACTTGACCGTTTTCTAATGTAGTGCATCGTGTCGACTCTGTCCGTTGGTAGCGCATGCGTGGGGAAAGCCTGCTTAGAGACTAAAGTTGCTTGTGTCGCTTGTCACTTCGGTGCGAAACCCTTGTGTCGCTTGGGGATTCCACCGATCGAACGCAGGCTTGCACGGCGTCTCATGCCGCCACGGTGTGCAATACTGCTGTTGATGGGCTAGTTCCCAAGCAGCATGTGTCGCGTGTCGCTTCAGTTTGAACTCTCCCTTACATGAATCCTTGCAATCGAAGCGACGCAACAAACTGTTCGGGGTCGATTGTCGCTTGCGTGTTGAACGGATTAGACCGTTTTCTGAATACCGTGCGTCGTGTTGCCTCCGACTGTGAATACTTGCTAATAAACTTAAGTTGCCTGTGTCACGTGTGAAATACCCTACCATGTCGCTTGTCACTTTGTTCTGAACGCTTGAGGGAGCGTTTGCAGACCAAAGCGACACGCGACAGGCGAGAAGCGACAAGCAACCGCTTGGAAACGAACCCTCAGTAAATGTGACCTCCCGAAACGAAGTAACACGACAAGGTGTTCGTGTTCTTTATCGCTGAAACTTAATATCGTGCATAGTGTAGCCTCGGTCTGTTAGTTGGTAGTGCATACTATGGGGTGAATATTTGCCTATATACGAAAGGGGCTCATGTTGATCGTAACTTCGGTGCAAACTCCTCATGCGGCTTGTCGCCTGTCGCTTGTTGCTTCGGTCTGAAAGCTCCCTTAGTGTACGATGGATAAAAGAGTTGATTGAAGGCAGAAAAACAACAAAGTAGATTTCATTCTCTACCTATTGGTAATTAACAAACATTATATTAAATACTAGCTGATTGCCCGTCGTTGCTCGGGTAATTATTTATTCCAATCTTCTATTAAACAAGAAAACATTGAATTTTCACTATAGTGTAAAATTAACTTCGAGTTGAACGGCATTGGGAGTGTCACTATTCATCTTATCGACCCAGAAAACTATGGATTCCACACTAATATCGGTCGTTTTCGATTATTTTTACATGTCACCCCCTTCCCACCCCCACCTCTAGGGGTGCCAGGGGTGTCTTGGAGTTGAACGGCATTGGGAGTATCCCTATTCATCTTATCGACCCAGAAAACTATGGATTCCATACTAATATCGGTCGTTTTCGATTATTTTTACATATCACCCCCTTTCCACCCCCACCCTTAGGGGTGCCAGGGGTGTCTTGGAGTTGAACGGCATTGGGAGTGTCCCTATTAATCTTTTCGACCCCGGAAACTATGGATTCCACACTAATATCGGTCGTTTTCGATTATTTTTAAATGTCACCCCCTTCCGCCGACCCTAGGGGTGACAGGGGTGTTTTACCCCCAAATATTTCTTTCCAGAGTGTAGTTCATATGTGTACTAAGTTTGGTCATCGTTAATGTCACCAATTAGCTTAGCGACTCCAAAAACTATGAATTCGACACTAATCTTGGTAATTTTGGACATTTAAATTTTCACTCCCTCTCAACCCCCATCCCGATAGATGATGAACTTGGAGTTGAACGACATTAGGAGTATCGCTATTCATCTTAGAGACCCCGAAAACTATGGATTCCACACTAATACAGGTTGTTTTGGATTATTTTTACGTCACCCCTCGACACCCCCACTCCCAGGGCTGTCTTACCCCCACAGTATTTCTTTCGAGATTTCAAGTGATACGCGTAACAAGTTTGGTTGAAATCGCTCCAGGCGTTCGAGAGTTATGCCGGAACAAACACACACACACATACAGTACATCCTTTTTTATATATTAGATTAATGTCCTTATGGTTAAATAATCTTATTTATTCTCACTATACAGTGAACAAAATATTTTAAGGTTTTACCAACTTCCGGGAATAATATTTTGTGATGTCTTCCAATTTTAAATTTTGTTGGCATAATATCCTCCATTACTTTTACGAGACGAGACGAGACAAAACGAGACGGGACGAGACGAGACGGGACAGAACCCTTCGAGACGAGACAAACGTATATTTTCGAGACGAGACACGAGACGAGACGAGACGGCATTTTCACGAGACGGGACGAGACAGACCAAAGTCTCGTCTCGTCTCGTCTCGTCTCGTGGGCAACAGTAAGGTAAATAGATCAGTTTCACAAAAGCATTACTTATGTACAATCTTTTCTGTGTTGCTGATAAAAAATGAATATGAAGTGAATATATCTATTTGGTTTGAGATGATATTGAACTGATTCGGTAGCCTATGGAATAGTGAACGTTGTATGAGTGAGAGCCTGGGAGTTGTAGTGTGGAAAGTTTCCTTGCTCCGTTCTTTATGTCTAGGCACTCTGAGTGAGAGTTCGTGGAGTGGGATGCTGCATCTTCAGTTTCCATTTATGATCTTGTATAGCAATTTCATATCTGCAATGTATCTACGAGTTTCTGGAGTATTAATCTGCAGATTTACAAGCAGATCTTTCTTAGGCAGGTGTCTCAGGGCAGGCACTCTATATCGAACGATGGAGAGGAGAAAGCTGAGAACACTGTCGAGGTATAAGAATGGGCAGCCATGTTATAGATTGGTTAACAATATTCTAGAATGAGGGACAAAAATGTCTTGAAGTAAATGCAAAGTGCTTTCGGCTTATTGATTTCGGTGAATCTGTAAAGTAGGCCTAGCATACGAATAGCCTTTTATACAAAGTAGAGTAGCATTTCCTCTCTTCTCAGTGGAGTCTTTTGTGCCATGCAACGCAACACTACATAGAAAACGATTTATTAGTGCCTTTCTTTGTTCTTTGTTTAAAGGTTCACAAAACACACTTATTCTAATATTAAAGACCTCTTTTGCCATTACTATTCTCGCTCTTACATCCTGACTGCAGGGGTGTGATGTCGCTGTTCATGATACATCTCACGTTTGAAGCAGTCAACTTGTTCACTGCTCGTTTCCTTGAATTCTTACGTTTATTAACACTGGAAATAATGTTTGGGATAGGTAAGAAGAGTTTACAGGTTTCTTGTTGGGAAACCTGATGGTAAGAGACCTGTAGGAAGGCCAAAACGAAGATGGAGGGATAACATTGAGATGGACCAAAAGGAAATCGGTAAGGATGAAAAAGGTTGGATCGATCTTGCCCAGGATAGGGACAGATGGAAAGCTTGTGATGCTGCAGTCATAAACCTTCGGGTTTATGAAGGCTAGAGAGTTACTTAGTTAGCTTTAAAGTATTTTCTCTTCGGAACATCAAAATGCGATTCCAAAAATTCCATTGCAAAAATATAACAGCAAGTTAACAATTTTTCACTTCTTAGTTGTATTAGTAGAGTAATGAAATATTGTCTTTAATGGTGGAGTGGTAGAGAAGGCATTACAGCCTTAACTTTGCCATATAAACAAATAGATAAAAGATCCATTCTGAACCAACAGCTTAAGAGAAACTTAAATTACTCAGAGAATCGAAACTGTAGCCAATAACGTGCCTTTTCCCTGACTTTTACCTTTAGGTTAACTCTAGAAATGAAAATATTGCGATCGGTATAAGAAAACAGTCTTCAAAGTAAATGCCAGTAAGAATGACATCGGGCCATTATTTGAAGTTGTACTTTTCCAATTTTACTTTTCTGTGTATTTATTTACTTCTGAGATATCGAAGGTTAGAAGTAACTTGATTTGGATTGTTCGACAGCTATTCGCGATTCCAGCTATCTGATATGACATCTGGCGAGATATTTTGAAACTACTCTTAATGCTTCGCCATGTGGACGCAAGTGGAGAAAACACAGGAAAATTACATTGATTATTGAGGACGTGTTTTTGTCTAGAGGGGTTTACAACCAACTTCTTCACATCTCCCTGCGTTCACATTGGATTCGCAACACACAACAACATTTCTATGTCTCACATTCTGACCAAAGTATTTTACCTCGCATCACGTTGTACAAGTAGTACAGACAAATGTAAATAAACACGGTACCCAGTCTCGGCCACCAAAGTAACAGCGACACTAGCGCTACAGGGGTAGATGTTTCTGTGTCCACCGAAATTTATCTCTCCATCACTAGTAGTTTCTGAGAAACCGAAAGCTATTTAAATTTACTAAATGTAATTTTTGCTTGAATGTTATCTGAGGTGTAAGAAACTTAAAAAATGGTGTTCGATTCTTATCCTTGAATTGATTAACTCCTGTAAGCAGATAAACAAATGAATCAATATAATATATGTTGCCTAAATTAACATTTGTAAGTTCTTCAACTGTAAAACATTTCTGTTTCAAATTAGCTGGTTTTGGGGAGATATGCAAAGTTCACCTTTCATTGCTCGCTGTTTCTTACGCGAATTCATTTATTTGCGTTGTGTTTAAGCATTAGGTAATGAATGTGAATAATTTGATTTATTTCACATCGCGTTTCCGCTATTTTTAGCTAATTGCGAAGATGAGGATTAAATTGCTGAAAGGACATGACAAACGTACATGGAGACACACAACATTAAGTCCACAGGTGGTTGCACTGGCTGTGAGTCCACACGCCAGAGCCTCATTAGTTTGCAAAACTCAGTCCAGGGTTTACTGCGTGGTAAAAAGGTTCACAGTTTGGTGTCTCAACAAAGAGTCAGGATTAGTTAGTATTTATACAGGTGGAAGGTACACCAAATTTTGTATTCATTTGTAGTTCTGATAGCATTTGAGATAATAATAGTAGATATGGACACACTGGCGGACAGGCGGACAGGCGGACAGGCGGACAGGCGGACAGGCAATGACGTAAGAAGAAATTTGCCAATCACATACAAGAAAAGAGTCAGCTGTGGTTTTATTTTATCCTTAAACACTTTCCATTTTTAAACAGAAAGTTCATTAACTTAAAAATTAATAATTTTGTATTAGGAAAGTAAATATAATGCTCAATTCTTAAAGGTAAAACAATAGTCGCATACACTAACAAAGGTATTTTATTTAAGAGTTATGAATTATACTTTTCATTCTTCATTAATAAAACAACAAATCAATTTTTCGATATAGTTTCTAACATGTGTTATATATTTCTTATATCATTCTTAATAATTATGAAGTCTAGAGTTATAGTAAACATATAATTTTAAAAAATTGTAACGAACAAACACATTTCGCGGAGAAAGCAGCTTACATTTTTTTCCATAACATGGAGTTACTATTAAATTTTTAATAGCAACTAAATTTCGAAATTTTCATTTCACAAGTGTTCCCTATGTGGTGACAGCACCAATTCTCCTTGAACTAAACACTCTTTCGACTGCTACACTAGTGGGCACTTCGGTATTGCAGGCCTCGCCGATGACGCAGTGGTAGCGTCGTCGCCTTGTAATCAAGGGGTCCGGTTGGATACCCGGTGGAGACACTAGTGGTTCGGATCCTACTTTAAACTGTAGGTCCAGTCCCGATTAGCCTTGCTGTGCATAAGGTGCACTCAAAACACAAACTCAACCAACCAAAGTCGGTATTGTACTTGGAAAAGAGTTTCTTTAAATTCTGGAAATGATGAACAGCAATATGGAGTGCATATTCTAACGACGACTAGCTTCTAAAACGGCCCATTGCGAGTGACACACAAGCGACAGGTACAGCAAGTCGTGTTACTTCAATATGAAAGATTGCATTTCTGAAGGTTCCTTTCCAAGTGACGCCTGTCGCTTGTCGCTTGTCAGTTCGGTCTGAAAGCTACCTTTCTTCGACAATCTTACCAAAGAACGTTGTCTGTTCGAGTACCGACCTGTGATTTCCATTTCATCAAGTTTATGTCGTTGGTATGATGAACTTTTAGGTAGAAAGTAGCATAAAATCATATCAATACAAACATACAACCTCTTTTCATTCGTAGACGAAACATGTTATTATTTTATTTTATTTTTACTTTCTACTTGAAATCCAGTTCAACTCTTCTAGATAGCTTATTCATTTCAGTGGAAGTTGTATGGATCCAACATGACACTGTATACCACAGAGTACCAAAACATATCATACTTCCCCTTTACGACATAATTAGACACTACTATGTTAGCAGAAGTGAGGCAGAATAATCCTACACTTTAAATTAATAAAGTAGTGTGATAAACATTCTTCGATTCAATTATGAACAATTTACTAATAAAGATTTGTTGGTTTAATTACAGTTCAGTTAAACTGGCATTGATAAAAATTACAGTTTTAAAGAATGCCTAAGTTAATTGCAGGTAGATCACGTACAGATAACATGGCGTCATTCCGTTTCACCTAATTCAGACTCACCTGGTGACTTGAAGCAGTGAATCTTGTTTTCTTTCAGAATTATCTACACTGCGAATGAACAAATTAAAAGTTAGCTATTTTAAAGAAAGCAAACAAACAATTAAATTATATTTATGCAAGATTTATTACCAGAAAATATCTTTCTCTACTCTCAAAGTTGTGGTACAGTGAAATAATAGACAATTCTTTTTTACATATATCGTTACAATGATTGATTCCATCTTGGAACATTTTTCTTAATTTATGGCTTCTATTATACGGGTGGCGCATATTGAATATATTAATGTCATTTGGCAACCCTGTCGTTTGGCAACTTGGGCCAATGAGGTGTAAATCAATCAATTTTACCATTTCAAAAAGAAATTCACCATCAAGGTCAATAAGCACTAATTGGAGGTTACCACGATGTAACTTAAAAATCTTACATATCATGATTAGCGCAATGCACTATACAAGACAACCCCGACCTTTAAGGAACGACCATCCCACTCAAGCATGGGTTTTACTAAAGTTGATAGCGTTAATTTCAGATATTTATTGAATTTCGCAATAATTACCTCATTTCTAATTACGGACACAGGATATGTGTCTGGGTGTACGAGAATGAATTGTATTTTCTCCATGAACACAATATACTTTATTGAGTTCTACTTAAACAGCTTAGTATATATTTGACATTAATATAAGACAATATATAATATATAAGCCATTTTCGAAAAAATAATGTGCTAATAAAATACATTCCGAAAGTACTATTTGATTTTGCAACAAAGACCGAGTGACTTTTCATTACCTTGAAGGAGATGGAGCAATTATGCTTTCATCGAAAGTGAAATGCAACGTTTGCTACTTTAAAGCAATCAACAACAATTAGCTATTTGCATTAATGCATTTTATTGCAATGTTACTAAAAAAAGCAGGACTTGAGAAATATGAAAAAAATGTTAGTATATATACAGATAATTATTAAATATCCATCCCTTTATAAAAAAGCAAAATTAACCAAACTAATAAATCCAGTGTAACTTTAAATATTTCAATATATTTACCTATAAGATAAATATATATTTTATACTAACAGTCTACGGCTGCGAAGAACCAGCCATAGTGCACGAAAATAAAATGGAGGAAGAAGAGAGGTTTACTCATTCATAACGGACGCCACTAGAAGATGCTGGCTGAAGAGAGGTTTACTCATTCATAACGGACGCCACTAGAAGATGCAGGCTGAAGAGAGGTTTACTCATTCATAACGGACGCCACTAGAAGATGCAGGCTGAGAATAGCTTTACTCATTCATAACGGACGCCACTGAAAGATGCAGGCTGAGGAGAGGTTTACTCATTCATAACGGACGCCACTGCAAGATGCTGGCTGAGGGTATGTTTACTCATTCATAAAGGACGCCACTAGAAGATGCAGGCTGAGGAGAGGTTTATTCATTCATAACGGACGCCACTCTAAGATGTTGGCTGAGGGTAGGTTTACTCATTCATAACGGACGCCACTAGAAAGATGCAGGCTGAGAATAGTTTTACTCATTCATAACGGACGCCACTGGAAGATGCTGGCTGAGGAGAGGTTTACTCATTCATAACGGACGCCACTGCAAGATGCTGGCTGCGGGTAGGTTTACTCATTCATAACGGACGCCACTAGAAGATGCAGGCTGAGGAGAGGTTTACTCATTCATAACGGACGCCACTGCAAGATGCTGGCTGAGGGTAGGTTTACTCATTCATAACGGACGCCACTAGAAGCTGCAGGCTGAGGAGAGGTTTACTCATTCATAACGGACGCCACTGCAAGATGCTGGCTGAGGGTAGGTTTACTCATTCATAACGGACGCCACTAGAAGATGCTGGCTGAGGATAGGTTTACTCATTCATAACGGACGACACTTGAAGTTACAGGCTGAGGATAGGTTTACTATTCATAACGGACGCCACTAGAAGATGCTGGCTGAGGATAGGTTTACTCATTCATAACGGACGACACTTGAAGTTACAGTCTGAGGATAGGTTTACTCATTCATAACGGACGCCACTAGTAGATGCTGGCTGAGGATAGGTTTACTCATTCATAACGGACGCCACTAGAAGATGCAGGCTGAGGATAGGTTTACTCATTCATAACGAACGCCACTAGTAGATGCTGGCTGAGGATAGGTTTACTCATTCATAACGGACGCCACTAGAAGATGCAGGCTGAGGAGAGGTTTACTCATTCATAACGGACGCCACTGCAAAATGCTGGCTGAGGGTAAGTTTACTCATTCATAACGGACGCCACTAGAAGATGCTGGCTGAGGATAGGTTTACTCATTCATAACGGACGACACTTGAAGTTACAGGCTGAGGATAGGTTTACTATTCATAACGGACGCCACTAGAAGATGCTGGCTGAGGATAGGTTTACTATTCATAACGGACGACACTTGAAGTTACAGGCTGAGGATAGGTTTACTCATTCATAACGGACGCCACTAGAAGATGCAGGCTGAGGAGAGGTTTATTCATTCATAACGGACGCCACTGGAAGATGCAGGCTGAGGATAGGTTAACTCATTCATAACGGACGCCACTAAAAGATGCAGGCTGCGGAGAGGTTTACTCATTCATAACGGACACCACTAGAAGATGCAGGCTGAAGATAGGTTTACTCATTCATAACGGACGCCACTAAAAGATGCAGGCTGAGAATAGCTTTACCCATTCATAACGGACGCCACTGGAAGATGCTGGCTGAGGATAGGTTTACTCTTTAATAACGGACGCCTCTGGAAGATGCAGGCTAAGGATAGGTTTACTCATTCATAACGGACGCCACTGCAAGATGCTGGCTGAGGGTAGGTTTACTCATTCATAACGGACGCCACTGCAAGATGTTGGCTGCGGGTAGGTTTACTCATTCATAACGGACGCCACTAGAAGATGCAGGCTGAGGAGAGGTTTATTCATTCATAACGGACGCCACTCTAAGATGCTGGCTGAGGATAGGTTTACTCATTCATAACGGACGCCACAAGAAGATGCAGGCTGAGGAGAGGTTTATTCATTCATAACGGACGCCAGTGGAAGATGCAGGCTGAGGATAGGTCCACTCATTCATAACGGACGCCACTAGAAGATGCAGGCTGAGGAGAGGTTTACTCATTCATAACGGACGCCACTAGAAGATGCAGGCTGAAGATAGGTTTACTCATTCATAACGGACGCCACTAAAAGATGCAGGCTGAGAATAGCTTTACTCATTCATAACGGACGCCACTGGAAGATGCTGGCTCAGGATAGGTTTACTCTTTAATAACGGACCCCTCTGGAAGATGCAGGCTAAGGATAAGTTTACACATTCATAACGGACGCCACTGCAAGATGCTGGCTGAGGGTAGGTTTACTTATTCATAACGGACGCCACTGCAAGATGCTGGCTGCAGGTAGGTTTACTCATTCAAAACGGACGCCACTAAAAGATGCGGGCTGAGGAGAGGTTTATTCATACATAACGGACGCCAATCTAAGATGCTTGCTGAGGGTAGGTTTACTCATTCATAACGGACGCCACTAGAAGATGCAGGCTGAGGAGAGATTTACTCATTCATAACGGACGACACTTGAAGTTACAGGCTGAGGATAGGTTTACGATTCATAACGGACGCCACTAGAAGATGCTGGCTGAGGATAGGTTTACTCATTCACAACGGACGACACTCGAAGTTACAGGCTGAGGATAGGTTTACTATTCATAACGGACGCCACTAGAAGATGCAGGCTGAGGATAGGTTTACTCATTAATAAGGGACGACACTTGAAGTTACAGGCTGAGGATAGGTTTACTCTCTAATAACGGACGCCACTAGTAGATGCTGGCTGAGGATAGGTTTACTCATTCATAACGGACGCCACTAGAAGATGCAGGCTGAGGATAGGTTTACTCATTCATAACGGACGCCACTAGCAGATGCTGGCTGAGGATAGGTTTACTCATTCATAACGGACGCCACTAGAAGATGCAGGCTGAGGAGAGGTTTATTCATTCCTAACGGACGCCACTGGAAGATGCAGGCTGAGGATAGGTTCAGTCATTCATAACGGACGCCACTAGAAGATGCAGGCTGAGGAGAGGTTTACTCATTCATAACGGACGCCACTAGAATATGTAGGCTGAAGATAGGTTTACTCATTCATAACGGACGCCACTGGAAGATGCTGGCTAAGGGTAGGTTTACTCATTCATAACGGACGCCACTAGAAGATGCTGGCTAAGTATAGGTTTGCTCATTCATAACGGACGCCACTAAAAGATGCAGGCTGAGAATAGCTTTACTCATTCATAACGGACGCCACTGGAAGATGCTGGCTCAGGATAGGTTTACTCTTTAATAACGGACCCCTCTGGAAGATGCAGGCTAAGGATAAGTTTACACATTCATAACGGACGCCACTGCAAGATGCTGGCTGAGGGTAGGTTTACTTATTCATAAGGAACGCCACTGCAAGATGCTGGCTGCGGGTAGGTTTACTCATTCATAACGGACGCCACTAAAAGATGCGGGCTGAGGAGAGGTTTATTCATACATAACGGACGCCAATCTAAGATGCTTGCTGAGGGTAGGTTTACTCATTCATAACGGACGCCACTAGAAGATGCAGGCTGAGGAGAGGTTTACTCATTCATAACGGACGACACTTGAAGTTACAGGCTGAGGATAGGTTTACGATTCATAACGGACGCCACTAGAAGATGCAGGCTGAGGATAGGTTTACTCATTCATAATCGACGACACTTGAAGTTACAGGCTGAGGATAGGTTTACTCTCTAATAACGGACGCCACTAGTAGATGCTGGCTGAGGATAGGTTTACTCATTCATAACGGACGCCACTAGAAGATGCAGGCTGAGGATAGGTTTACTCATTCATAACGGACGCCACTACCAGATGCTGGCTGAGGATAGGTTTACTCATTCATAACGGACGCCACTAGAAGATGCAGGCTGAGGAGAGGTTTATTCATTCCTAACGGACGCCACTGGAAGATGCAGGCTGAGGATAGGTTCACTCATTCATAACGGACGCCACTAGAAGATGCAGGCTGAGGAGAGGTTTACTCATTCATAACGGACGCCACTAGAATATGCAGGCTGAAGATAGGTTTACTCATTCATAACGGACGCCACTGGAAGATGCTGGCTGCGGGTAGGTTTACTCATTCATAACGGACGCCACTAGAAGATGCTGGCTAAGGATAAGTTTGTTCATTCATAACGGACGCCAAAAGAAGATGCTGGCTGAGGGTAGGTTTACTCATTCATAACGGACGCCACTAGAAGATGCTGGCTGAGGGTAGGTTTACTCATTCATAACGGACGCCACTAGAAGATGCTGGCTGAGGATAGGTTCACTCATTCATAACGGACGCCACTGGAAGATGCTGGCTGAGGGTAGGTTTACTCATTCATAACGGACGCCACTAGAAGATGCTGGCTGAGAATAGGTTTACTCATTCATAACGGACGCCACTGGAAGATGCAGGCTGAGGATAGGTTTACTCTTTAATAACGAACGCCTCTGGAAGATGCAGGCTAAGGATAGGTTTACTCATTCATAACGGACGCCACTGCAAGATGCTGGCTGAGGGTAGGTTTACTCATTCATAACGGACGCCACTGGAAGATGCTGGCTGAGGGTAGGTTTACTCTTTAATAACGGACCCCTCTGGAAGATGCAGGCTAAGGATAAGTTTACACATTCATAACGGACGCCACTGCAAGATGCTGGCTGAGGGTAGGTTTACTTATTCATAAGGAACGCCACTGCAAGATGCTGGCTGCGGGTAGGTTTACTCATTCATAACGGACGCCACTAAAAGATGCGGGCTGAGGAGAGGTTTATTCATACATAACGGACGCCAATCTAAGATGCTTGCTGAGGGTAGGTTTACTCATTCATAACGGACGCCACTAGAAGATGCAGGCTGAGGAGAGGTTTACTCATTCATAACGGACGACACTTGAAGTTACAGGCTGAGGATAGGTTTGCGATTCATAACGGACGCCACTAGAAGATGCAGGCTGAGGATAGGTTTACTCATTCATAAGGGACGACACTTGAAGTTACAGGCTGAGGATAGGTTTACTCTCTAATAACGGACGCCACTAGTAGATGCTGGCTGAGGATAGGTTTACTCATTCATAACGGACGCCACTAGAAGATGCAGGCTGAGGATAGGTTTACTCATTCATAACGGACGCCACTACCAGATGCTGGCTGAGGATAGGTTTACTCATTCATAACGGACGCCACTAGAAGATGCAGGCTGAGGAGAGGTTTATTCATTCCTAACGGACGCCACTGGAAGATGCAGGCTGAGGATAGGTTCACTCATTCATAACGGACGCCACTAGAAGATGCAGGCTGAGGAGAGGTTTACTCATTCATAACGGACGCCACTAGAATATGCAGGCTGAAGATAGGTTTACTCATTCATAACGGACGCCACTGGAAGATGCTGGCTGCGGGTAGGTTTACTCATTCATAACGGACGCCACTAGAAGATGCTGGCTAAGGATAGGTTTGCTCATTCATAACGGACGCCAAAAGAAGATGCTGGCTGAGGGTAGGTTTACTCATTCATAACGGACGCCACTAGAAGATGCTGGCTGAGGGTAGGTTTACTCATTCATAACGGACGCCACTAGAAGATGCTGGCTGAGGATAGGTTCACTCATTCATAACGGACGCCACTGGAAGATGCTGGCTGAGGGTAGGTTTACTCATTCATAACGGACGCCACTAGAAGATGCTGGCTGAGAATAGGTTTACTCATTCATAACGGACGCCACTGGAAGATGCAGGCTGAGGATAGGTTTACTCTTTAATAACGAACGCCTCTGGAAGATGCAGGCTAAGGATAGGTTTACTCATTCATAACGGACGCCACTGCAAGATGCTGGCTGAGGGTAGGTTTACTCATTCATAACGGACGCCACTGGAAGATGCTGGCTGAGGGTAGGTTTACTCAATCATAACGGACGCCACTAGAAGATGCTGGCTAAGGATAGGTTTACTCATTCATAACGGACGCCACTAGAAGATGCTGGCTGAGGGTTGGTTTACTCATTCATAACGGACGCCACTAGAAGATGCTGGCTGAGGGTAGGTTTACTCATTCATAACGGACGCCACTAGAAGATGCTGGCTGAGGATAGGTTCACTCATTCATAACGGACGCCACTGCAAGATGCTGGCTAAGGATAGGTTTACTCATTCATAACGGACGCCACTGCAAGATGCTGGCTGAGGGTAGGTTTACTCATTCATAACGGACGCCACTGCAAGATGCTGGCTGCGGGTAGGTTTACTCATTCATAACGGACGCCACTAGAAGATGCAGGCTGAGGAGAGGTTTATTCATTCATAACGGACGCCACTCTAAGATGCTGGCTGAGGGTAGGTTTACTCATTCATAACGGACGCCACTAGAAGATGCTGGCTGAGGATAGGTTTACTCATTCATAACGGACGACACTTGAAGTTACAGGATGAGGATAGGTTTACTCATTCATAACGGACGCCACTAGAAGATGCTGGTTGAGGATAGGTTTACTCATTCATAACGGACGACACGTGAAGTTACAGGCTGAGGATAGGTTTACTCATTCATAACGGACGCCACTAGTAGATGCTGGCTGAGGATAGGTTTATTCATTCATAACGGACGCCACTGGAAGATGCAGGCTGAGGATAGGTTCACTCATTCATAACGGACGCCACTAGAAGATGCAGGCTGAGGGGAGGTTTACTCATTCATAACGGACGGCTCTGCAAGATGCAGGCTGAGAATAGCTTTACCCATTCATAACGGACGCCACTGGAAGATGCTGGCTGAGGATAGGTTTACTCTTTAATAACGGACGCCTCTGGAAGATGCAGGCTAAGGATAGGTTTACTCATTCATAACGGACGCCACTGCAAGATGCTGGCTGAGGGTAGGTTTACTCATTCATAACGGACGCCACTGCAAGATGTTGGCTGCGGGTAGGTTTACTCATTCATAACGGACGCCACTAGAAGATGCAGGCTGAGGAGAGGTTTATTCATTCATAACGGACGCCACTCTAAGATGCTGGCTGAGGATAGGTTTACTCATTCATAACGGACGCCACAAGAAGATGCAGGCTGAGGAGAGGTTTATTCATTCATAACGGACGCCAGTGGAAGATGCAGGCTGAGGATAGGTCCACTCATTCATAACGGACGCCACTAGAAGATGCTGGCTGAGGAGAGGTTTACTCATTCATAACGGACGCCACTAGAAGATGCAGGCTGAAGATAGGTTTACTCATTCATAACGGACGCCACTAAAAGATGCAGGCTGAGAATAGCTTTACTCATTCATAACGGACGCCACTGGAAGATGCTGGCTCAGGATAGGTTTACTCTTTAATAACGGACCCCTCTGGAAGATGCAGGCTAAGGATAAGTTTACACATTCATAACGGACGCCACTGCAAGATGCTGGCTGAGGGTAGGTTTACTTATTCATAACGGACGCCACTGCAAGATGCTGGCTGCAGGTAGGTTTACTCATTCAAAACGGACGCCACTAAAAGATGCGGGCTGAGGAGAGGTTTATTCATACATAACGGACGCCAATCTAAGATGCTTGCTGAGGGTAGGTTTACTCATTCATAACGGACGCCACTAGAAGATGCAGGCTGAGGAGAGATTTACTCATTCATAACGGACGACACTTGAAGTTACAGGCTGAGGATAGGTTTACGATTCATAACGGACGCCACTAGAAGATGCTGGCTGAGGATAGGTTTACTCATTCACAACGGACGACACTCGAAGTTACAGGCTGAGGATAGGTTTACTATTCATAACGGACGCCACTAGAAGATGCAGGCTGAGGATAGGTTTACTCATTAATAAGGGACGACACTTGAAGTTACAGGCTGAGGATAGGTTTACTCTCTAATAACGGACGCCACTAGTAGATGCTGGCTGAGGATAGGTTTACTCATTCATAACGGACGCCACTAGAAGATGCAGGCTGAGGATAGGTTTACTCATTCATAACGGACGCCACTAGCAGATGCTGGCTGAGGATAGGTTTACTCATTCATAACGGACGCCACTAGAAGATGCAGGCTGAGGAGAGGTTTATTCATTCCTAACGGACGCCACTGGAAGATGCAGGCTGAGGATAGGTTCAGTCATTCATAACGGACGCCACTAGAAGATGCAGGCTGAGGAGAGGTTTACTCATTCATAACGGACGCCACTAGAATATGCAGGCTGAAGATAGGTTTACTCATTCATAACGGACGCCACTGGAAGATGCTGGCTAAGGGTAGGTTTACTCATTCATAACGGACGCCACTAGAAGATGCTGGCTAAGGATAGGTTTGCTCATTCATAACGGACGCCACTAAAAGATGCAGGCTGAGAATAGCTTTACTCATTCATAACGGACGCCACTGGAAGATGCTGGCTCAGGATAGGTTTACTCTTTAATAACGGACCCCTCTGGAAGATGCAGGCTAAGGATAAGTTTACACATTCATAACGGACGCCACTGCAAGATGCTGGCTGAGGGTAGGTTTACTTATTCATAAGGAACGCCACTGCAAGATGCTGGCTGCGGGTAGGTTTACTCATTCATAACGGACGCCACTAAAAGATGCGGGCTGAGGAGAGGTTTATTCATACATAACGGACGCCAATCTAAGATGCTTGCTGAGGGTAGGTTTACTCATTCATAACGGACGCCACTAGAAGATGCAGGCTGAGGAGAGGTTTACTCATTCATAACGGACGACACTTGAAGTTACAGGCTGAGGATAGGTTTACGATTCATAACGGACGCCACTAGAAGATGCAGGCTGAGGATAGGTTTACTCATTCATAAGGGACTACACTTGAAGTTACAGGCTGAGGATAGGTTTACTCTCTAATAACGGACGCCACTAGTAGATGCTGGCTGAGGATAGGTTTACTCATTCATAACGGACGCCACTAGAAGATGCAGGCTGAGGATAGGTTTACTCATTCATAACGGACGCCACTACCAGATGCTGGCTGAGGATAGGTTTACTCATTCATAACGGACGCCACTAGAAGATGCAGGCTGAGGAGAGGTTTATTCATTCCTAACGGACGCCACTGGAAGATGCAGGCTGAGGATAGGTTCACTCATTCATAACGGACGCCACTAGAATATGCAGGCTGAAGATAGGTTTACTCATTCATAACGGACGCCACTGGAAGATGCTGGCTGCGGGTAGGTTTACTCATTCATAACGGACGCCACTAGAAGATGCTGGCTAAGGATAGGTTTGTTCATTCATAACGGACGCCAAAAGAAGATGCTGGCTGAGGGTAGGTTTACTCATTCATAACGGACGCCACTAGAAGATGCTGGCTGAGGGTAGGTTTACTCATTCATAACGGACGCCACTAGAAGATGCTGGCTGAGGATAGGTTCACTCATTCATAACGGACGCCACTGGAAGATGCTGGCTGAGGGTAGGTTTACTCATTCATAACGGACGCCACTAGAAGATGCTGGCTGAGAATAGGTTTACTCATTCATAACGGACGCCACTGGAAGATGCAGGCTGAGGATAGGTTTACTCTTTAATAACGAACGCCTCTGGAAGATGCAGGCTAAGGATAGGTTTACTCATTCATAACGGACGCCACTGCAAGATGCTGGCTGAGGGTAGGTTTACTCATTCATAACGGACGCCACTGGAAGATGCTGGCTGAGGGTAGGTTTACTCTTTAATAACGGACCCCTCTGGAAGATGCAGGCTAAGGATAAGTTTACACATTCATAACGGACGCCACTGCAAGATGCTGGCTGAGGGTAGGTTTACTTATTCATAAGGAACGCCACTGCAAGATGCTGGCTGCGGGTAGGTTTACTCATTCATAACGGACGCCACTAAAAGATGCGGGCTGAGGAGAGGTTTATTCATACATAACGGACGCCAATCTAAGATGCTTGCTGAGGGTAGGTTTACTCATTCATAACGGACGCCACTAGAAGATGCAGGCTGAGGAGAGGTTTACTCATTCATAACGGACGACACTTGAAGTTACAGGCTGAGGATAGGTTTGCGATTCATAACGGACGCCACTAGAAGATGCAGGCTGAGGATAGGTTTACTCATTCATAAGGGACGACACTTGAAGTTACAGGCTGAGGATAGGTTTACTCTCTAATAACGGACGCCACTAGTAGATGCTGGCTGAGGATAGGTTTACTCATTCATAACGGACGCCACTAGAAGATGCAGGCTGAGGATATGTTTACTCATTCATAACGGACGCCACTACCAGATGCTGGCTGAGGATAGGTTTACTCATTCATAACGGACGCCACTAGAAGATGCAGGCTGAGGAGAGGTTTATTCATTCCTAACGGACGCCACTGGAAGATGCAGGCTGAGGATAGGTTCACTCATTCATAACGGACGCCACTAGAAGATGCAGGCTGAGGAGAGGTTTACTCATTCATAACGGACGCCACTAGAATATGCAGGCTGAAGATAGGTTTACTCATTCATAACGGACGCCACTGGAAGATGCTGGCTGCGGGTAGGTTTACTCATTCATAACGGACGCCACTAGAAGATGCTGGCTAAGGATAGGTTTGCTCATTCATAACGGACGCCAAAAGAAGATGCTGGCTGAGGGTAGGTTTACTCATTCATAACGGACGCCACTAGAAGATGCTGGCTGAGGGTAGGTTTACTCATTCATAACGGACGCCACTAGAAGATGCTGGCTGAGGATAGGTTCACTCATTCATAACGGACGCCACTGGAAGATGCTGGCTGAGGGTAGGTTTACTCATTCATAACGGACGCCACTAGAAGATGCTGGCTGAGAATAGGTTTACTCATTCATAACGGACGCCACTGGAAGATGCAGGCTGAGGATAGGTTTACTCTTTAATAACGAACGCCTCTGGAAGATGCAGGCTAAGGATAGGTTTACTCATTCATAACGGACGCCACTGCAAGATGCTGGCTGAGGGTAGGTTTACTCATTCATAACGGACGCCACTGGAAGATGCTGGCTGAGGGTAGGTTTACTCAATCATAACGGACGCCACTAGAAGATGCTGGCTAAGGATAGGTTTACTCATTCATAACGGACGCCACTAGAAGATGCTGGCTGAGGGTTGGTTTACTCATTCATAACGGACGCCACTAGAAGATGCTGGCTGAGGGTAGGTTTACTCATTCATAACGGACGCCACTAGAAGATGCTGGCTGAGGATAGGTTCACTCATTCATAACGGACGCCACTGCAAGATGCTGGCTAAGGATAGGTTTACTCATTCATAACGGACGCCACTGCAAGATGCTGGCTGAGGGTAGGTTTACTCATTCATAACGGACGCCACTGCAAGATGCTGGCTGCGGGTAGGTTTACTCATTCATAACGGACGCCACTAGAAGATGCAGGCTGAGGAGAGGTTTATTCATTCATAACGGACGCCACTCTAAGATGCTGGCTGAGGGTAGGTTTACTCATTCATAACGGACGCCACTAGAAGATGCAGGCTGAGGAGAGGTTTACTCATTCATAACGGACGACACTTGAAGTTAAAAGCTGAGGATAGGTTTACTATTCATAACGGACGCCACTAGAAGATGCTGGCTGAGGATAGGTTTACTCATTCATAACGGACGACACTTGAAGTTACAGGATGAGGATAGGTTTACTCATTCATAACGGACGCCACTAGAAGATGCTGGTTGAGGATAGGTTTACTCATTCATAACGGACGACACGTGAAGTTACAGGCTGAGGATAGGTTTACTCATTCATAACGGACGCCACTAGTAGATGCTGGCTGAGGATAGGTTTATTCATTCATAACGGACGCCACTGGAAGATGCAGGCTGAGGATAGGTTCACTCATTCATAACGGACGCCACTAGAAGATGCAGGCTGAGGGGAGGTTTACTCATTCATAACGGACGGCTCTGCAAGATTCAGGCTGAAGAGAGGTTTACTCATTCATAACGGACGCCACTGGAAGATGCTGGCTGAGGATAGGTTTACTCATTCATAACGGACGCCACTGGAAGATGCTGGCTGAGGATAGGTTTACTCATTCATAACGGACGCCACTGGAAGATGCTGGCTGAGGATACGTTTACTCTTTAATAACGGACGCCACTGGAAGATGCAGGTTGAGGAGAGGTTTACTCATTCATAACGGACGCCACTGCAAGATGCTGGCTGAGGGTAAGTTTACTCATTCATAACGGACACCCCGGGAAGATGCTGGCTGAAGAGAGTTTTACTCCTTCATAACGGACGCAATAGAAGACGTAGGCTAAAAATATAAACTTTTGTCATAAATCTTGTAATAATAGCCTGATGAAGAATTTCGTGCAAGAGAAATATATATTCATTACTTTCACAGATTACGCCGTTCATACTGATCTTGAACCAAATTAAATTTGTGGAAATAAAGGAGGAAAGTAATGAATGATTTATGTAAAGACTTTGCCCTGTATATTTTGTGTTATGGTTACATCGTGCAGGCCTTTCGCAAGGAACATGTCAAATACTGGGTAAAAGGGGATGAATGTGATTATATCACGAAAATATGCAAACAGGTGTAACAAAGTGTGTTCATTTTACTTGATTTCATGTCCTAAAATACATATCTCAAACGATCGGTGTGATAACAGCAAAATTTTTAAAGGTGCTGCGCCTTAAAATCCGTTCTCTAGTTACATTGTTTGTAATACACAAAAAAGTGAGGTTCTCATAGGAAGCTTAGTTATCCCTTATTAGAGAACACAATGAATATATAGGTGTAAAAAGGTCGCTCGAAGTCAAAATTGTAATCTCCTGTATATGTAATAGTTTATCAGCAATGGATGCGTTGAAACTAAATTTGTTGTAGCTTACATTTACTGTTGTTCTTTTCGTCGTTACAAAAGTTCAAAACGTGGCAAATAATTCGACATGCAATCAGTTTTGTCGTTCAGCCTCCCCGATGACGCAGTGGTAGTCTCGTCTCCTTGTAATCAAGGGGTCCCGGGTTCGGTACCCGGTGGAGGCACATCGCACAGTGGTTCGGATCCCACTTTAAACCGTAGGTCCAGTGCCGATAAGCTTAAACGTGCATAAAGTGTACTTAAAACACCGACTCAAAACAAAAAGAAAAAAGCTTTGTCGTTCACTTGCAACTGACTTCAGACAAAGACCACGATGTGGTAGAAACACAACCATTGAGTCCCCGTAGTAGCCGACCAATGACAGACTATACTGGAAATGTTATCCCGGTGCTTCTTATTAGAGACCTATCTCTTATTTGGGTACTTTATCTTATCCTAAAAAGTGACAAATGTAGAGACTACCATTAAAATAATGAAATTAATATACATAATTAATTAATGTTCCTTATTGGTATTTCCAATTTCCTTATTCCGTTCCACATAGGTAATCATGTAACCATTGTTGTTAGTCAGTTAGTCAACCAACAGAGTGAAATGGTCAACATTTTGTTCTGTTGGGATTTACAGAGCTGTCCTGTCATGGTTCTATGAGCGTCCCACAATCGGCAGAAGTCCGGTATGGTTGGTGGACTACAATGTGATCCTCCCAGCTAGATCCGAGGGATCCGCTGACCAACGACAGGTGCGGTCCTCCATTCATATTGGGGGTTAGGCGTAGAGCTGACAACTCTGCACTGTAAAAAGACATGTCAAGAAACAGTAATATAAGGCCATGAATGTTCCCAAGGTAAAATATTCCGGAGGTAAAATAGTCCCCCGTTCGGATCTCTGGGTGGGGACTACTTTGGGAGGTCCCTGGACTAAGGATAAGATCTACGTTAGGAATAAGGATATTAAATTAGGCACCTGGAATGTTCTGAGTCTTTACCGGCCTGGGTCATTTCAGTATACAGTTAATGAGATAGTTAAGTATAAATTAGATGTAGTAGCTGTCCAGGAAGTTAGGTGGCCAGGAGAAGGGAATTGTAAAACTAAAAAATATACTTTTTTCTATGGTGGTACTGAAAATCATAATTTTGGAACAGGATTTTTCATAAATAATAGAATTATCTCGGCTCTTAAAACAGTAGAATTTATTAATGAGAGGATATCATATACAGTTTTTCAGGGTAGGTGGTGTAAAATTATTTTAATAAACATACATGCACCAACGGAAGATAAAGATGATAATACTAAAGATGATTTTTATGCAGAGTTAGAACAGGTCTTTGATAAATTTTCTCAGTATGATATGAAAATTCTGTTAGGTGACTGTAATGCACAGATTGGCAAAGAAGAGACATTTAAACCCACGATTGGTAAAGAATGTCTTCATGAATTAAGTAATGATAATGGTATAAGATTGATTACTTTTGCAACCTCAAAGAATTTAATTGTGAAGAGTACCACTTTTAAACATAAAGATATCCATAAATATACCTGGTCTTCTCCAGATGGTAAAACTCATAATCAGATAGATCATATTCTCATTGATAAGAGAAGGCATACTAGTATAATTGACGTTCGTACACATAGAGCTGCTGACTGCCAGTGACCATTATTTAGTAATTGCTAAATTAAGAGAAAGACTCGCAGTGATAAATCATAAGCAACAAAATCTAAAAGTTCTAAAATTTAATACAGGAAAATTTGCTGATGAAATAATTCAGAAAGATTACCAAATTAAACTGGCATTAGATTTGATGTTTTGCAGGATTTAAATGATGATGAAAATATAAATGAAACAGATGTAAATAAAAATTGGGAGCACATACGTAATGCAATAAAATCAACAGCTAAAGAAAGTATAGGATACCATAAACCAAGAAAAACTAAGCCATGGTTTGATATTGAATGTCATAATCTAATAGAAATAAGGAATCAGGCTAGACTTAGGTGGTTAAATAACTCAGATGATACAAATCTAAGCAATTATAATAGAATAAAGCGAGACGTTAACCGCACGTTTAGAAGTAAAAAAAGAGATTACTTGAAAAGCAAAATTAACGAAATTGAAACAAACAGCAAAAATAAAAATATCAGAGATTTATATAAAGGTGTAAATGAATTTAGAAAGGTGTGGCAACCTAAAGTAAACTTGATAAAAGATACAGACGGTGATTTTCTAGCTGTCACAAGCGATATTCTAAATAGATGGAAGAACTACTTTAATGACCTTTTAAATGTTTATGGAGGAGATAAATCAGAAGTAAATGAAGTGCACACAGCAGAACCTTTAGTTCCAGAACCCAACTTGACTGAAGTTAAAGATGCTATTAAAAGCCTAAAGAATAACAAAGCACCTGGCATTGATTTAATACCAGCCGAGTTAATTAAATATGGTGGAAATTCGTTAATATGTCAAATTCATTAATTAATTTGTTTAATATGGAATAAAGAAGAAATCCCTCAACAGTGGATAGAATCCATAATTGTTCCTGTGTTTAAAAAAGGTGATAAAATGAACTGCAATAATTACCGTGGAATTTCTCTACTCTCAACAACATATAAAATATTGTCAGTAGTGTAATTGGAGTCATTCAAATTCATACTTGGTACGAGGCCTATTATTTTTATTAATTTAAGCACAGTGGTAAACCTATTTTGACGATGTTTTTGTCGATTTTATAGTATTGCAACTCTGTGATTTTTCATCTCATACTTGGTACGAGGCCTATTACTTTATTAATTTAAGCACAGTGGTAAACCTATTTTGACGATGTTTTTGTCGATTTTATAGTATTGCAACTCTGTGATTTTTCATCTCATACTTGGTACGAGTGTCATAAATTCTTTCGAGTTAAATTACGTAACACGCACACCCACCCACACCTACACCCACACCCCACAAATTTACTTCCGGTCTACTTCCGGTGCACTTCCGGTCTACGTCCGGTCTACTTCAGGTCTACTTCCATTTACTTGACAGACACCTGTGGGTTTTCCAGTTTTTTAAGTATATAGTTTTATTAAGTATATAGTTTTTGATTTGAGCCCCAAAACATTATATATAAATACCAAAACCAAAAATAGTAACAGACTAAGTATACACACTAATGGATCAGATTGAGTTTTGATGTGATCAGATGTTACTTGTTGTCTCCGGAAATTCTGTATAAATAACATAGCTGAAAATTTTATCGTAATAGCTACAATTATTTTATTTTGAAGGTGGTTCAAGTTGTTTTTCATACAGATTGAATTTTGACTTGATTGTGCGTTTTGTATTTTTCCCTGAGAAAATTAGTAGTCATAGAGGGGGCACGAGCGATCACCCCCCCAAAATCTAACAATTTCATAGTGAGCTCTCTTAGTGTAATTTAACTGAAAATCATGATTTTAGCTGATTTTCCAAGTGTAAAAGAACTGAAAATTTGTTTTACGCAAGAGCTTAAATTCCAATTTTATTGTATAAAAATTCTAAGATTTATATAATTTCCCCTATGACATCCAATTTTTAAAATTTCATTTTTTTCAAATAACTAAAGCGAAATCAATTACTTTTTTTAACTGTAAGAAATAATTGTCTCTCATGAGTCAATTTTAAAATTTTTTGCAAAATACATTCGGTCCATTTATATCTGAACCGAAGATACCGTACTTGCATATTCTCATATCCTCCAGTGTTATCATATTGTTTGTGCTTGTGACTAATCAGTAACATCATGGCGGTATAAGAAATATACAAGTTTAAGATATTCTAGTAATATTTTGGGCCCTAACAATTAGCTACGTGAACTCGAGAGCGCTCTGTCATATGTCTTCAGATAATTGTATTACTGCCGGACGATATATAAAATCATTGAGTAATGAAACTTTTATCCAACAAGTATATTTTTTTGCAACTAGATGACAGCATCAAGTAATACCTACTTCTTTCATGTTCTACAAGTACATTTATTTGCAACTAGATGGCATCGGTGATATATAAATCACTGTGTAGGAAGTATGTTTTGGGAACCTAACTTGCGTGGAATGCAAAGAATTCTCATGTAAGCTAGTTTTTACTTAGATAAATCAATAGTTTGATCAGAAGAATTCTTCGTATTTCTGAGTTTATGTGTGAAGATTGACGTACTTACGGGAGCGTGTGAATATTGAGGCATTAACCTGTTAAGAATGAATGAATCTAAGTAAGGTTATAAGTTTAAGTAGTGTTTCTTTTTTTCTAATTTAAAAAAAAACCTTGTCTTTTAACCAAATTGAATACTAACAGAAATGTTGGCAAGAATTCTCATGTAACCTAGTTGTTTTACTCAGACAAATCAATAGTTTTGCATTCCAAAGATTCCCCGAGTGTGTGTGCGTGTGTGTGTGTAGAGATTGACGTGACGTCGACCTGTTAAGAATGTCACATCAATACTACTAGCTTGGGAATGTCATGACCTTCTCTTTTCTTGGCTTGGCTAAGGGGAATTTCCTGAGAATTCTTTCCATTCCAAACATTTCTGTGTGAATGTGTGTGTGTGAGTGTGTAGAGATTGATGTGCTTATGGCATTGACCTGTTAAGAATGTTACATCGATAATACTGTCTCGGGAATGTTATGCCCTTCTTTTTTCTCTATAAAAAGGAGAGAGAGAGAGAGGGTTATGTGATTTGAGCCGATTGGTTGGCTAAAGGGAATTTCCCGATTACTTGTTTTGTCACGAGAATTCTTTCATTCCAAATATTCCTAAGTGTGTGCGTAAAGATTGATGCACTTACAGCTATGTGTGGGTATTAACCTGTTAAGAATGTTATATCAATAATACTAGCTCAGGAATGTTATGCCCCACCCCCTTTCTTTATAGGAGGTTATGTGAATGTGCTGATTGGTTGACTAAGGGGAATTTCCCGATTACTAAATTGAGGTTATAAATATAAAGGTTTTGCTAATATGGAATGCAAAAGCTCAGTACCTGGCTCCCTCAGGGATTCGAATCCTGTTAGGTTAAACAGCATAAAAATTTCACAGCAAGAATTCTCATATTTACTGACGATTTTTTTTAACAGACTTAATAATAAGTTATAACCTGTGTTTTGATGCCACTATAAACTATATTCAAAATATGCAGTCCCTAGAATGAGATGGATGAGTCTGATGAACCTCGACCTATACAGGTGTACAATCTGGCAATGAATGGATGTTTCTTTTTATTAAGCATAGCAGTGTGTTTTCGCTTATTTTAATATCAGGCAACAATGTTAGAAAGTGTGTACATGGCCCCCAAGCATACAATTTAAAATCACTAATGTGATATGAACCCCCTTCACTTGTGTGTATTTGAATATGAAAGTGAGGTACTTTGAATAATTGAGGAGAACAATCACAAAGTGGCTTATGAACCTCAACCTATACAGGTGTATAATCTGGCAATGAATGGATGTTTTTTTATTAAGCATAGCAGTGTGTTTTCGCTTATTTTAATATCAGGCAACAATGTTAGAAAGTGTGTGCATGGCCCCAAGAATACAATTTAAAATCACTAATGTAATATGAACCCCCTTCACTTGTGTGTATTTGAATATGAAAGTGAGGTACTTTGAATAATTGAGGAGAACAATCACAAATAAACTTGCAACAATATTGGGAGGGGTCACGAGTTCAAACTTCAGACGATTTCTGTTAATCTGCTAAGGCCCAGGGTGTACGGATATCAGTACGAAAATTTGTAAAAAAGAAGAGGCAAATTTGAGTAATGGCAACGATGAGGATGGATAATGATAATTATGATGAAATTGATGTGTGGCACTTAGAAAACAAAACTTCAAAGTGTATTGCACCAACAGCTACAATTGTCCCCCCTACCCCCATACAAGGCAGTTAACAGAGGTGTACTTTTGTTGGTTTACTACTCTGAGGGCTTAAGTTACTATGTTCACATATAGCTGTACATATTAAAAAAAGAAATGACCTGAGCAATAAAATATAACAATACCGATTCTGGCTTTTTTGTCGGATGACGTAGTGGTAATGTTGTTGGAATCACACTTCTGATGGTGTATAAACTTAAATGTTTTGTATAACATGAGGATAAGGAAAATTTTATATCTTGAGTTGGTTATACGAGTTGTCATTTTCACAAGGTGTTATTTAAATAGACGTTTCTCGGTATTTATATATAAATTTTCTCGGGGGAAAATACAAAACGCACAATCAAGTCAAAATTCAATCTGTGTGAAAAACGACTTGAACCACATTCAGAATAAAATAATTGTAGCTATTACGATAAAATTTTCAGCTGTTATTTATACAGAATTTCCGGAGACAAGAAGTAACATTTGATCACATCAAAACTCAATCTAATCGAAATTACTATGAAAAAAAAATCACTTGATACACTTTTTAAACCTAAAATAATAAAATAGTATGTAGCTTTAAAATAAATTAAATACTTAACTTTTAACAAAAAAATTATGAGGAGCACTGCAACAACACGTCCGTACTCTTCAAACACTCTCACGATACTGACTGATCTGTAATACGAAAACCCTTTAAGTAACCTAACCGCGGACCGCGTTGAAAACATCTGAAACAGTAAGCCAATCAGAAAACACCACATCATCGCATTACGTCATAACCAACCAATCAGAAGACACCACATCATTGCATTACGTCATAACCAACCAATCAGAAAACACCACATCATCGCATTACGTCATAACCAACCAATCAGAAAACAACATGTTAGATACGGGTTATCATAATATTGCGTAATAACTTGTTGCATAACATGATGCAATAGTTTACTTTACGAGCTATCGCAATGTTGCGTAATAACTTGTTGCGCAACATGATGCAATAGAAGTAGACCGGAAGTAGACCGAAAGTAAATTTGCGTGGGTGTGCGTGGGTGTGCGTGGGTGCGTGGGTGGGTGTGGGTGTGCGTGGGTGTGCGTGTTACGTACTTTAACTCGTAAGAAATTGTGACACTCGTACCAAGTGTGAGGTGAAAAAACACAGATATGCAATAGTATAAAATCGACAAAAACATCATCAAAATAGGTTTTCCATTGTGCTTAAATTAATATACATAATAGGCCTCGTACCACTCGTACCAAGTGAGAGGTGAAAAAACACAGATTTGCAATAGTATAAAATCGACAAAAACATAATCAAAATAGGTTTTCCATTGTGGTTAAATTAATAAAAATAATAGGCCTCGTACCAAGTGTTATTTTGAAAAGTACTTATTATACTACTGAGTTCCAATACTATAAAATCGACAAAAACATCGTCAAAATAGGTTTACCACTGTGCTTAAATAAAAAAAATAATAGACCTCGTACCAAGTATGAATTTGAACGACTCCAATTACACTACTATTGTCTAACATTATTTTAACAAGACTAACCCCATATGCTAATAAAATTATAGGTGATTATCAATGTGGATTTAAACGTAACAGATCAACTACAGATCAAATTTTTCACATCAGACAGACACTTGAAAAAAAGTGGGAATATAATCAAAATTTCCATCAGCTATTCATTAATTTCAAAAAAGCATATGATTCGGTCAAAAGAGATAAATTATATAATATATTAGTAGAGTTTGGAATACCTAAGAAGCTTGTTAGTATGATAAAAGTATGCACCAGTGAAACAGAAAGTAAAATTCGTGTGGGTATTAATATGTCTGACAAATTTACAATTCATGATGGGTTAAAACAAGGAGATGCATTATCTCCTTTGCTCTTTAATTTTGCCTTAGAATATGCTGTTAGGAAGGTAAAAGAAACTAACGAAGGACTAAAATTAAATGGTATGACTCAGTTGTTAGCATATGCAGATGATGTAGACTTATTAGTGGATTATATAAATATAATTAAGAATAATGCTAAAATATTTTTCAAAACTGCTAAAGAGATAGGTTTGGAAGTTAACAAAGAGAAAACTAAATATATGCTTACAGGCCGAAACCAAGTGTTAGGTAATAATCAAAATCTAATTATTGATAACAACTTGTTTGAACCAGTTTCCAAATTCAAATACTTAGGAGTAATATTAACAAATGAAAATTATATTAATGAGGAAATAAAAAGTAGGCTTAATTCAGGAAATGCATGTTACTTCTCTCTTCATAAACTTTTGTCTTCTCGTTTAATATCTAAGAAACTAAAAGTTAAAATATACAAAACCGTAATTTTGCCTGTAGTATTATGTGGATGTGAAACTTGGTCCCTTACATTGAAAGAGGAACACAAATTGAGAGTATTTGAAAATAAGATCCTTAGGAAAATCTTTGGACCTAAAAGGGATGAGGAGACAGGTGAGTGGAGAAGGTTACATAATTTAGAACTACATAATTTGTATTCATGTCCAGATATTATTAGAATAATTAAATGAAGGAGACTTAGGTGGGCAGGCCATGTGTCACGAATGGGATAGGAAAGAGGAGTTCACAGGATTCTTGTTGGAAACCTGATGGTAAGAGACCTATAGGAAGGCCAAGACGAAGATGGAGGACCTAAAGGAAATCGGCAGGGATGGAAAAGAGTATATAGATCTTGCTCAAGATAGGGACAGATGGAAGGCCTCTGTTGCTGCAGCCATGAACCTTCGGGTTTAAGAAGGCTAGAGAGTTACTTAGTTAGTTTAATTTTTTTTTAAAAAAAGATAGGAATTTCGTCTCATTTGAGATGCTATTATAAATAGCACAGTTCCTCCACAAATCGACACGCACCAGTAGCGACGATTAGAGTTTGGGGCGTAGGGGGTAGTTGCCCTCCCACGTTGTCACTTTTGTCTCCGCTCTGTGCTAAACCTTATCTGTCAAGGGAAAGCAAACTGTCCCTGCTCCTCTCAGTTTTGACAACTTGCCCCCCCCCCCCAATTTTGGAACCAAATGGTCGCTACTGATTCCGCACTTATCCTTATACCGAGCAATGCGTCGATCGCAAATCGAACCCCTTCAACTCACAATGCTTGTTTGTTTACTTAAATTTATACGCAACAAGAAGATTACAGTAGCAATCAAAACCTTGAGCACAAGATAACAGATATATGGAGGAGCTCTGTGCTCTTTATAAACCAATAATAATAGTGATTTAATAAGAGCAAGTAGTAGTTATGAGAAGTTGCCTTTGTCTACTAAGTTGGACAAAGATTTGTGTTGACAAGTTTTCTTACCATTGACCAGTGAAATCCGAAGTGGATAATAATACAATCTGGAAACTGATATGTTTAATATATTTCAGCTACTGTCAATGGTCTTACCATGTAATTAAGAATAGGCCTACTAGACTTGCCAATTCAAACTATTGTGAATAGTCTTAAATATGTCTAAAGATAATAATGCAAAAATGTTAAATAAGCCCTTACATTGTAACTAACTTTTACATATATTTTTTGATTGGAATATGTTGTAAGTGAACAAAGTAAGTTTTCAATTGAATGGGTGAGAAAAATATGGAACAGATTCCATAGAGCGTAATTTTTGGGAAATCAATAAAATAGTTCCGGGGTTCAAAATACTTTATTAAAAAACTTTCTATTGTGAAATTATAATTCAAAGCTCTGACAATAATTTTAAAGCAAGACTTTTTGTAAATTGGTAATGTGTAAATAGACACAGTTATGAAAACATCGTGCAATGTTTTCCTCTTTGATCTCACATGAACGTAGCAAGAAATAAATGCAGTTTTTAAATTACAGCCCAGTTATTAGTTATTATAATGTTACTATAAACTCATGTGCTGTCACATATCCTGTTTCTTCTTCATTGTATTTGAGATGCCTTTACTTGCTAATTTGAAACACTTCTCTGCCTTGCAAACTTTTAGTATTCTTCTTAAACAGCGTAGGCCACCATTGCTTAAATTTGATTATTTGTTGATTGTCAACACTTTTTATTTCAAATGTTGGCTGCTTCTTGTCGGTGCTGAGAGCTAAAAGGCAAACATTTCAGGAATGTTTTCCTTCTTCCCCTCAATGATATTTCCTACTGACTACTACTACGAGCTGAGAGGGAGAATGTTTGCTTTCTCTGTGTTAGCTGATGCAGCTTAGCTTAAGTAATAAAATGGCTATCTCAGCTCAAAATGACCAAAAAGTGGAATCTTAACCTTCTTAAGCGCTGCGATGTCAAGGGTCTCGGGTTCGAATCGGGCTTGGTTGTTTGTGAATGTCCATTCATCAATTTCATCCTTTCATCACTCATCCTCATCTTCGCAAATTAGCCAAAAGGCACAAAACGCGAAGTAAAATAAACTAAATCAATCAATCAATTAACCTTTTTAATCTCACACATTCAACTATTGTAATTGTGTTATTTCTAAATTAGCTGATTTAAGAAAGACTATTTGCATGAAGGTGTGTAATATAAATATGGAAATCACAAAAAAGCACTATCTTAACTCCCTTAATGGAGTTCCAATGGCTAAAATATTTACAAAAA
This sequence comes from Lepisma saccharinum, assembly GCF_977018435.1. Lineage (NCBI taxonomy): Eukaryota > Metazoa > Arthropoda > Insecta > Zygentoma > Lepismatidae > Lepisma > Lepisma saccharinum. Next base: position 47,133,464 of record NC_139256.1, read on the forward strand.
TATTAATTTTCAGATTTTCATTGTATCTAAGAACTTAAACTCTACTGTTTAAGGTGATATATAACACATTGTTTTACCACTCAAGGGCCAGGTACAATATTATTTTATGAAGTGATGCGCATTATAAAACGTTGAAGAGCCTACAGATTAATTTACACATAGGGATTCAGCTGATATTTATTACCTGTAGGGACATAGACTTTTATTTTCTTATATTTGCTAGAGTTTGTTATTCTGTAAGAATATTTATTTTCAATTGTTTACTTTTATTATTTAAATAATATAAATATCGTCACAATGATATGAAACGTGTGCTAAAGTGATAACGAATACTAAGAGACTGTAATGTTAAAATTTCATCTTCATATACCTAACAGTTTATGTAAAAGAGGAATATACAGTTAGGTTTATGTAAGTATTTAAAACTACCATTAACGCACCCAAAAGACATTAGTCTGCGCACTCTTATGCATCTACAGAAGGTTTTTCCATCCTTATGGTAGTGAAATTCGTCCCCATTTTAGTAGGCTGTAAAACCCCGTTTCCACCAGCGAGCATGTTCTATGTGAGAACCCTGCTCATCAACAATAACACGACAACGGAGCTTCCATTCTAGGAGACATCTATTGAGCACAACCTGATCAAGTTTTTCCCACTCGTCCTTGCACACTTTCTGAAGACCACCAAGCGTAGTTGCGCGACGTTTTTTGATGTTCCGTTTCAGGAGGCCGAACACACAGAAGTCCATGAGTGCTGCATCAGGGGACTTGACAAGTATGTCTCTAAATGGGATAGCCTTCACACCTGTCTCCCGTTCTATACGGGACATGTAGGCCACTGTTCTTCTCGCAGTATGGCTGCTGGCCTAGTCGTGGTGAATGTGCACTTTGTCGATTTCATTGCCATACAAAGCAGGGGCATGTTGGCGGTAGATGGGGTCTAATACGTGCTCGATGTAGTAGGCTGCATTCACCTTCACATTCGATGACAAACGGTGTATAGGAAGCTTCCCATTTAAACAGAAAAATGCCACTACCATAAACCCTTTCGGGAACCACAAGGCACCCCTGGCATACGTAGGGGTGGGAGTAGGTGACATGTAAAAATAATGGAAAACGACCGATATTAGTGTAGAATCCATAGTTTTGGAGGCTGCTAAGATATAATTAGTGACACTCCAAATGCCGTTCAACTCCAAGACATCCCTGGCACACCTAGGGGTGGGGGTGGGATGGGGCTTACATGTAAAAATAATAGAAAATGACCGATATTAGTGTTGAATCCAGACTTTTTAGGGTCGCTAAGATGAATAGTCACACTCCCAATGCCGTTTAACTCCAGGACACCCCTGGCACACAGGAGTGGGGTCTGGAATGGGTGAAATGTAAAAATAATCGAAAACGATCGATATTAGTCTGAAATTCATTGTTTTCGAGGTCGATAAGATAAATAGGGACACTCCCAATGTCGTTCAACTCCAAGACCTGTAACCTGTAACCCTTGGGGTTGGGGTGGGAAGGAGGTGACATGTAAAACAACCAATATTAGTGTGGAATCCATAGTTTTCGGGGTCGCCAAGATGAATAGTGACACTCCCAATGCCGTTCAACTCCAAAACACCTCTGGCACCCCTAGCGGTGGGGGGGGGGTGGGAAGAGGTGACATGTAAAACGACTGATATTAGTGTGGAATCCACAGTTTAAGGGTCCTCTAAGATGAAAAGTGACATGTCCAATACCTTTCAACTCCAAAACACCTCTGGCACCCCTATTAGTTGGGATGGGAAGGGGTTACATGTAAAATGACCTATATTAGTGTGGAAACAATAGTTTTCGGGGTCGCTAAGATAAATAATGACACTCCGAATGCCGTTCAATTCAAAGACTCCTCTGCCACCTCTGAGCGTGTGGGTGGAAAGGGGTTGACATGCAAAAATAATCGAAAACTACCCATATTAGTGTGGAAACCATAATTTTCTGGGTCGCCAAGATGAATGGTGACACTCCCAATGCCGTTCAACTTCGAGACACCCCTGGCAACCCCGGGGGTGGGGGTGGGAAGGGGTGACGTGTAAAAATAATCGAAAACGACCGATATTTGTGTGGAATCCATAGTTTTCGGATACGCTAGGATGAATAGTGATACTCCCAAAGCTGTTCAACTCCAAGACACCCCTGGCAGGCCCCGGAGGTGGGGGTTGTAAGTGGGGTGACATGCAAAAATAATCAAAAACTACCCATATTTTCGGTTTGATTGATATTCACCATGTTGAGGGACAAAATATAATTTCGAGAGCAAGAAAAAAATATTTTTGGAAGTTTTTCTTTCTATTTTCAAGGTTTAACAAGGTAACTTAGACTGGTGGCCATTTTATACTTCCTTGGAGATTTCTCTTTCGAGTGGCACCAATTTTGAAAATCTGTGTGGAATAGTAATGTTTCTATCATGAGAATTTTTATCCTAAGTGTATTTGGCCTGTCGATGTTTTAATCCAATATGGCGCTCACCGTCCCAGGTTGTAAGGTTTGTAACATCATTTCTTTTTAAACTCTCCATCCAACTATATCCTCATCTTCGCTATTTGCCAAAAGTGACAGGCCGGTCCCCGTGGCGGAGTGGTTAGCTCATCGCGCTACAACACCAAGGGTCCCCGGTTCGAATGCCGGCCTGGACATTGATGTTTGTGAGTGTCCATTCATCAATTTCATCATATTTTCACTCATCCCCATCTTCGCAAATTAGCTAAAAGTGGCACAAAAAGGCGAAGTACGAGGGTGGTTCAGCATGCTCCGCCCCTGACATAGAAGGAACCCTCGTAGGAAAACCAAATCAGTGTCACTTTTCAACATAGTCCCCTGCAACATTAACACACTTTTCCAATCGGCCTTCCAGTGCTTCAATCCCAGAAGAAAAATTATTTTGGTTGGTCCTGCAACCAAGCATTCACAACATCCATAACCTCGGAATAACTGTTCCTTCATGTTCGGGAACAGATGGAAGTCACTGGGGGCCAGATCTGGAGAATAAGGGGCATGAGGGACAATTTCGAACCCTGCTGCATGATTTGCAGCCATCGCAACTTGGGAGGTGTGGGCGGGAGCATTGTAACAATGGAACAACACACCACGGGCCGATATTCCGCGACGTTTCTCCTTGATGGCAGTACGTAATTATTCAATTAGGGTTGTAAATTAAACACCTGTGATTGTCTTTCCCTGTTGGAGATAATCTATCAAAATAATTCCTTCTGCATCCCAGAACACGGATGCCATCACTTTGCCCTTTGATGGTTGAACCTTGAATTTCTTTGGGGGTGGATAATGGGGGTGTTTCCATTGCATGCTTTGGCGTTTACTTTCGGGATCGAAGAGGTGAACCCACGTGTCATCAATTGTAACAAATCTCTTCAGAAACTTTGGCTTGTCAGCCTTTATTGTCCGTAACAGGTTCTGACTTGTCACACAACGTGTCTTCTTTTGGTCGACCGTCAACATTCTCGGGACCCAACGTGCAGAGATCTTTTTCATTAACAAATGATTATGAATAATTGAATGCACACTGCCAGTTGAGATGCCACATGTGTCTGCTATATCGTGGACAGTCACTCGCCGGTCTGCCAAAATCATGTCATGCACTTTTGTAATCATTTCTGGTGTGGTCACCGTTGCAGGTGGGCCACCACCATGCTCATCTTCGAAGGTCTACCGACCACATTTATATTCACGGCACCATCTCTTCGCTAGGTCATATGAGGGGCTAGAGTCTCCAAGAGTTCCCACCATATCTGCATGGATGTCTTTCGGTGTTACATTTTTCTTGAGTAAATATTTTATCACTGCTCGGACCTCAAATTTTTCCATTTCTTCACATGTGGCTACACTTCTTACTGATCATCAACCTGTAACAAAAAGAGAAATTGTTGTAAATCCTTGAAACTTTGTGGATATTAGTCTAAAGAATGAACAATGTTACATATAAAATTACAGGTCTCTACTATCACTGGAAATGGGTCAGGGGCGGAGCATGCTGAACCACCCTCGTAAGATACATCAAATCAAATCATCATCATCTAATCAATGACATGCATAGTGCTTACCTAAAATTGACTGAAAAGTCGAAAACAGGCTGAAGAAAAAAATACTTACTGGAATTGTGATTTATCGGAAGATGCTGGAATTTCTCTCCTCCCCCCATTTCTGGTTACATATTTTCGTTTCGCTTTTAGGTTTAGGCAAAGCACAGAAAAATTGGCATCGGTGGACAAGAAAGCTACTTTCCTGTATGTAGCAAGTTAGACAATATTTTCCCTTCACTTGTAAAAAAAAAATTACAAAAGTAGTTATGTATTTTCATAACATTGTTCTATCTGTAGACGCTTTTTTTTTACAATTTGTATAGAAAGGTACGAAGAGCTCTTGTACATATATTAAATATTCTACAATAATTTGCGATGTGAAAAGTAATTAATAGTTGGCAAAATTGGTTTCTTAAATGTGTGCACGTTGCTGTGCTTTCTTGAGTTTAAAACTTTGATACAAATTTTAATTTGAACAACTTATGTCTTTAAAATTACGTTGAATATGTTCAAATAAAATAAATATCTAGGAGATTCTTGAAATTGTTTGAATATTTATTAATATTATTATTAATATTACATATTCTATGATACTACGAGGGTCACTATTTTTATTTTGAGCCTAACAATGAAAAAACAGGAATTTGGCATTGAAAACTACTTTATCGTTTTTCGAAGTATTCTCCTTTATGGTCAATACACTTTTACATTCGTTCGAACCATTTGTCAAAGCAGTTTTTCCAATCTTCTTGAGACACCTCCATAATATGGTTTTTGAACGCATCAACGGCGTCTTCCGCCGACGAAAATCGTTGTCCACGCAATTTATTCTTGACATTCGGGAACAAGAAGAAGTCATTGGGTGCCAAATCAGGACTGTACGGCGGATGACCCATCAATTCGATTTTTTGACTGTTCATAAAGTCGGTTGTTAGACAAGATGTGTGACAGCTGGCATTGTCTTGATGAAGAATGATCCGACGGCGTTTGTTTGTTTTCCGTATTTGACCGAAGACCTCTGGCAAACAAATTGTTGTGCACCATTCAGAGTTGACCGTTCTACGTTCCTCTAAAGGCACAGTTGCCACATGACCAGTTTTCCCGAAAAAACAGGCGACCATTTGTTTCGATGTGCTTCGAGCGCGAACAACTTTTGTTGGATTGGGTTCATCTTGAAACACCCATACAGTCGACTGCTGTTTACATTCCGGCTCATATGCATATATCCATGATTCGTCACCTGTTACAATCTTATATATGTCTTTTGAAGCACCACGATTGTATTTATTGAGCATTTGTTTGCACCAATTGACGCGAGCGTCTTTTTGAGTTCTTGTTAAATTGTGTGGGATCCAACGAGAACATACCTTTCTCACAGCTAAATGATCATGTAATATTTTATATATGCTGGTGGAACTAATGCCTATGGTTGCCTCAATCTCACAGTATGTCACATGACGATCTTGCAGTATTAGATTTTGCACAGCATCAATGTTTTCTTGAGCAACTGAATTTGGACGACCTTCGCGAATCTCGTCGGTGAGCGAATGGCGGCCATGATTAAATTCGTTATACCAGCGTTTCACAATGGCAAAGGATGGGGCTTCATCGCCAAATGTGGAAGTAAGTTGATCGATGCACTCTTGTCTTGATAATTCACGTCGAAAATCGTAAAAAATCATCGCACGAAAATGTTCACGAGTTCCATTTTATTGTTGTCGCGCAATCTCCAAGGCAACATAAACAACACAAATGAAGCTATTGACAAAACATTTGAAGTACGTTATGGTCAATAATGCCAGAGGATTCTGTGCAAATGTCAAATCGCACCTAACTTCAATCAGTGTTGCCAAGTCTCAAAATATAAATAGTGACCCTCGTACATATTTAGCTACAAATTCCTTTGATAATACATTTTAGTTACATATTTTATCAATTATGTTACATATTTATGTATATTATGAAGGGGAGGGGGATCGAGTGGCCAGAGCGAAGCAGTGCGCGCTGCTGGGAAGACTAGTAACTGCAGTCGCTTTCCCCCTCCACGCAATACCATTCCCTTTCACGTGTTCATTGGTGGAGCCGTCACGTGTCACTACTTGCGCAGAGACTTGTTTACTTAATTTTAGGCAAAACATAAAAACAACCAAATTTCTCATTTATGAATACAAATACGTATGAAATTTTTGTATTTTAGTCTCATTTTCTATATTTTCACGTTAATCGCGTCGATGAGAGTGAATTCATATTATATGAAATTCCAGGATGAGGCGCTGGTGAGTTCTTGAATCATGCATTGAAGCAGGGGTGTCCACAGGGGAGTTTCATGGCACGCCTGCGTCATGAGATTTTTTTTGTGGGACAAAATTTTATACCAATTCTATATATCTTCACACAAAAATTGGTGGAATAGTTTCGTCTGCATTGAAGTGTGTTTATGTTTGTCTGAGTGTGTGTGTGTGTGTGTGAGCATGGCTATATGTTCCCTCCATTCAAGGCACACACGCGCGCGCACATGCTGCTTACATGATGTACTTTGAATTTAGTTCGAAAGCAATTAAAATAAGAACAAATATCGATGCACTGCCAGCGAACTAATTAGTACCTGTTTGTCTTCAAAATACACCAAGAGCATTTTATTGCAGTTTTACGTAACACTAGCCAACAAATTTTATATTCTTTCCCCCCGTAGAAGTCACGCAGATGTGTATTCTTAAGCAATTTCGAACCAGTGAATCAAAAAATCAGTTCGAAAAATATGTATCACATCACACTTTTTGTATATAGAGTGTCCCAAAAATAACATTGACACATATATTGTGATATTTATTGTGACATTTGATGCATATGGAAATGCATTTTTTCAAATAAAATGTTGTGCTGCACAGAAAACTGCAAGTAAAAATTCAGGACATAAAACTTCAATCTATCAACATGGCCATTTCCCCGTGTCAAAATAACAATATAAATGAAATTTTGACAATATTTGGGAGAAGAATACATTAAGCACTAACGTAATTCTTTTAGCCAAAACAAGAAGCCCTGATGTTAGTTTTTTCCACAGGGTGACAGGGCGTTCTAGACGTCACATTACCAAATGAAAATGTCCATTACATTTCAAGTTGAATATTGCACAATGCGCATTGAGGCTATTATTGTTGCTATTATAAATGCAGTCTCAGAAATTATGAAGAAGCTATGAAGAGTAAGATCTAAATATCTAATAGATATATAGGCACATTTAACAAAGAAAATCGCCATCAGAGGACTCCGAGCCACAGTTGACTACCAATGCTGTCATCTCATTATCATCAAAAAGGCCTGCAGGGTCAATTGAGGTGCACTTTGAGCACCCGTACTTTCCTCATGAGCCACAGATTTGGTATGCAATTTTACGATTATTTTTCCTTGAATAGGTAGACACAACTGCCAGTTGCCATAAAAATATATCAGTCATTATGATGGTTGGCTTGTTCTCCACAAATTGTACGTACAGTAAATGTCATCACATATATTTGACCATGCATCAAAATTAGCGGCTCTCAACCTTTAACAGTCCGAGACCCACCTTGAAGGACATTACACTTCATGGGACCCATAAGCATGGACGCCGGTAGAAGTACTTGTAGCGGCGTGCACCCAGTGAATAATCATATTTTTGCTCAGATCGAGTACTTTAAGAAGCCATCGCTTGCTTAAACAAATTACGCCGACCCCTGTGACGAAGTGATTTGCACATCGCGCTATGACGCTAGGGGTCCCGGGTTCGAATCCTGGCCTGGACATGGATGTTTGTGAGTATTTATTAATCAATTGCATCACATCATCACTCATCCCCATCTTCGCAAATTAGCCAAAAGTGGCACAAAAGGCGAAGTAAAATAAAGCAAATCAATTAAACAAATTACACATATTTCATTCTAGAAAAGTAGATATGTAACTTAAAATACTTAATTTACTCCAGTCTAACATCTAACTAAACACACATGCTGAAATTTAAAACAAACAAAAAAAATATTCACCCAACTAATGTGACGGTTGGGGCTACCTTTTCCGCATAAGATGAGCTATGTTGGGTTCAATGTTGTTTAACGTAAGTTCCAAATCTGAGTGTGCGTGAAGTATATTTCTTTACTTGTTTATCACTTAATCCGATATGAACATACATATTCACACAAGTATGAGCTGGAGAACGACATGAGCAACTTTAATGCCTCATCCGAAAGTTCAGGGTACTCACTTCTTAAAGATATTCAAAACTTCGTTAGGTATGAATCTAAAAATGTAGTTTTAAAGACATAATCTCAGATTATATCACACAGTTGGTATTTTAATTTAAATTGGTTTGAGTTGGTCTTTTAGGTCCACTTTATGCACAGTAAGGCTATTCGGGACTGGACCTACGGTTTAAAGTGGGATCCGAACCACTACGTGCCTCCACCGGATATTGAACCCGGTACCCCTTGATTACAAGGCAAAGACGATACCACTGCACCATCGGGGAGGCCCTGTTTTAATTTAAACGTAATAGGTTTCTACGACACAGACTCCGCAACCCACCAAACGCCCCCTCGGCACCCAGCAGTGAATCGCTCCCCATAGGTTGAGAAACGATTATCTAAATTGATAAACTGACGTCACATATCCTTCAGCGAACGTAATGTGTTCATTCTTTCTCTTCATCCCCAATGCAGCTACGGTATAATTCTTCAGAAACACATTGACAACTTATATGCTGTTTTGATTATATTTTCCAATAGTCATTTCCTGTGGAAACAAATGATGCACACACATAACAAAAGTGCCAGGCAATTTTTTGTAACTTCTAATCCTAGACCTTACCATACATGTTGGACATTAAATAACTCCGTCATAGGGATAAAACTACCAGCCCCTCACAAGAATGATCCTCAAACCGTAGTGACGCAGTTGCCTTCAGCTTTAGAAGGCAACGCATATCCGCTAATCTATTGTTATTTTCAAGGTCACCAAAATCAACACTACCATGTTATTCATATTAATCCATTGCCTTTGAACAGCTTACTTAATAATAATAAATAATAATAATAAAAAAACAAACATGCAGAATACCTTCACATGCTATATAGTTCAATATGCTACATATTGTGTAAAACGCATGTGTAAAATAGTAGCATTTATCTAAGTTAAAAATAAATAAAGTAAAACTGTGCGTGCTTGAAAATTTTCCATCAAAACATAATAAGAATTAAACATTCCACAAGCATCTACCAAAAGTGTGTTGGCTACTGTAATCATTCTTTCTGAGAGAAATGTATAACTGGTCAAATATAAAAAGAAACCTCATGATGTATTTTTGAAAGGATCTTGCTTCATCATCTTCCACAAATGACAAGTTATCAATAGAGCTGAACATTTTGTTATGTTCAGGAAAAACTAAGAGAGAAAGTGCAATTATTTCTACTTCTATTGGATCAAATAAAGTTACACAAATGAAATCGATGAGTTTTATTTTCACTTTTCAAAAAAAGGTAAAAAAAAATATATTTCTAAAAAGAAGCATCAAAAATTTCCTTAATTTATGTGAACGGCGAGAAGAGAGCGTGACAAACTTTGAGACACTCATATATAACTATTTGTTCCCCTCAAAGAGATAATAAACATTTCTGTAATAAATAGTCAACCATGTGAGTCTTACGGAAAATATAAGATGCAAAAAAGTATGGGAATATTTTTAATAAGATACACAATCATTTGTATTTAACACTAGGCTTCTTTACGATAATTACAGTCGAACGAAAGAAAAGACGATTGCGACGAAACCATAAACAAAAGTAGATAGCCACGCTGGAAATAGAAGATAAACAGCCTTCGTGTCAGACAGAAGTTCATGCCGAAAATAGTGAAGTATAATCAGTCTTCGTGCCGGTTATAAGATCATGCCGAAAATAGAGAATTATAATCAGCCAACTTACAATGGAATCTACTAACAACACAAAATAACAATAAAAAATAGCAGAAAATAAAAATACATGTCCTAAGTAACTTACACCATTTCACACACACACGGCTTTCTAAAAAGTGCCTGGTAAAGATCACTGATGTGCCCGTTGGTTTTTTTATGCAGGAATATATATGGTCAGCCAGTTTTTTTAGGAGTGTGGATATTCAACATTTTCAGAAGGAACGCTGACCAGGAAGAAATTTAGTACGTAATTTATATAAATTTGAGCGGCATGCCATAGACCAGATCGGAAAGCAGTATTCAAATTTAGGTGATACAAAAGATATGCAAGAATTGTTGAGAGCAGACAGGTTACTTGTTTCAGTGAAACGATCGGAGTAGATCCACACCCACACGCATGGTACCCTTTCTTAGTATCTGCGGAAATGCGCTCAGAAAAGGGGAGCTTCTCGTCAAATAAGATTCAAAGTTCCTTCTTGCATCCATGAAATATATTGCGTTTAATGTATTTTTCTTTAAGGAGAAGGTAATCGTAGTACATTTTTAAGGGTCAATTTTCAAGTTCTGTATTTTACACCATTTTATTATGGAATCTTAAATTCTTTTGCATAAGTACCATTTCCACTGACAACACAGGACATTTAAAGGTTTAAAAGTGAAATTTTGGTGCAACCACGAGGGAATTTTTAGTCAGAACCAGGAACAACACTGGAATGAAGATGCCAACTAATGTGGAGGGGTCAGTGACGCAACGGTGGGGGGGGGGGGGGGGTCAGGAGTGCATTGCTCCTCAAACGTAGCTGGAAATAAATTCTGGGGGGCAAACATTGACGGCCAAGGGTACCTGTAAGGGGGCACAAAGGGGCAATTGCTCCCTCGATTTCAAATTTTATGCAAGTAAAAATATATTTCTTAAAAATGTCTTGCTACCATGTTACAGTATGGATTTTCTTATTTTACGTCACTCCATGTTGCGTATGTGTAAAACATATGTTGTACATGAAAGTTATACATGTTATATGTACGAAAAGAATTACATTCGGAATGCATTCGGAAGCTCCGTCGTATCCACTCTGGAGTCGTTCTGACTATATAGCAAGGATTCTTGCCAACAGGTTCCCCTCACTTAACCGGTTGACAATTGGGTGTTGAGCCGAGGGACACCCCTTGCATCCCTTCCTGGCAAGAATCCTTGCTGCCTGTGATATCGTCAGAATTACTCCGGGGATGTTAAAGCATTTGCGACAGAGCCTGTTGGGGTGCTATCGTGCCTGCATCGACGTGGGCCACCATTTTGAACAATTCCTGTAACGATTTCGTCGTAGAGTGCTACGATACATTGTAGTAACGTCCATATTAAATCTGCAAGCCGCATCTTTCACTTGTCTTATTCCACTGACATAGAAAGCCCCAAATAGTTTTGGCTCATAACTTTTTAATGGTGCATTTTTCCGGACCGGAGTTCCTTATCACATTTTGATACTTGGGTCAGTCTCCAACCACCCTGCAAGTTTGGATCAAGGTCACGGAAACATGATGTACATGCATTAATATGTAAATTTTCTGCACTATTGGTTCCCTAATATGATAGCGTCCAATCATGTTCTAATCAAGAGACGTGAAATACATCCCGGTTACACAGTTGACCTTAAACCTCCTCCCCTTGCTACACGTCCTTGAGGTAAATAAATACTCATTTAGATCATACGTGAATCTTTCGTATGCATGGAATACGAAATGTACATGACCAATAGCGAAGCGTAGTGACACTGGATGGGTAAGCAGAGGTGAATGAGAGTTGGGGAAGTGTGATGTACTTATGGCTGAGATTGAAGAAAAAGGCCAAATATTAGATACATGGAAATAAATTCCTACAAGGTAGTAAATGAAGCCACTTTGTCTCAATCTTCATAGAAAATATTAGACAGAGTAACAAATGTCTAAATTAAATTTAGTGTTGCTGCAATATTTCCTGGTTATTCCTCAAGACTACTGTTGTACTCCTCTGAAAGATTCCGACCTGGTTTTGCCTGCTTTGATGACTGCAGCGCCTTACGGACGAGAGCCGTACTAACTGGAAGTTGAAGTGGGAAGAAGTGTCATCCTCACGATAACTGCATTTTCTTTAGGAGAAGGTACGCTCTTTGCAATTAGTAAAGAAACACATGCTAGAGTACGTACATATGAAGATGTTTCATACGTCATCCAATTTACGAGTGTCCTGTTTTTGAAGACAAGAAGGACGGATAGCAACTTAGTAAGTCATGAACGAGTTACTTTATCCGTTATTTACTTTGAGATACACGATGAATGCGTTATCTTGAATTAACTGCCATACGTACTTCTGAAGGAGATTGTGATATTAAGACAGTCTTCCCTGAAAAGAGCATTTGCGATTTGAAAATTGAGTTTTTGAGCCGCCAGTTATGTGCTTAGATAGGGACATTTAAACTGGAAGGAGGATCTCTGCGCTCTGCCTTCACTGGGAATCAAACCTCAGACCCTCTGATTACACGCTTAGCCAATATTCTCTTGTGGAGAATTAATGTTCTCGTAACTACACACATAAATGGTTGTGAAGGAGACTTGAGAATTAAAAAAGTAGCAACATACGTATATTCAAACATAATTAGAGATTAGATTCCCTTATGCTAAGCTACCCAGTAGGAATCTAGAATAGCTCTCATTTGGAAATATATACGCATGAACCAATGGTGCTTGTGTCGTAATTAACTCGAAACTAATCTCTGTCTCTGGAATCTGTGGAGCAAGTCCTCGCACAACGGTAGAGAAGAAGAGAAAGCGAGTGGAAGGACCGAAGCAGTGCAATCAGCTGCAAACGGCTGATAGCTACAGTTGAGTTTTCTCCTCCATGCAATCAGTTCCTCTCTCGCGATCGAACTCCTTCGAGTCAGTACATGAGCAGAGGCTTGTTTTCGTTCGGTTCCTCCAGAGATTTCCGGAACAAAGTGTACTTGTTTTTCTGCCAGTAGTTACAAGTGTTGCCAAACAAAATTATATGCCCTTTAAATAGCACTAAACAGTGTAGCACCTATTCCCAAAACCACCAGGTGGTGCACATGATCATTATTGGTAGCAAACCACAGATTTTCACGATATAAATCAGGAAACGTCGACTTACGAGACTGAAAAAAAATCATATAGTACCCTCTGTTCGGAAATGAGTATTCCGAAAGGAAAAAGTTGAACCATTAATTAATGTATGGATGTTTCTGTATAGACTAATTTGACAATAGAAAGTAACAGAAAAAAGAGCAATTGGCGAGGCCTCAATACTCAAAAGCAGACGCAAATATCACTTAGGTATTTATGTACTGTAAATATCAATGAAATTTATAGTCACCCAACTTTTGAAACACTCGGTAGCATATAGAATAAGTGACATTCAATATTACGACAAATGCAACAGAATGAAATACATTATCAGTTTTAAAATCGTGTTTTCTTTTTCGATGCAAATAATGATGAAATAAATACATATGAAAAAATAATGTATGTTATTTTTTACTTATTTAGTAACTGATAAATGTACTCCCATCATATCTTCTATATTAATTTTAAAATGAACGTTGTATTGAATTTGCAGATATGTGTATTACTTCAATCGCACTGAGGTTTCAATATTTATTGATTGATCGAATTAAAATTCTTGGATGTATCGGCACATAGGGCCATTTTGACCTCTTCAATATAGACGGGGAAATATCCCCTTGTATAAAATCCACAATTTCAAGAATTTTCACAAAATCAAAGATAATTGCAAAGTGCGGACCTTCGCGATGGAGTGGTTAGTATATCACTCCATTATCCCAGGAGTTCCAGGTTCGAATCTCGGTCTGGGCAAGGAGGATCTTTGCGAGGTTACTTTGATCAGTTTCAACTTATCATCATTCATTCTAATCGCTGTGATTAGCCTAAAGAGACGGCTCGATAAAAAAATGGAATCATTTCAGAGATCTCTGATCGTAAATGAAAGTAACACGCCACCTGGGTATTTCAATTTCCAGAGGAACAGTAGTTACCCTATTAGCTTGAAGAATCACAGTTAAATATCTCATATGGCTGATTTTTTGTATTCGCTATCTTCATGATTTAAATAATTTAGCTGCATTTATTTATAATATTCCGTTATCGTGAAACTAACAGTAGGAAGTCCTACAGAAGCTCCCCCAATCTGCAAGGGGGGCACCCTCTTATGGTACAGGTCATTCGAACACCAAGAACATTTCAGGAGACCCGCTCATATGATCCTCTTCCTTCAGATCTTGAGAAAAAAAACCCTTAAAGGCTTTGTTTTCTACGGCTGCTCTCAAACTTTATCTTATCATTCCAAAGTTCTTCTTGCATTTAGAATGTTCCCGTGTCATACAGCGATTAGATAGACGCCATATTGTCGTTGGTGTTTGAGAAACTGTGAGCTGTTTGGTCCGAGGACAGATGTAGACCTTCCACGTAGATGAAAGGTGAGCGACTAACTTATCATTTTCGTGTCTGTAATTAGATTGTTAGATGTTCGCCCACTTACCAAGGATTTACTCTGAGGTGTTAGGATGGCGGACTTGCATCCAAACCTGGTCTGGCCACACCCAAATAATACAAGTAGGCCAGCAGCACCTTTACTTCTATGCCGACGTTCATAGAAAAGTGTGAGGATGGATTCTAAAATCATATTTTCGGATGATTTTTTAAAATATGATTCTTGCAAACAACCCTTTGCGCATTTTGCGGGCAATTCAAATTTTAAAAAAATGGAATTAGTGTCAAAATTAGACTTTCGGAATCAAATAACTTTAAAAAAATTGGAAGGGATGTTTTGAGTGGGGTGTCGATTCAGAGAATTTGTTGAATTTTGAAACCTAATTTTTACAGATAACCTTTAGTAAATCCCACACTCCCCCAGAAGTAATGAATATTTTTTTTACAAAAAATATATACAGGATGTCTACAAATGATTGAAGCGGTTTCATGTATTATTGAACGTATCACGAAGTAACTTTGCAGTTTTGTAGATAAACTAAACAAGTTTTGTGACACATTAAAGTTGTGGGGGTTTTCTGTTCCCCGTGGCGCCGTTGAGCATATTAGTGACTTTCCGAAACTCAATGTTTTCTTGTGCACTCTCAAATTTTAGAGTTTAGGCCCCTTCTTCTTCATCGAACAACCATTACAGAAAATGAGCATCTTGGCATATTAGAAAATTGGCTCATGCCACAGTTGGAGAGAGACAGTGAGAACTTAATCCACCAGTTGGATAGTGCTTCGCCCCAGTTCCATCACGATGTCCACGAATTCTTAACCACCAGAGTGTCAAACCGTGTGTGTGTGTGTGTGTGGAAATGATGAGCAACAACTGTTGTTATGGCATCCTCGCTCCCCTGACTTAACTCCGTGTGACTTTCTTGCGTGCGGGGTTATGTGAAGGATCTAGTGTTTGTGCCTCCATTACCGAGTGACCTAGCAGAACTGCGGGCTCGTATGATCAGTGCTTTTGATCGAATTAATTAGGGACATGCTGCATCGCGTTTGAGAAGAACTTGATTATAACGCTTATGTCTGCAGAATCACGAAGAGGGGGCATATCGAACACTTGTCACGTGTCACAAAACTTGTTGAGTTTCTCTACAAAACTGTGCAGTTACTTCACGATATGTTCAATAATACACGTACAGTAACAACGTGAAACCACTTCAGTCATTTGTAGCCACCTTGTGTAATTATCTTCAAACAGGTTGGATTGATTTAAATCAAGTTGATTTAAATCACGAATTAAATCGCGATTTAAATCAGCTGATTTTTTGAATGTACATAAGGATTTTGTAGATATCAGAAACACTTTTGGTGAAAGTACATTACTCTCGCAATTATTTAATGGTGATTATTTGGTTCTAAGATAGGAAAATAAAGGAAATAAAATATATATGTACTGATGGTGTGAAGCTCATACGAAAGGCAATGTAAACGCAAGATTTCTCTTGATTTAAAATTCAATCATTTTATGTGCAAAAATAGCAAACATTTTGTGTAGAAAAATATACAAAATACTAATAATGTTAAACCATAAATAGTGTCAATATCATTAAACTGTAAATAAACATGGCAGCTGATATTTTTAGAACTATCATGAAAAGAATCTCCAAAATTCAGGTACAAATACTATAAAAAATATTTAAGTTAATTTTTTAAGTTACAATTATAGAGTACATCCAGAATATTTTAGTTTCGATGGGAGAAAAGTTACTGAAATCATTATTAGTTTCATTATCAAACTGAACAAACTGAACAAACATTTCCATAGTAGTTACAGTATCAGAAACAGAAAATTGTATATTTACATATATATTTTATTCGCTTTAATCAAACTGTTCAAATACTTTACAGGGCCATCTACAAGAAAAAGCCTTTCTATAAGAAAACATATATCTATGTCCATTGTGCCAAAAACCATGAACCAATTTTAAGCATGTTTTTTTTTTAAAATCGATTTAAATAAAGAAAATCCGATTTATATTAAAAAAATGAGCAGAAATGATTCTTTAAATAAAAAATCATCATTTTTATCCACTCTGTTTTCAACTCGAGCCACATAGATTGTGTTGTTATAGAATTTTCCATTGTATGAAGAATAGAATTTGATACTTTTGAAATAAATTTATTTCCTTTACGCCTACCTACTTAATGTGCAACGTTCCAGCACTCAATAAGTACAAAGTTAAGGCAAAGATGAGACCAATGAGTAGAAATTAACAGCAGAGGGGGGATAGAGGCGTTTCCCTTGGTCCAAGGGACAGTCAATTGTATTATTGAAATAAATTACAATATTTACCCACTGCTTTTCGTCTTGTTCACTCAACATCTTACTTTGCAGATGGACAACAATCGAGGTTATGTTCACTACATAGTATGGGTTAAAGTGTTTCTAGTACGTGCAATGTTAGAGTTTCTACAGAAGTAGATCACACAAGTAACGCCCCTGAGGGAAAGGTATCAAAATAAGTCTAAAATGTATTGAAATGCGTTTGACACTTATCATTTTAATTCAGGAGCTCTCCTTCAGCCCTATTCTCCTTTGGGGTCACTTCATCACCGTCATTCTTAGCCAGGGGTGTCCAAAGACGAGATTCATGATGCTCCTGCGGGGGGATGGGTACACCTGCTGGTCGCTCATCAATTTCAAGCACCTCTAAAAATCTCAGTTTGAAAATAATAAATTCTCTCTCTAGGTTGTAATAGAAGTGGTATTTGTCTCGTAGAACACGACGTGAATGTCTAGTAATAAGCGATCATTCTGTTGCTTGCAAGTTCCCTCAAGGTGCTTACGTAGTGGCTCATGCGCAGGAACATCTCTTCGAATGGTAAACTCATTCCACTGGATTCCTCAAATGGATGCAGTGAGGAAGAGCTTCAGTATTCAACAACAGAGAAAGACTTGGCATAATATAAGACTTCAGGTAATAAAACAAACAAATAATTTAATTCGGTTTGTTTTGGTCATATATCAAAGTATAATGAAAATAAGAAACTAAACTCAGGATTTGCTACGACTCCCCAGTTAAATTCTGTACACCATAATTACACGAGGAACAGAATGTGTGAATACGAAAGTCAGGGACTGCAAAGAAATTGACTAGAGTAACAGTTACGGAGGGTGTTCGTTTTGAGATGTCGAAAAAAAAATATGCGAAAACGAAAACGTCGCACAAAATAATGCACTATATTAGTACTTATTGAAATGCAGAACCTTGGACACTTCTGCGTTGGAATGACCTACTGAAAGACAATCGAAGTAAGTCTTAGATGTCTGACCACAAAGCGCCTTGCGTATGGACAACCCAACCAACGGCTTGTATACCCATCACGGGTATACATCTCGGTAGACTGAGCAGTGAAGCCAAAGAAAAATACGAGATGAGCATTGTCGGAATTAGTAATGTCTCATGTTGTTTGTTTATTAAAGGTTCCCTTGGAACGAACTAACGGATTTGCTTTATGGTTTCACTCCGTGAATTGGTGCAATCTATATATTTTACTACCGGTCCCCGTGGCCGAGTGGCTAGCACAACGCGCTACAACGCCAGGGGTCCTGGGTTCGAATCGTGGCCTAGGCATGGATATTTGTATGCGTCCATTCATCAATTTCATCATATCATCACTCATCCCCATCTTCGCAAATTAGCCAACAGTGGCACAAGCAGCGAAGTAAAATAAAGCAAATCAATATTCTACTATTATATTAATACATTGCAGGAAAATAATACCATGAACAACACATACACACCCCTCTTCTCGCACACGCACGTGAAAACAAACACACAAAGAGATACGTAGATATTTTCAGCCAAAAATGCTGGCTCAACCAGGACTCGAATCCGGTTATCTGGCATACAGTGTCTGGTCGACCCTGTATATTTAGCTGAAAATTTCTACGTAGTACATCTCCTGCGTGTGCCTAATCTTCAACACAAAGATATGTTTCAACTTTCAAATGAATCTCCCAAGAACATTAAATGGAAAGCACGATATGTGTAAGATGCAATCTTCAACAGTAATAATGCATTTTTTTACATCGTGATTTCTGTAAATACCTACGTAGAGAATAAAACAACGAGAGGAATTAAGATGAATTTTGTTCTTCAGGTATTGAGGAAGCAAACTGATTGAATGTAAAAAGAGAACGTGGTATTATTGGTAGTGTTGGTTAGCGTATAGGGTTTTCAATTTTATAAAGAATATGGAAGACAGAATCAAGAAAATATGCACAAAAGAAGAGGAAAAAGAATGCAAAATGGAGATCCTATTGAAGCAGCTAGAAAAGAATGAGTACGGAAAGGAAGACAGACTTGTCGTAAACAGAAGAAGGAGAGGAAGAAGACAAAGGAAAAGAGAGGTAGTTTGGCATAAGGAGTATGGGGAAAGTCACAGAGACGATAAGCAAAATAGTTAGAAAAGCGGACAAAATAATTTACAGAAAGGGAGGCCGCAGCATTTTAAGGATAGCAAATAAGAGGAAGGAAGAAAACAGAGAGGAGAAAGAGGAGGGGATTATATATGAGGTTCAGTGCATGGAATGTGATAGTTTGCAGATGGGCGAAACGCAAAAGAGACTGAAAGACAGGTTGAAGCTACATAAGGATGACGTAAGACTAAAGAGGGAGAAAAATTCTATATTAAAGCACACAAAAGAAACGGGACACAATATAGAATGGGAAAAGGCTAGGATGATAGGGAGGGAGGAGAGAGGACTACTGAAGAAGTGGAAAGAGGGCAAGGAAATAGAGAAAGGAGTAGAGGGGCTGAAAATTAACAAAGAATGGAAAGAAGTGTTAAGAAGAGTGGAAATAATGAGAAGAAGGAAGGAGGAAAGAAGAAGGAAGAAAAAGAAGAGGAGGGAAGGAGTCCAGGAGATAAGGAATCAGTCCACATCCAGACCTTGAGGAATTGATAACGCACAGACTCTCACCAGGTACCTGTCAATCACCTGTCAGGTAGTGCCAATTACCTGTCATGAGGTTCCATACTCAGGAATTCCTGACAGGAAATGATAAGGACTGGTGCCTTCCTGTTGTTTTGTGTATGGACCCTGTTCTGGGAGTGTGTACTGTATACAAGATGCTGGTTGGATCTATCAATTTATTGTGAATCTTCTTCTAAAGAAGACCCAGTTAGAGGGTGGAAACGTTACGTTTTAGTGTATATTTTTATACAATAAATTTTGCCTTGGTCAGAATTTTAAGGGGTTTCATCAGTGACACCTAGGTTCGATCTCGACCCAAGAGCAATTTTTTGCCTTTCTATCAGTGAATAAGTGTGTAATTTTGATTTAGAGGCAATTTGATAAAAGGACACACATCAAATTTGATATTCTAATGTGTGCTTTCATTCCTCTAATAAGTCAACCATCACAAGAGCTTATAAAGGTTTTCTAGCGAAGCAAAGGATATCTTCTCGGTGGTCCGTCTCCACGACTCTCCACTCCCTTCCACCTGTCTGATTCTTTACTTTGTCTGTTAAAACAAATTGATGAACTACCATGAATCTAACGAAACCACACACTTTTAATTAGGACAAGAAACACACATCACATGGAAGATTCCAGGCTTGAGTTCTGATGTTTATTTTTGTATATCCATTTCTCACTTTCATCTAAACAACATTCCTCGCCATTTCCTCCATTAACCTAAGGAGAAACCAAAGCGAGAAACGTTTTAGTGTTGCATTTTTCTATATTTTCAGATTTCTAAAGACACAGAAGATTCCAGATAAGTACCAGTGAGAAGGAATCAACCTATGTATTCTATCAGAAGAGGTGTCATCCTGAACAGAAAGATCGTATGTTTGTTGGAGTTCAGATAAGGTAATTTTAATTCAATTAGATGATTTTTGGAATGTTTTACGTAATATCACGTTGGCAAGCAAAACTACAATAAAAAATTAGGAAGTCATTTCGGGGGAAACGTTACATGTCAGTTTCCATGAAGATGAAAAATCGTAATCATCCCCATCGGGAAATTGAAATTTAGAAAACAGTGATAAGAATAGCCTAATTTAATATCAACGTTAAGAGTACTTGATATATGGTGGGTAAACTCCTGAGTACATACAAATCGCTTGGTACAGTCATATAATACAATGTTCTGGACAGGATTTACAACTTCACAGCTAAATCTTAGAAAAGAGAAAATGAAACCAATGGGAAGTTATAACCTGAATGTAGTAGTATAAGAGGTACCAAAAGATAATTTTAAAACGCATAGTTTCTGAAAGTTGCAAACAATTTTTACAAGTTCACTTTCATACGCAGCTATTCTATGCAGTGTCGGTGATCCACTGAAGATCGCGCCACCAAAGGCTCCACGTTCGACTCCATGGTTGAGCATGTGTATTTTCATCATCAATTTCACATAATTATTATTTACTTTCATCATCACTATCAGCCAAAAATTGCAGAGAAGATTTAAAATGAGATTATAAGACAAATATAAAGTACCCTTGTATAATGCAACCTGCTTTCAATCGAACCTGAAGCTCCTTATTTGCAGGGAGAGAGCCAGTAGTTTTAGTATCTAGAAGACCAACACAATTTCTACAAGTCCCTTTAATCTTACTGGTCGCTGGTCGACAGCGTTTGAATGGAGGAACTTCTCACTTGCAGTAAGATGACGCTAGTATCTACATGATGAAAGTCTAAATACAAACAGACGTTGAGGAAAATCAAAATATTATGTTTCTTTTAAAAATAATAAGTCCTCGTTTAAATGCTATTCAAACACAAAACCTTTACATTTTAGTCAAGCTCAATACAACACCTAGCTAACACGATAAAAAATTGCTATTCATTTCTGAAGTACTTGGATTTATACATTACTATTTGTGCCTGATTGTATTTGTTTCTAATTTACCTTATGTAGATTTTTTACGTTATCGTTAGTGCCTGTATTGTAGTATTTACATGATTTTTCGTAACTCTTGTTAAAGACATATTAATTGTGACGGTGAAGATGAATAGTGAATAGGGGAAGTACATGAATCACCAGACATAGTGAAATGTCCATGCCTTACGTAGCATTTTAATCCTGCAATGTTGGCTTCGTTGGGCCCCTATGTTAAAGAGTCCAACATGGAAAGTGGCTACTAGTGGCTGTTGGTTATAACATTATTGCTTATGAATGTTTCTTTTTTACATTTCTCAACATATATTTGTTATCATTTAGGCTGAAGGGCAGAAGAAACAAGACATGTGGGACATTCGATGCTCTTGAAAACCTATCTCGTGAAAAAGGAATCTTGACACATTTGGAACCCTTCAAGATAGACAGTAATGGAAGAAAATATGAGTGAAGGAGAGGCATTGCAGAGGGAGAGGAGAGAAGGCTACAAGAAGGATCCTGGACTTTGCAGGGCACAAAAGGGCGGAGATTATCAAGTGAAGATAGCAGCATTGTTCGTGGCCTCAGCTTTGAAGAGAGAGAACGCTCGCTACAATCTTTCGGTTGAAGATAAATCTGCAGGGAAGTTTGATGACGTTGTCTTCAAAGTTTTTCAACAGAAGCAAAGCATACAGTGGTGCCTTCAAGCTAAGCACAAGGAAGTAGAAACGAAAATCACTTTCGAAAATCTCCTTTTCGACCAGAGGGGAGATTTCTACCTGAGAAAGTATTTCCAGTCCTTCCTAGAGTTTAGAGAAAGAAAATGTTCTAGAGGGGCAGATGTGGAAAGATACATCATATACACCCCAGCAGTGCTTGATTTTGATGCCAATGAGAAGGGTGAAGTTCTTAAGAAGATAACGTCGGGGAGGAATTCCTTGATACTCAAAAAGGTAGAGGAAGACTATAACCTCCTCGAAGCGAGTGAACACTCTTTGTTTGAGTTGCTACCAAATGATTTTATTAGAGACAGATTGTGGAACTCAACTGAAGTAGATGCCTTTCTGAAGCATTTGAGGTTTGCTGTAGGACAGCCAACTGAGAGTCAGCTGGACGGCATTTTGGAGGACAAATTGAAGGAAGCAAATACAGGAATCCAACCTAAAAAGCTGAAGGACAACCTGTGTACTTTCCTAGGTAGATGGTTTAGAGAATACAAGACTGTAGGTAACTATTTTACAGAAATTGATCTTGCTATGATTATATTGGAAATGCTTTCAAATGCTTCGAAAGAAAAATTGATGTTGAATAATGTTACATTCTCAGAGTATGATGATCTTGATAGACTTTTTGGAGAGAGTGAAACTGTTTTTTACACGGTTCCTCGTTCCCTAAAGCTTTGTTGCACCAAATTCCTTACATATCCAAAGGATTCCACAGACTTGTTTCTCTTGCAGCTCCAGACTTTGATTAAAGTAAAGAACATTCTTATCCCTTTCCTTCCTTTGAATGGACCTGCACTAACAATTGTTACAGTCGAAGAAAGAGACAATGTAGCAGAGGGGAAAAAAGCCTTGGAGTCTTTGATAGGAAGGATGCAAAATCCAAGTGGTAGCAATGTCTCAAAGTTAATTCTCGTTCTTATCGATGAGAATATGACAGACATTATGGAAATAGACAAGGTACTTCCCTGGAATGATGGAACTTATTCATTCACAGGTCTATCTTCTGAAACGAAGCGTTTCGTAGTTGAAAGGAGTATAATATTCCATGGAAATTCTATGCCATTCAAGAAAATGTGCGGATATACATTTCCAACTTTAAGCTCGCGTCATATCGAGATATTATTATCAGGGCCAGAAGTAGTTATAGGCAAGCGTGTTCCTACCACAGAGGCCAGTGTGAGTTCATTTGTTCCAAGGACATTTTATCTTGAATGTTTCTTACGTGAGGAATGTCTAGATAAATTAAGAGAGGATGAATATGTTGTGATTACATTTGAAGGAACGAACCACCAGTCCTCATTGGATAGGTATAAAGAGAAAAATAATATATTCCTTGTGAGTCGTAAGGAAGAATTGTGTGAAACATTTAACGAACTGTGTCTCTCGAATCCAGGGGAAAACTTCCACGTCATTAAGAGTTATATCCAATTCGGTCGTCATCGTTTTCAGTGGCTTGGGTCTCACGGTCCCATGGGTACATTGAGATCGTATATAGACAAGAGTGAGAACATGTACAAGAAAGAAATTAACCCGAGGCCAATTGCTGTATTAGCAGCTGAGCCTGGAATGGGGAAGACCACTCAGCTGCTTCACATAGCCGAAGAAGAAAAGAAGCTGCATACAGACCAATGGGTTGTCTTCCTACGTTTGAAAGATGTTGCATGGAAACTGCTCAAACTAAATCCAGAATGGAACATTTTTCAAATGTCCAGGAGCATCAGCGAAATATTCTTGGGTGATGATTCCTCATTTGCAAAGTTGCTATTTCAACACAGTCTTGAAGAAACAGGAAAGTTTATCCTCCTCTTGGATGGATACGACGAGATTGCATCAAGAGAAGAAAGAGAGAAAGTACTTCTAGTTCTTCAGAAGCTCAAGGAGCACTCACGTGGACAAGTGATAATAACCACGAGACTCCATTTCAAAGAGGAGTTGGAGGAGGCGACTTCAACCTTTGCTTATCGCTTGCAACCAATGGACGCCACTGAACAGGAGAAGCTGCTGGCAGAGATTTGGATTAAGAATCTGAATATTTCTTCCAACGAAGAGAAATCAGAACGCGTGTATGTATTTGCACGAGAGCTCATGAAGCATTTTTCTGCGAAAGTTGAAGGAAGGATAGGGAGCCTCATTGGGATTCCCCTGCAAGTAACCTTGCTCGCGGAGGTGGGTGAAGAAACCTGCGCGTTATTTTGCGACCAGCAAGAAACAGAAAATTATTCGGTGGAACTTCCCTTCACAAACCTACTTTTACTTTACGCAAAATTTGAAGACATGAAGTACGAGAAATTCGTGACGAGTGAGGCAATTCCTGGCTCAGGTTATCACAAGTACCTCAATGGTATTGTTTGGGAAGAGCACAGAAGTGTGTGCACACAGAGAGCCCTTGACGAGCTACTCCCAGACAATTCATTCCGTTGTGACTGCTGCCTAAGTAGATCAGTAAGCAATCCGATCTTTCTCGATGAGCAATTTATTCTTAAGATTGGGATTTTGCATAAATCCGAGGAAACCAACATGTCCTTCATTCACAGAACTTTTGCGGAATATTTCTTCGCTTTACACATTGCACAGCTTACAACAAACAAAACACCTTGCAAGAAATTTATGGGATTTCTGAAGACATATTTTTATTGGAAGGAATATGAGCTCATAAGAATATTTGTGGATAATGCGTTAGCTAAGAGCAGAATTCACATTGCTGCTCTTACAAATGACGTTGATGCCCTTCGAGAGGAATTAGAAAACGGAGCAGATATTAACGAAAGAGATGCTCTTGGAAGAACTGCTCTTCACTTAGCAGCAGCCTATAAGTGCGGTGAGGCATTTGAGCTTCTGGTCATCCGAGGAGGATGTGATCTACGGGTGGAAGAAAATGTTGCAAATTTTACACCATGTAAACTAGCTCTGGAACTATGTAATCTGGAAACTTCTGGCGAAAATTTGAATTACTGGTTTCTTTTATGCCTGTGTAAGAAAGGGAGAGCAAGAGATCTTCAACATATTTTGAAGGACACCCTGTTATACTCGAACATTAAATCAGATACTTTACTTCGAACAGCTTTAGATAATGGTGATGTTGAAATGATCAGAGTTATTCTACACTACGCTGAACGTCATGATATTAAACTTTGGGAATGTTTTCCTCTTAATTGGAGGCAAACTACGTCTATATCACCGAGTCAGAGACTCTGCTTGCAATATATATTGGAGTTTGAAATTAGTAGAAAAGAATTCTATTCTGTAGGGAGAATTCTTTCAGAGGTCAGTCGGGAACACATCAATCCCATATTTTCGGCAAAGGTAGATTCTTTGATTAACGGAAAAGTTTCACTGAAGGAGGTAGTGCTTTTAGCTATCTTATCACAGTGTGATAATTTAACGGCGATAGCATTTCATAAAATAACAGAGATCACCAAGGACCTTCCTTCTTATATTCTACAACCTTTTCAGTCTTATGAGACGTGGGTTCATTTTGCAGGAGCAAACGATTTAGATAAATCGGTGAGACGCCTCTGTAGTAGGCTGCAGGAAGAGAAACCAGATATTTTCCCAGATCTCTTCCCAAGGAATGTTCAAGAGGTGTCACTGATTCATCTCGCAACCCTAAGTGGCAGCTGTAGCCTGTTGCACTATTTCATTGACTTCATCAGAGAGAACAAAGGAAACGCCGCACTCTACCTCTGTCAACAAGATCATCTTGGATATACACATCTGCATCATGCTGTCCAATTCTCTAAACTTGGATCAATTCAATTAATTGTTGAGGGAATAAAAACTGAACAAACGCCAATTTTTGAGACCTCGTTGTTGAACTGTTTTGAATGTGACCACAAAGGAAGATTTTTCGACTTCTTGTTTGAGAAAATCATGGCTCATGGAAATAATCTCTTGGCTTCTATTTTGCGGTGGGACTCCTGGAAATGCAATTGCCTAGACTACTTGAAACAAGAACATCATGGTGAAGATTGTTCGTGCTCAAGGAAAATAGATGGTATGTGTGCTTTGCAATGGCTAAAGAAGCAAATGGAGGAGGAAATAGGAAAGGTGTTGCAAGCGACATCAACAACATATAAGGTAAATGATTTTATGCAATATTTGTTGCATAAAGAGAAACAAGTTGAAAAGACTTCACAAGAAAAGAAAATAACATTTGTCAGAAAGATACTCAATCGGTTCTCCAAAAATATCTGATTGAGATTTACAACAGTTTTACAAGTAAATATACAAATGTGTACAGTAGATTTTGAGGGTAGAGCATTCTACATACTTCATACGCACCACACAAATGAAAAATTATTTTGTACGATTGACCGAATGTACGTACACTGGAGAAAATGAAGCAAAATGAGCGATGTGTTTGTGGACATCGTAGACATATTTTATTTACTATATTGTGCATTCCAAATCCTGTCTCATTATTTTAAGATTTATGAAATCTTCAGTCTCAGATCATACAGACACAACAGAATGTTATTATTCTGATAAGAATATACTACTTCAGTGAAGTTTTCTGTTGGAAATAAAACAACGATACATTTTAATCCTTCTGGTTTTTACATAACTGTTATTCCTACATATAATACACAACCTTATGTAACAGTACGTGATTTTAATGAGCTCATTTTGGGCTCCTTTGAAATAGTAAGAAATGTACAATCGTATCAGACATTACGAGGTTCCAACACTAAATCTGGGAACAAATATTGAAATGTAGTTTTAGTAAACTAGACTCTAGAGTAAAAGACAGAACCGTTCAATTTTAGGAAATGAATTCTGGTAAATTATGCATAAATTTGGCGAGATCTGAATAAAACACAAGAATTGTGTGAATAAAACAACAATGATAGGTTCAGTGAGTGGCGTTTCGTCGTTTCAATGTCTCCTACTCTTGAAAAATTTTGTTACCCTTTCAGAGAGGATTTATTGATACACTTCACGAAAGCTCGTAGCACTCGCAGACGGCACCGAAATACCAACCTTCGTTACTCCAACTCTTCAATAGAATTTTCCGTGGTGATCAGAGGATTTATGCAAATAAATTACGTGATGACATCAGGCAAGGTTTACACTAGTCACATTTCTGGAAGAGATTAGGAAAATACATCAAATTCTGCTCATAACTGGGAAATACTAGAATTAATAAATTATATGCTGTTTGAGTTTGATATTAGTAGAGATTCGGCGTCCATTCCATGCGAGGAGGTGGAACGTTTTCCCAGTGTGTCGCGGCTTCTCTGGCTACAGAAGTAGACTGTGCTTATTAATTGTTAATTCTTCTTGTGGCTTTATGGAAGTGGAATTACATATTCTTCTTACACCATCTTGGTGGGTTGTCCTAAATGATCTCACAAGAAATGGAGGATGGATTAATCAAATTTCCTTTCAGTTGTTTGAGAAGCACAGCATACAATTGCTGAAAATTATTTCAAAACTTTGCGATACACCACATACGATAATTCGAGCAGAGCTGAAAGTGGTTGATTTTTTTAGTGTATCGATAAGGTTATATTTTTAACTCGATCCTAATTTAGTTTTGATTCAGTGAACCATGTTACAATTTCTGTAAATGAAATATAATCGGAAATTTGAGCAAATTCCTAAAACGATGAGCTTGGTTATCTCTCCTGAGAGTTAAAGGTCAGATGTCCCATTAAAAAAGAATTTCCTCACATGGCCAATATATTATTTAAAGTAAACCAAAATAGTTTTAGAGTGGCGTATTACTGTCATAAATGAAAAGTAGTGTTTTTGTTAAATGGAGAGAAGAAATATTTTAAAATCATTACACGACATTTAAACCTAAGAGAAACCCTTAAAAATTATCATAAAAAATTAATTTTTAAATTTGAATTTTGAATTTAAAACTTAGGCTATTTTGCACCAGACACATTATACGGGGTCCAGCCCCTTACCATGACTAAAATAGCATAATTGCAATGTCGTGTTATTAAAATATTAAAATATTCTTACTTTCGTTAAAAGCTGAGGCTATAAAGGGGCACTCAACATACACAAAATTTTACTGGCCATAGTGCCAGTCGCCAGAGCCTCGTTAGTCTGCAAAATGCAGTCCAGGGTGTACTACGTGAAAGTGAGGTTGACTTTTGGGCGCCTACGTGGAAGGTACACCCCAACTAATTTTTAAAGAATAAAACACAAAACGTTTCCTAAATAGACTTTTTCATAATCCCCTCAGGGCTATTCATAATTATTTATCTCATAAATATTACACCTCTCATCATGAATCGTGATTGTTTCGTGCATGCTTCTCTTTCTGTTTTCCCAGCATCCCATTCTGTCGTGCTCGTTGAAAAGAAGACATGGCCGTGAAATCTTAAGAAGCCATTTCTTTGTACGTTTCTTGCAACATTTAGCATGAAACAAGGATAAATTAGCAAAATTGAAAAAGTACAACTGCAAATAAAAAGTAGGCATTTTACTCCTGGGATAGAAAATTGATGCAACTTACCTTCTGCATCAATTTTTGCAAAACATGAACGACACGACAAATCAGATTTCCGCACGATAACTTTCAGGCTGCACCAGAGAACAACGAATAACTAATAGCCTATTCTAGCAGAAACTCCCTGAATTAGAGTATGTGGTCCATTTCACCTCGGATGACCGAACCTAAATCTGAAAACATTGAGTTTTACACTATTTTCTTTTCCTGATGTATACTCTACGATTGTTTTCCCTCACTACTAACTTCGAATAGCGTTCAAAAGGAGACTTCAAAATTTCCTTCCTGAAAAATTGTATCCTACTTCTGAAACCACTTGTACGAAAATGTCATTTTGCACAATTTTACCAAAAACATTAAATAAAATTAAGATATTTTTGTTGAGCACCAAGGATGAAAAAATCCAAGGATAAAATGCATTTTCCATTTATCCATTTCATACAATATATTAAATATAAATCTGTAAATACTGTCGATATAGAGAAGGTTAATATTTGCTTCTCTGAAATGATTTAGACCACATCATCGGACGCTAACATGGTTGAGATTGTGTGATTGTCCACGATTTGGCATTATTATCCATCTTCCTTAATGAAACCATCAAAGTATTTTCCAGTGTACGGAACTACACAGCTTTC
This sequence comes from Lepisma saccharinum, assembly GCF_977018435.1. Classification (NCBI taxonomy): domain Eukaryota; kingdom Metazoa; phylum Arthropoda; class Insecta; order Zygentoma; family Lepismatidae; genus Lepisma; species Lepisma saccharinum. Next base: position 47,162,696 of record NC_139256.1, read on the forward strand.
ACTATAATGTGAAATAGGTATGTGAAGTTTTGACTACAGATTTCTCTCACTCCAATTCTGATTAATCGAACAGCACACCACAACGTGGGTCATTATATATTTCCAACTTACTCTCGAGTTCCTCAACTAAAAATAAATTGACTGCGAGACAAAAACTCCTCTCCGATAACACATTATATGCATAGTATCCGTAAGTTGAAATTCCATCATAATAATAATTTGAATTCTTCAAGTAGTAGCTACAAATATAATTTTTCATACATATTTTCTTAGCAAAATATGAAGTTCCTCACTTCACAAGGATAACATATACACAGTATTTCACAAGAGTTTTTAGTTCGAGCTAGTCGTAGGCCTAATATGAATATAAACGTCACTTCATTACTTAGTTTAAAAAAGTGCCAGGCAATCAAAATTCGAGGGTATGCCTGAAATTATTTGTAGTATCTCATGTATCAAGGGAGTTTTTTAAGTAAAATGAAGGATACATACCACATGCTTTGGTCAATTCAGAGTAGTAGAAACGTAATTATACTGTATGTTGCAACTGAAACCGTAGCCTCGAAGGCCGAAGTCGTTTAGTGATCCACTCATACACTCGGTACCAAACATTTCAAGTTCGAGTAGATATCTGAGCATGGCTGTTTTTTTTTGTAAGTATCCCTTCATAGATTTAATATGAGCATCATTCATCTTCATCGTCGAGATTATCTACAAGTGGCAGAAAAGCGATATAAAACATGAATAATACAAAAGTATAACAAACAAAAGAGGATAAAAGGATGAACTGAGTTAATGATAGGAAGTTCTATAAAATTACTGTTTCTTGAATAATCTTGTCATGGACGTCCGCAGGATTTTTTCCAGGGAGGGGAAAGGAAGGTATTTTTTTCCAGGGGGGGACCAAACAAGGCACATTTTCTCCAAAAAGTGTTGTTCTCTAAAAAAAACATTGCTTAAATTTGAATTTATGATGTTCATGCAATAATTAGCACATATTATTGTGGCTAAAATGAAATTATATGTGTGAAATACATCATTTTTGGTTGACTTTCATTTTCCAGGGGGGGCACGGCCCCCCCCTTGCCCCATCCCTTCCGGACGCCCATGAATCTTGTCCTTTGTTCCGATTGTATTTCTCAGTCACACGTTGCTCAATGTCCATGTCGACTGCCGTTCTTGCGTTCTTGAAAATTACTTTCTTGTCTGTCTATAACCTTCTTTCAAACGTGGTAGATAGGCGGGCGTTCTGTCTGGTTCTACACCAAAAAGTTTAATGCACCTCCTGTCCAAGAAGACAAGAATTACTGAAAGTAATTTTCAAAATTGTAAGCGGATGAGGGCCCTTGTAAATGATAAAATATACTGTCCTTTTATTCGCTTAGTTTTGAGAATCACTTTCCATATAATTCTTGCCTTCTTAAGAGTCCAATGGCCCTGTCTAGCTACAGACCAGTTGCATAAACGCGGTTTCGTTTGTTTCGTACAACGATTCCATCTAACATTTCGTTTCTACATATTTTCTACTTGCCAAAAGTGCCTTTCGTATCGCCCCAAGGCGTTGTCTACTCGGATGCTTCGTGATCGAAGGTCACGTATACAAAGTTTCAGGATTCAGATTTTCCGATTTTGCGTGGTACTGCTGCTATCAGTTCGGTTCGCGTTCTCAAGGTCGCGCAACAAGCAATTATTTTTCGTCTTCCGATAGGAGAAAGCTTGCCTCTCGCTTAGGTGGACGAACGCGTGGCACGGATGATTTTTTGGCTCGACCATGGTTGGTCCTTTATGTTTCGTCCGTCAGCAACTTAATCTAAGCACGAATCATTCTCATCGCCAAACAACTGTATTTTTTTAAAAAAAATTATGTAACACATGTAAACAGAGAGAGAGAGAGAGAGAGAGAGAGAGATAGATAGATATATAGATAGGTAGATAGATAGATAGATAGATAGATAGATAGATAGACAGATATAAACGTTTTCCCTCAACAAACATTTGCTTTGCTATCGTATAAAGTGAACGAACGTACATGTTAAAATTCATCTTGCATAAATAATCAAATTATAACAAATTCACATAAAGCGATTAAGTATGCACAAAAGAAATATATTTGTGATAAATACATAGTTAATAAGTAAATTCCAATAACCAGAACTTATGTCACGCCGAATCTTGTTTACAAATGTTTTCAAACGTTTTGTTTTACAATTTATTTTTTTCACTGGCATCCAAAACGAAAATACGTATTATAACTTAGTGACTTTCAAGGGGTCAAAGTACTGTAATGTTAGTATGCTGCCGATCATAATTATGAGGCTTCTTCGAAAACTCCTTCGATAACGGTATTTGCTATTCGTAACGGATATCAGTATCACTTTTTCGAAACAGACTTTTGTGGAGGAAAAGAACTGTAACGTTACAAAAGTAACGAGCAAAATTATACGAGAGACCTATGTTATTCTCTCCGGAACACGGCATCGGACACGGTATTGCACATCGGAACGTCTGTATGATACCAGCTATAAATAACGTTGTTGCTTTGAAAAAAGGAGTGTAATGTTTTTACAGTCGTGACCTCAATTAAGTTACTGGTTAATTGTAACGTTACTATCACTTTCCACATACACTAAAGTTACTAGTCAATACGTGACGAACCTCTTTCTTACCCTGTAACGTTACTGGTTGCCGGCAATGGATGTAACGTTAAAGCGTCACCTAACGACCTACTGCTTTACAAATCAGTTATGGTTCGGTACCGTTATGCACACCTGTAACGTAATGTTTATATACCTGAGGTAACGTTTCTGTTCACGAAAAAAGTTATTCTGTTTCTGGTTGTAACGTAACGGAAACCGTAATTGAAAATACCGCTTCATTTCGTTACGTTACGACTCCCTGATTGAAACTACATGAGAAAGTAGTATGGTTTGACCTATTACTGGGACGAGAAATGATGAACCCCCCTCAGGCAGATTTGCCTACACTTAAAACTAGCTCAACATGCCTATATGAGCTTTTTGCTCAAGTGTGGTACCCTGTCTAATCCAAGACTTCTGTAAAAATGCCCTCAGGAATTTCCTGTGAAATGATGAGCCCCCTGAGATTGATTTGACTACACTTGCAAAAGCCACATCTGTGAGATTGTTGTCCATAAGCTTGTCAAAAATATGCCCTTCTTGATATTTTTTTTGCCCACACCTAAAACTAAGCCACACACACTCACACCCACACACCCATCTACACCCACCCACACCCACACACACACACACACACATATTTACTTCCGGTTTAAGTTCAATTGGATACCAGGTTCAATTTGTTTATCTAATATTAAAACAATGCATTGTGCAGAAATCTTCTAGAATTGCTCTGTGACTCTCTCATTTCTTACATCATAAACATATGATTTTTCACCTATAAGAATAACACTACATATAGTGTCATCAGGGAGTGTATCGTGGAATTCACAGATAATTTTAATGTTTGTCCTGTCATTAACCACAACTTGTTTCCTTTTTGAAGTGTTGATGACAAACATGGGTCTCTGTGCTTTGAATTCATCTGGTGTGTAATACATGTCAGTATTGCCAGTAGTGACCCTTTTGTATGCTGTAAATGCTTCATATAATTTAAGGAAATCATCCTTGGACATGTCTAAATTATAATTTTCTCTAGGAAATACCTCATTTCTGCCATTTTTAAGATATATGTTTTTGATGTTCCAGCTATCAAATTTAGTTGAATTTTTTTCCTGATTATTGTGTCTTCCAGTCTGAAACAGTACCACCACAAAATCCGGCATGTCATATTGTATACTGGAGAATGAATTTGTAGCATCAAACTCATAATAAGTACCAGCGGCAGGCTTCTGTACACATTGATATGTATAAAATTGTAAAGGAATCTGTGGATTTTTTATTATATCTGCTTTGTAATTAAGAGCATAACTGGCTTCATATTCAACAACCGGGATTCTTAGCTCCATAGTCTGAATAATGCATTTGCCCTCATCAGGTAGGGTATTAGGCATAGCTTCCCCTGTAGAGTTTATTGCACTGTACCTCATCAAAGCATTATTATCATTGGCAGCTCTTCTAAATGTAATTCTTAAACCACCCTTCCACATAATATCTTTGTAATCTGAGAAGAATCCTGGCAACAGGCGCATAGGGAACAGCACTGTGTGGCTCTTAGATATAATTTTATCACCAGCCTCAAATCCACCTATTTTGTAGTAAGAAGCCTCGGTTTTGGATAATTTTAGTGTGGCCAAAGCTGTGGAGGTAATGCCGGGATAAACCACTCTGTTTATAACAACACCATGTTTTCTGATCTCAATTTCAGAGAACAGATGCGGCACAAAATTGTCCACCAATCTTATATTTGAATTTGCCGGATAATCTGTTCCATCGAGCTTTACAACATCAAATTTGATGTATAGATCTGCTCTGTGGGGGTGTATAAAGCCATCCCCTACATCAAGATCAACCTCAATTTCTGTGTTGGGTTGATTTAAATTTGCAAATGTCCTCCTGTTTGGGGGGAATAATTGTAGCTCATAACTCTCAATATTTTCCATTTTTTTTGTATGTATTTTTATTTAAATATTAATCTCTATGATAGCAGTTGTTGTGGCTCCAGCAAAATCAACTAATTCTTCTTTTTTATTAGTGACCATCAATTCAATGTTATCTATTCTATTATGGCACACAGGAAAATATAATGTTGGGTATGGAGTGTAGATGATGGGCTCCATAAATTCAGAATTAGGTTTGAATGTTCCAATGATGCCAGTTTGTTTGTGAGTGCCTATGCCATTTGATTTGGTGATCATACCCTCGGCCACATTGCAGTGAATATTTAGAGTCTCTATGGCTAAGAATTTGGGTATATTAATAGCAGTGTGTTTGATGGCTGGTTCAAGTTTTGTGTTGTTCTCAAAGCCTAACAGCTCTCCTATAGTACCCAGATCCACTGTTTCTGTAGCAGATACAATCTCTACTCTGTGAGTGACAGAATTTTGAGTTAATACTATACCTCTGGGTAATTGAGCATTTAGAGTAGATAGATTACATTGCCCTGGAGTGATGACAATTTTTTGATCCCCTACTGCAATTTTGTTGTTGTGGTGTGTAATATTAGGGATCAAGTACATGCCATAAAATGCTCTGAGAGCTATTGTTTTGGGATACACTATATCATCATGTAATTTGAGTTTCAATATTGAATTTTGGCTGGTGAGATGGAATACCCCAATGATGTTTCAGATACCACAGGGCCTTTTGAAAATTTTCAATTGATGGTTTATTTATTTGAGACATATATCTGAGAACAGATAAACACAAATGTCCACAATTAACATCTTTGAAGTTTTGAACACGGGCATTATTGTAATAAAGATTAGCTGATTTTAGATATTTTATTAAATTTTCAGGTGGAACACCTCCAAATGAATCAAACACAAATGCCTCATTGTTTAAATATTTAAGATAACAGATCCAGCGAGTGCCCTGATTTTTGTACTTATCCAAATTAACAATGCCACACTCTTTGTTGAGTGGTTGTTCTGGTAAAGAATCAGACATGTACACACCTCTAAAATTTTTGATGCCCAGTGGCTTGATTAAAGCTTCAATATCTTGGTTTGTAAGCGGCTCATGTTTTTTTTAAACTTATTCATGGCTCTCTTAACACTTTGCCTTGTTTCTCCATGGCCAGTTTATGGCGCTTTATTTAATCTAATTCTGCCCTATTTTTCTTGGCATCTATTACTGTTTTTGCTATGGCAGCTGATCCCCCAGCCAAGCTCCCCATAGCCCCAAGTGCTGCTAAGATGGCCGGGATAGTAAATATAAATCCACCCACATGTGATTTTTTCCTGGATTGCTGTAATTTTTTTAATTGGGGGGTACTAAGCAACAATTTCATACCATGGCCCTTGGCAATACAAGAGCTTTTTTTCTTGCGCTGCTTTTTGGTTAAAAGACTATCAATAGTTTTAAGAGATTTAAGACCCGCATAAGGTATTTGATACATAACACCCTTGGCCTTCATTCTAGGTTTATTATATACATATTCACAACCCCCACCCCAGTTTTTGTTTGGTGTTCATAGCTATGGTGGTTCCCAATGCTGCTATTCTCTCACTCAAAGAAGCATCTTTGCTTACAAATCTAACAAATGCAGCCTCTTCTAATTTCTTGTCTGCAACATGTCGCCTATCAAGATCAGAATGTGTGTTGTATGCTATGTCATGGTCTCTACAAGCAGCATCTAGGGGATTAACACCAGGATCACCTCTGTTTAATCTATGGTCCAATTTTGTACCGGTACCACAATACTGATAGCCTGGAATGTGTAGTTCAAATGGCAGCTTGTTTATAATGTCATTAACCAACCCCCGACCCTCAGAAATATTCCAAAATTTAGGTGGTAGAGTATTAATAATTTTTATAAGATATCCAATCCCCTTAGTGTCATTCACTATAAAATTAGACAATTTTGTGCTTATCATGTCCATAATTCCAACCTTTTCATTGTAAAAATTGTGGTTGCCAGCATTTTCCTCCCCAGCTATCACCAATAACCTATCTACAAGTTTCCTGACATCATCAACCCACACAAATTCTTTAGGCAGGGTGTTGTATTGTTTGATTCCACTGCCTGTCTTAATTTGTGACCATATGGGCTTGATTAAGTTGTTGTATTTTGCTCCACTGCTAGACTTGACTCTTTTTTGTGTGGGATCATTGTTCTGGTATAGAGCATCTGATTTTATTAATATTTCTTTGTAGTGCTCATAGTCTTGATCTGTATAGCTGCCAGGCCTTTTCCTAGTCATCAGTTCCCACAACCCAGGTGTGCCAGGATATTTAACAAAACCACCTTTTTCTCCAAGATGAGATTCTGAATATACAATGAGATCATCTCCCATAAATGTTACTCTGAAATTGCCAATTCTATGTATGATGCTACCATCACGCTCTGTGTCGGCATATAAGCCAGAGACCTCATCTTTATTGTCTTTAGGTGTGCTTAAATATTTTTGAGCAAGAAGACCCAATTCAATAGGATCCTGAGTAGCTTCAATTCTTCGAGGAGCAACAGGACTAGGTGTATGAATACTTGAAAGTGGGGTGATTGGATAATCTAATATGTTCCTAGCAGCTACAGGTACAAGCTCTGTGATCAAATTTTGATTTTGCTCTGTAACAGTTTTGATATTTTTACCTAATTCACTAATAGCATCAATAATAGGCTGTTCTGTTTGTTTGTGTTGTTCATAAATTCCTCGGTTCTCTGATTTCCATCCCTTAAATCTTTTTACAAGATAATCTCTTAATTTAAGATCATCAATGATTGGCCTTTTCATGGTTATTTATATATGTTTCAATGTCTAGAAAATTGTTAATTTTATTTCTCTATTTACCACTATTGGGATTTCTTGTCATATCAATTGTGACAAACCCATAGCTGTCCTGGTTCCAGCACCTACTGCAAAACTTGGAAAAATCATTGTAGCTCAAGTCCCCACCTACATATTCATCATGTATGTGTTTGAGGTTGGTATGATCTTGATGAAACACACATATAAAATTGCTGTTGTCTCGGATCAGCTGCTTCGGTATTTTAGAAAAAGTCTGTGCCAGGTAGAAGCAATCAATGTTTTTGTGTCGGCCCTGTGTAAAGAAATTTCTAACCTTGATTTGATTATCCAGTATAATGTCATCAAACACAACAACAGAATTATCGAGACATTCATGGAGTGGCTTAACATCAGATTCAAAAGTGGCAATATCCAATCCATCATATAGCTTCATCAGCTGCTGATATTTTAATTGTTCTAAGCTCTTAGAGAAGACATACAAGTGCCTGTTTTTCCAGTCTAACCAGTTGGGTGCCAATAAAAAATTATCAATCATTAGTGTAGTTTTACCAGAAGCTGATGGCCCAACAATAAGACATCTAATATTATCAGGCAGCAACTTACCATTTCTCTTAATCTGCTGTTCAGGTTCTTTCAGCCTCTTTATAACATCCCAGGTGCTCATATTATCACTTTGTCTGTATCGATCCAGCTGTGTTCTGGAAGTCCTAGCCATTTGACAAATAACTTGTTGCCTTTTCTGCGGATGATTTTTTCTATGAGATATGTGTCAGGCTGTTTAGTTTTGTTGAGTTCTTCTTCATAGAACCGGCCTTTGAGAATTTCTCCTCGGTGGTCTTTTATTATATATGTGTTAAGGGTCCCAGGTTTAACTTGAACCACTGTAAATAATTCAGTGCAACAGTTTCTTGTAAAACCTCTTTTGAATAAGTGCTTATATTTGCTGATCCTTACTTGATCACCCACCTTGTATTTGGCTTTTCTTGTTGTTGGCTGGTATCTAGGATAATAAACAGTCCTGATCAATTTTTGCTCATCAGATGAAGTTACTTCAGAGGGTTTCATGTTGATTGTGGAATGAACCGAGTTGTTATATTTATGTAGAAGTTCTGGAAGAATATTAAGCCATTTATAATTACCTTGAAGTGTAAATTGTTTATACATAAGATTTTTTAGGGTTTTGTTGAATCTCTCTACAATTGAGGCTTTGAGATCACTGTAACTCGAATAATGTTGTATTGACTGGCTTTTAATAAATTGTTGGAACACAGAATTATAAAATTCTTTGCCATTATCTGTTTGCAAATAGCGCGGTGATCTTCCACTCTGATTGATGATTGTCCTGAAGGCTTCTGTAACACATTTTCCAGTCTTGGATTTGAGTGGCACAGCCCAGGCAAATTTTGAAAATGTGTCTATGACAGTAAGTAGATACTTGTACCCCTTGTTGATTTTGTCTAAGTTTTTCAGCTGTCTACTTGCCATCTCAATCAAGTCGCTCTGCCATAAATCATCTATGCCTTTTGTGACTACTGGCAGTCTCTTATAATTATGTCTGGCATGTCTGTGTAATTCATCAACAATAATTTGTCTAGACATAATATGAAAACAAGAATATTGCAACTATGGGGTGTTCAGCAGCTGATACTACAGGATTTTCTAAATATAATTTGTCTCCTATTTGTATATGAAATTCCAGAGAGCCATCATCTTCAGCATAAGATGTTTCTAATGTATTGGGATCTGTAAAATCCTCTAACTCTACACTTGTGATTTTTGGTTTGTTGTCAGCATTTGTTATTGATAAGGTGGGGTAGTGGTGTGCCTGTGGTTGTAGCCAATATTTGATCTTGATTGGTCTAAGTTTGCCCCCAACAAAAAATTGGTAATAAAATTGTGCAGGGGACAGCATATATATTTTGCCGCCTGGTGTAAATGGTGAATCATATTCTTTGTTGGGGATACTGTACAATTCAAGAATTATTGTATTGTTAGGATTCTCGATTATGCCGGATATTTCTTTTTCTGCTGTAAGCAATCTACTAGTTACAGATTCAAGGTGCTCATCAACATCTTCTGTTTGAATATCAAGAACAAAACTATCTGTGTCCATGTACATCAGTTTTACACGATCCTTATAAAAAGGCTTCAACACATTATAAAACTATTTTAACATGTGTAATTTGGCCAATTCCAATATTACAGCCCCTACATAAATAGGCTTATCAAACTTAATCTTTGTTGTTTTCATGTTGAAAAGTGCCATATTCTCATCATAAATTCTTCTGTAATTGAAGTTGGGCTTTGCAATCAATTTTTTGCTCCGGCTGGGGTCAGTAATTATTTTAACATCAATATGTTTTCTGACATTTTCTATTGTTTTGCCATACACTGAATTGACCATCAATTTAAACAAGGTCTTATCAAATTGGCTCATTGCAGATGTTCGAAGCTCTGTGTTTGTATCAATATATGGCTTCAACCATCTTGAGTGCCTGAACCTCAAAACGTTTCCAACTTTGGTCACTTGAACACCATGATTCATCAGGAACTGGAGGTTTTTGTAATATATGACATAATCCTGTTTCGGCTCTAGTCATCATCAATTTCTTCTGTTTAGAGCCAGGTGAGCACTCAATCTCAGGAATTGGGGGCAGATCAGAAAATGTGTTGTGTAAATCATCAGGAATTGTCAGATCAACCTCTAAGAACAGGCCATAGTTACTGTCATCAAAATCCTTAAGATCTTCAATATTGAAATCTTCAACCCACTCAAGCCCTGCATATGGCAATTTATCCATCATAGCATAACCATAGAGGCTGTTGGCATCTACATACAGTATATAATTTGATGGCAGTGCTGGATCATAATCAGGAATATATTTGTTATTTGCTCTGGCATATCTCTGAGAACATTGCACCATGCCTCCTCTTATACATTGTTCCATAAACAGATACATATCTTGATCCTGGATCAGATCCAATTGCATTTTAGTGTTTAAAAACATTGCAGACCATGCTAGGCCCGGAGCACTGTAAAAATACATTGGATCCAGCTTATAATTTTCCATGGAAGATTTTTTAAATGCCTGCAGTATATAAGCTAAGAGGGTCACATCAAGTTTTAAATATGCCTTGTGATAATCACCAAATGTCTGGCATTTTAAATTGTTCCACATCAACTGGGCATGGTGATAATCATCATCAGTGATTCCAGATGCTCTGATTTTGCTGTAAAACTCTTGTTGTGGTGGCAGAGAACACTCATCAAATTTAGAAAAATCTGTAACATAATCATATGGATATACACCCTTCCGCCTAATTAATTTCAGGTCCTGATTTGGAAACAAAGCACATGTGATTTTGAATTGATCATCAGATAATTGAGTGGCCAGTGTGGCCAGGCTAGCCGATAAAATTCTGTATGAATCAAGAAATCTTAAGTGAATAGGAACACCATTAACTTTAATTATTTTGCTAATGGCAATATTTTTCATTATTTTCAGCTAAAATATTTAAATTCTGCTTGTCAAACCCCTCGTACCTGATCAAATGATGAAAATCATAATTGGATGCTCCATGGCAAAATATAGGGACAAATTTTGGTCTCTGGATCTTAATATTACAGCTATTACACAGGGCCATTAAGAATTTACCATCTGTATGAGAATGGTGTTTCACCATGATATTTGCATCTGAAAATTCAGAATCACATACCGGGCATTTTTCTGCATTGTTGAAATCTTCAATCTGATCCTCTGTTAAAGGCAATATGGGTTTTGATTTTAATAAGACATTAGATGCTATGTCATGGCACTCTTTTTCTATTCTATGTGCACATTCTTTGATGGAATCTGCTCCCATGTATAAATCTTTTTTACTAACAACCCCATCCTGTACAAGCACATAATATAAACTAGAAGGTTCATGTAGCTGGTATGATGTAATTGAAGATTCATCAGGATCTGGACTGCAGAATGCAAGGGGTTTGAGGTTTGATTCAAAATCACAGACTATATATGCTGGGTGTTCCAACAAGGCTTCAAATTTTTTGAATTTGGCATTTTCATTTGGATTAGGCATCACCATATGAACAGGTTTATGTTTGCCACAGTATTTCAGATGCTCAATTAACTTGTTTTTAGCAATTTCTGCATTTTTTCACAAACACCATTCACCATTTTTCTACCATCAAATACAATTAAACATCTTCTACACAACTTGAATATTGTATTGGATTTGTCTAGTTGTGTTCTCACTAAAGCTTCAAGATTATGTATCAGAGTATAATGGTGTGTATCATCCCCTTCAATTAAGAGCAGATCAATCGGAACAGCAGAATCATCATCAAATGTACTGATTCTGAGAGGTGCTATCAAGCAATTGCCACGGCCAGTAGAACAAATAAATACATTAATAGATAATTGTTTACCATTGATATTCCTGGCCTTTTTTTCAAATTTATCAATATTCTGAACAGACATTGGATATTCTAAACCCTCCATTGCTTCATCAAAATCATTTTCATGTTGTTTATAATAACTTATTCGCTCAGGATGCCTTGAAACTGGATACAAAGCAGCTAAAATACACCACAGAAAGCATTTCTCCTCATTATTTTTTATATTAACCACGGCTTGTTTGTTTTTAATATTGGCAGGTAAAGGCACATAAGTGGAACCTTGTAATGGGCTGAATTCAGAAATATTAACATAGAGCTTGTGTGGAGATCCGCATACGCTCCATCTAGACTCTTTTCCAGCTAATTCAGAGTGTTTAATATTCAATTGATCTATCAAACTGCTTATTATTTTGTCTGAATTTGCATTTGAATATACCGGTACAGTTTCTGTTATGTGGGGCTGTGTAAAGTTTGTGCCATTTGGCTTCTTATATTGTGTAAACAATTTGAGGGACAGCTTATAAGAGCCATTTTGTGCATTTAGAATTTCCTGCACATCTGGTTTTATACTGTTCAAAAAATTCTTAATGTCACATTTTGGCTCTGATACAAAACGGTGATCCCTAAGTTGGCCATTAAAACTGCTATGGATGGGTTCATAGCGTGGCTGCTTTGCTTATCCAGCATTAACAGGTGTTTCATGCTTCCTTTTCAGACCAGATGTAGATGGTTGAAGGGGCAATGTTGATGACTGTGCAGAACAAGTACCTTTATGTTTATATGTGAAATATTCCAGATTATATTTTCTATGGCATGTAGGGCATATTTTTGTGGGAGTTCTGCATTTGTCCGGATTACAATTCTTTTGGTGCCTTGCCCAATTAGGGCTGGTTATATTCTTATTGCATTGATTACAATATTTTTGATTTGGCATTTTTGTTGTTGTTTATTATATAAGATTTCCTGGGGTCCAAATCAAAACTTTATACTTAATAAAAAATATCAGTTGGGTTCAGTAGTGTGATTTGTGTGTGTGTGTGTGTGTGTGTGTGTGTGTGTGTGTGTGTGTGTGTGTGTGTGTGTGTGTGTGTGTGTGTGTGTTAATATTTTTGGCTTTGGTATTTATATAAAATTTCTTGGGGTTCAAATCAAAACTCTATACTTAATAAACCTATGATAGGTTGTCAAAAATTCTGTATATTAAATCAAATAGATTTGTAATTCAATTTATACAAATCTGCAATATTTTTGTGTTTAAAAATATGAGCAGCACTGCAACAACACACCCTTACTCTTCAACAACTCTCACAATACTGGCTGATATGCAAAGCAAAATCTCTTTATATAGCCTAAGCACAGACCGCATTGAAAACATCTGAAACAATAAGCCAATCAGAATATAACACATCATCACATTATGTCATAACTAACCAATCAGAAAACAACACATGTCTAATAATGTATTGCATAATATTGGGTAATAATTTGTTGCAAAACATGATGCAATATAAATAAACCAGAAATAGGCCACAAGTGGACCGGAAGTAAATATGTGTGGGTGGGTGTGGGTGTGTTGGTGTGTATGTGGGTAGGTGTGGGTGGGTGTGGGTGTGTATGTGGGTGGGTGTGGGTGGGTGTGGGAGTGTATGTAGGTGGGTGTGGTCAGGGTCAAGGTCAAGGTCAAGATCAAGGTCAAGGTCAAGGTCAAGGTCATCTCAAGGTCAAGATCAAGGTCAAGGTCAATATGGGTGGGTGTGGGTGTGGGTGTATGTGGGTGTGTGTGTATGTGGGTGTGTGTGTATGTGTGTGTGTGTGTGTGTGTGTGTGTGTGTGTGTGGGTGTGGGTGGGTGTAGATGGGTGTGTGAGTGTGTGTGGCTTAGTTTTAGGTGTGGGCAAAAAATATCAAGAAGGGCATATTTTTGACAAGCTTATGGACAACAACCTCACAGATGTGGCTTTTGCTTTTTCTCGTCCCAGTAATAGGTCAAATCATACTACTTGAGAAACGTTATTGTTTGAGTTTCCAGTGCATTCATATAACTTTCCATGCACTTGTGAGAATTTAGACGTATTTAACAACTAATAGAGGAAAGATGTGTTGACTCATCAACTTTGGCATTGTAGGTGGCAGACCAATGAACTAACGGCGCTAGTGTCCGTCTGTTAAAGTTTGTTCATAAGTCCACTTTATGCACTTGAAGGCTAATTGAGACGGGACTTATAATTTCAAGGTTTTCCCGAACCACCATGTGCTTGTACAGGTTATCGAACCCGGGACCCCTTGATTACAAGGCGACGACGTTACCACTAGGCTATCGGAGTGTCACGGCGCTGCTGGCACAACCAGCTCCAGGCACTGTAACAATCCTAAGAAAACAACAGAACAACAGTCAAGTCTACATCTAACATTTATTAACATACATAAATTCTCCGAATTAGTGGTTTCGTAAAGGTATATCAAATTTCTCGTCAAAATAGTCAAACACAGATGTCCAGCCCTTGTAATCTTTTCCAAACACGAAATTCTATCCACTCTACAAATTCATGACTTTTCTCTTCGCCGTCAACTCTCAAGTTTAACTTGTCTTTTCAGAATCATGAATGGACAACTTTTCACCAGCGAACTCTTGTCACGTCTTAATATCAGAATCACACGTAACAATAGCAAGCAAATGCAACAACTTATTTTACATTAAATCTTCAAGGCTATCTTTAGAACAAACATCACTTCTCTACAGGCTACAAACCATTTGCAACTCACACTCTGGGCTTCCATTTATGAAAACAGACTTACAGAACGGAGTGCATCAAGCAGCTAAAGAGTAAATGATGTTGCTTTTGCCTTAGTTGTTATTATTCTTGTTATGTATGTATATCAGTGGCGTAGCATAAGTATTTCGGATGGAAGCGCCAAGTCCGAAGGAAGGGTCCCAGTCAACAAGGTAATGTTACCACAACGTTGTGGCAACGTTAGCCCCTAACATACCTAACGTTGTTACAACGTTGAATGTATGTTGATACAACGTTGCGAAAACGTTGTGTCAACGTTTAAGGGTCATTTATTTCAACGTTGCTGCAACGTTGGTTGACAACGTTGTCGCAACATATACTGAACATTATGTAGCAAGGTTAGGTATGTAAGGGGTTAACGTTGCCACAATTTTTTTGCAACATTACCTTGCTGCCTGTGTAATTTACGAATATAAGAATGCACGTTTAAAATATATGGTTATTTCACATGGTAAGCTATTAGCAATCTTGCCACATTTTTGTATATACTACATACGTGTCACAGTTTCCTGCTCCACCAAAGAAGACAATTGTTAGTCTGGAGATTTTCATGAATTAACAAATCTCTAACTACACCTGGTATTAGGTTTCTTTTTCCAGCACTTAGCTCCTAATTATATAGTCTGGGATAAAAATATTTATCATGGGAGTTTCACTTGTATTCAACATATTTCATTTTCTGATCTTCCTTACAACTTCAATATTCACACATCTTTTGAAGGATAATAAAACACATTTTTGCACTAATTGCAATTGAAGTTATCCTTATTTGTGTTACTAAAAGTTATGTTTGTTTTGCATTTGAGTCGCACTGCCATCTAGTGTACGCTGTAGGAAATATAAGGTTTGGTGGTCAGTGCACATACAAATTCAGATTAAACAAAACACTCCGATCTGACGCTTGTGGCGCTCATGGTGGTGACCATCCAAACTAAAGCGTATTCAGTGGAATGTTTTTTTTGTAACGTTGATGCAACGTTATCACAACGTTGTTCCCCTACATACAACATTCATCATAAATACAACATACATACAACGTTGTGGCAACGTTATCACAACGTTGTTCCCCTACATACAACATTCATCATAAATACAACATACATACAACGTTGTGGCAACGTTAGTGTGTTGACTGGGGTAGGCCTTTTTTTGCTTAAGAGTTTACTTATGGAATTAGCCGACATATGTATTGTCTATTTAAAATCACAATCTCATTGTGTTTATTACATGAAGTCAGCCGGGTTCCGATAAAACATGATCCATGCTTGTTTTATCTAGAAAATAAGATGCCTCAGTGTGCAATAAATGCTTGGAGCACTGGTGTTTTATACCATTTTTAATTAGATTGCTCAAGTCAGAAACATC
Source organism: Lepisma saccharinum (assembly GCF_977018435.1). NCBI lineage: Eukaryota > Metazoa > Arthropoda > Insecta > Zygentoma > Lepismatidae > Lepisma > Lepisma saccharinum. The sequence goes on from NC_139256.1 coordinate 47,178,641, forward strand.
GTACACCATTCGGAGTATTTTGATCCGCACGTATAACACATGTGTAGCAAAACAGTATTTTATAATCAAGGAAACCTTTCGGCATGACAGAAGTAATTAAGAAAAACCTACCTGAATCACAAGCGCCTCTAGAACAACAGTAGACTTTATTGTCTATTGATTGATTTGGTTTATTTTACTTCGCTTTCTAGCACTTTTGGCTAATCGCAAGTATGTATATGAGTGATGATATTGATGAAGTCACACTCGCAAAGAACAAACATGCGTAGGCCGGGATTCAAACCGGAAACTTCTGGCGTCTTAGCGCGCTGTGCAAAACACTCTGTACAATCGTACACTCTACTGACGTAACAGTGCCTATTAGTAATTCAGAGTTTCAGACCACTGTTTATTGCATCTTGAGAATGCTGATAAACATTTGAAATAATTTTGTCAAGAGATCATACGATGTTAAGGGTTTTGAAACGAATGCTAAACATTTCCACTGGCACAATATTAGGCAGTAAGATACTAAAGAAAAAATATTTTTTTAAATAAATAGTTTTGCGGGTTAGGTGGTATAGCAGCCACAGGCTGAACTTCTACCACGAGGATTTTATCAACTTGTTTGACAAAAACAGTTTTGTTCTTTTAGTTTTTAATGCACTTCACTGTTCTTGCGATAAATTACACAATGCAGTGGTCATTAAAGATACGTCATTGAATATTGCGTATTGTAGCATCACACAGCACGAGCAGAGGCAAGAGCGCGAAAAACCGGGTAGGAATTCTACTTCTGTCGTCTGCATCGGAAGTACAGCGCCTTGAATCGGAAGGCAGGAAAGGTCACATGGCCCCTAGAACCAATCAGGCGCTCCGTACGCTCGCGTATGGCGAGAGCATTTCGCCCGTGCTGTAGAGATCCAAGCGACAAGCTTTCCCTCACAGATTAGATATACCCTCTCTATCTACCTTGAGATATACCCTCCTCCTTTCTGCCTCCAGGAAGGCATGGTCTTGTACGCCAAACCTAGCCGGCGTCCGGCAAGCAAATACATTAGAGAAATGCTACAACGAGAGCTGTTAGTGGAGCGTTGTAGACGGATCGAGAAATTAGCTTTTATAATGCCATAATGCTCAAACATGTATATAATTAGTCACGCTTTACTTTATATTTACAGCATTTACACATTTTTAAAATTTTAAATCAGGGAACGCCGGGCGTATGGGCGTTCTAGGACGCTACGCTACTGATGTACTATATGCGTGTGTACCGTCCGGCTGCCTTAGCCGAAACCATGGACAGAAGTGCTCAAGCGCCAACTGGACTCGTTCAGTGTCAATATAGGAGTGACGGCAGAAATAACATACCTCTAATTACAAACTAAATACGATGAGTTTTTGTTTGAAGCTGTGCATAGTCCTGGGGCTAGAAATATCGCGGAGATGCACATTAAAGTTTGTTAAGTTTTCATTTTTATGAAGAAATTATTTGTACTCACTTGTGGAGTGTAATATGTAGAGTTATAAACTTCTTAGTAAATTTAAAAAATCAATCTTGTGTGGTGCAATGACTCACAACCTTCAAAATAGCTGTTCCAAGTGGAAATATGAAGGTATGCTTGCCACCATAATAGTATCTCCGTCTCTACGAAATGTTTGGCTTAAAGTTGACCCATAAAAAAAGGCTTACGTTTCCGGTCTGGTAACTGGAGGTCTGTGGCAGCAATGACATTTTGGGAAGGTAAGGATTCCGTGAAAATAGTTTGCTGTGGAAACATTAATGAAGTAAGTAGAGATATGTTTCAAATTATGGAAGAGTTCAGAATAAAAATAAAAGCAAGCAAATCCATATAAACGAAATATAACAGCGTAGTTTGGCTGGTGCATCTACCTGCTTCCCCTCTCGCGTTTGGAATGGACATTTCCAGGTAGTCTTGTCTTACCTGGCTGGACTATATGTCTCCATATTATTATTTTGTTTATTTCCTTTCCGGTTGATATCGTGTTGTAATATTGATCCTTCTGTATTCAGGATTCTTTCAAATAAATAAAAAAATAAAATAAATAAATTATGGTGTGCGTCAATATTCTAACCAGCACAGTATATCGCGGTTACACTTAACGCCCTACCACTGCTAGCCCTGCTCAGAGGGGGCACTCCGCGACTTGCACGTTATTGGCTAGAGAGTCATTCCATGCCAAATCAACACAGATATGTGCAATTTCCAACCTGACCATCTCCGATTTTCATGAAATTTGGGGAGTTGTAACTATGCATAGAACGTAGTAACTATCAAATTTTTTAGTCTCGTGCGTCTTTTAATTGTTAAATTCTTCAAGGTCAAAGTTAGCAGAAATTGCCCTTTTTCAGCCCGCTTAGCATTACTAAATGTGCTGTAACTCCGCCACTATTTCGCCTAGAAAGCTCAAATAAAGCTTATTGTACAGGGAATTGAACAAGCTTTCCAGTGATATATAACAAGCCTACCTCTCGATAAAAATATAATTTTGTCACGTGACCTTGACTTTTGACATTAAATATCGCAAAACATGTCATCATCAAAAATCATGAAAAAAATATATTTGGTCCCTAATGCCATACTCTAAAACATATCAAAAAATCATTCTGGGACTGCCATGGGATCAGAAGATACAAAATAATATGTTTAACTATGTGACTGATCAAAGCCTCATTACATGAACTATGACGAGTCAAAAGTCCTTTAACACCCCCTACAAAATGTAAAGAAGTTATACTGGTCATGAAATAAATAGGTTAGGCACAGGGAGATCTCTAGCTGTGTGTGTCAAGCGCAGGTCCGTCATATTGTTGACCGCCATATTGAATTCAACGCAAACATTTCAAAGGAAAGTGGGTGATGTGAAATATCAAATCAGGTTAGAATTCCACGAGAAATGAAGCAGCGAAGGTTTTTCCAAAGTATATTTAACCAGCAAAAAAATATTACTGCATGCTTGTAATAATTTTCCCCTTTTCGAGCTGTTAAAAACAAAGTATTAAGAATGCTCCTAACGTGTCAGGAACTCGGCGAGATCACGCTGACATCTCGGAATAGAAAGAAATATACGCACCATTGCATATGATTTTAATCAGCAACATTCACCAAATACTTGAATAGTGGAGAATATTGGGAAAAGTATCTGAAACAATTACGTGACACTTCCTTTAATTTGAATAATTCTTCAGTGACGATGCTAATTTTTATGTTCCTGGTAAAGTTAATAAAAATTATACGCAATACCTGTGAATTGATAATCTACAGTAGACAAATCCCAGCCGAATGGATATTGCTGGTAAGCTAATGACGTGGTATAGTGTATGGAGAACTGGAATGGTTGGTCCATATTCGACAACGGAACCTTCAATGTTGAGGGCTTCTTGGATGTGTTATGTTAAGTGAACAGGGTTTTCATCCTTGCTTACGAGGTATGGCACTTTTCCAGATTTTTGAAACAGGACAGTGTGTAACCACACTATGTGAACATTCTTCATGGTAAATTTCTAGGTAGATTGATGGGCAGATGGGGATCTATTAAACGGCCTGCACATTCCCCAGATCTAACATATTAGGAGGACTTTTACCTTCAGAAACATTTGAAGAGAATGGTGCATGCACTAAAAGTCCCTGATATTGACCATCTGAGAGAAGGCATAGTTGCTGCTTGCGATGTTGTTGCACATGCTACATTGCCAAATGTTCTACTAGGGACGTTCAATATATAAGTTTCCCTGTGCTATGAAATATTGTATAAAGCAATGCCATTAAAAAGAAGCACATGGTTGACAAGCGCCATCCTTCGTCTACAAAGAACAAGAATCGATTCGTTATCAGACGTGAAGACGCATGCGCTCAAGGGCGAAAAGTAAATGCTTGTTCGGAAAAAGCGGGCTGGCGTCATAAGGAGTTCAGAAGCTTGAATGGTTCACGTGTGTTGGAAAGCCGGAATAAAGAGGAAGTTCGTTCTGTCATTCGATGTGAATGAGCAAATGGCTTACTTCCTAGTGCCATTCATACGAAACTTGTTGCTGTTTATGGTGATTCCGTAATGAGAGTGAAAATGATAAGGCGTTAGTGCAAGTTGTTTGATGATGGCAGGGTGTGCATTTTTGACAACGTTCGAGCCGGGCGATCTTCGAGTGCCACTACTGATGAGAACATTGCGAAAGTGGATGAACTTGAGTAGGAGGGATAATACTTTACGTCGTTTTTCATCGATTATATGTCATTTTTAATTATGATTAATGTTTTTCATTCATTTTCGAGGGGTGACGCTATTGTTAATTAATCAAGCGCCACGTGTCGGAGGCGGAGGAGGAGATGAGTCATCGATGACTCATGCACACGTGTGAGTTTGAAATTAATGGTTTTCCATTAGTGCACAAAAGATACTATTATGTATTCCGTTTTTAGCCTAACCTAACCCTATTGTTGTACTTTATATATGCGTTACAGCCGGATATGAGTCATGGGTGCTTTATGTACACGTGGGAGTTTGTAATTAATTGTTTTTCATTAGTGCACAAAAGATACTATTATGTATTCCGTTTTTACCCTAACCTAACCCTATTGTTGTACTTTATATATGCGTTACAGCCGGATATGAGTCATGGGTGCTTTATGTACACGTGGGAGTTTGGAATTAATGGTTTTCCATTAATGTACAAAATACACTATTATGGAGTTCGTTTTTTACCCTAACCTAACACTATTGTTGTACTTTATATATGTGTTTCAGCCGGATATGACACACAGATGATTTTTACAGACGTGGGAGTTTGGAATTAATGGTTTTTCCATTAATGTACAGTGTCTCTCAAAAGTTTTAGGACAACGACATTTTAAACTAGGCAACCCAATTTGCACAAGGCGTTGGTGGGTTGCGTGTAGAGTTAGGCTCAATTTCAGGGTTGCCACATGCACAATAGATATTTATAAAATGCGCGAAAGGAATAAAAACAAGTAATATTGTATAAAATTATGAAAAATATCACTATTATATCGCAAGTGACAAAATTCTTTCTGAAAGAAAATAAAAAAGGTTTCTTAGTATTTCATCGCTGATGAGTCTACAGAAAGGAAAAGAGGTGAGAGAAAACGAAAGGTGACAAAGGAGAGGAGAAAGAGAAAGCGAAAGGAGAAGACGAAAAGTAGAGGAGAGAAGAAACGAGGAGAGGAGATGTAGTGAGGAGAATGGAAAAAGATTCTAGGAGAGATGAGGAAAATGGAGCAGAGAAGAGGAGACGAGAGGAGGGGAGTGGAGAGTGAAGTAATGGAGAGAAAAAGAGAAGAACGAAAAGAAGAGGAGAAGAGTGCAGTGGATTCGTAAATCTAAGACAGGAGAGGAGATAAGAGGAGTGGAGATGAGTGGGATGGCGATAAGATGCGAGAAAAGTAGGGAAGGCGATATGAGATAAAAGCAGATCGAGCAGAAGGAGGGGAGAGGAGAAGGAGAAGAGAAGAAAAGAAGGGACTGAAGAGAAGAGGTAGTTGCAGAAAATATCGTCTCAGCGTCAAGAATTGATGCATTGGTCAAATTATCGACATGAAACATTCAATAACATTTTGAAATGTATTGGAGAATGTATTAGATCGGTTCGAAATGCATTTTGGCTTAGTTCAGAGCAAGGTAAAATCTTCAATGTATGATCTTTGATTTTGCCTGCGATTATACCACTAAAAACATGAATGTAATTGGAATATTTATAAGAATTATCCAATGTTTGTCCAATTCTCGGTTCGTTGAAATGGAGATTTTGTAATTTAATATTTCCCCTCCCCCCATCGTTAATTCCAAACTGAATCATTCCGTTTCCCACGGCGTGGACAATGAACACAATGGGATAGGTCTAAAACTTACGAAAATTTTCTGCCATCGGAAAGGTTTGAACCTACGACCATCAGATTGACAGTCCTGAACGGTAAACACTACCGTACAAGCTTTCGCTCCTGAAAGTAAGTAGAAGGAGCTGATCAATGTGAAATGTAGATGCAACTCTCCTCCTACATGTAATGTGCAAGCAATACTTGTTTGTAACAAAGAAAACGAAGGTAGTACGACTCGGCGAAAACATTTAATTTAGAATTGCACATGATGAAAACTTTTCATTCGATATTTGCGGAGGTATCCTTGCATTGAACTCGAGTGGGAAAAGGGGTAAAATTAGTATGTCCTGAATTGTCACAAATATAAATAGTTATTTCATTAAAATTTGTCAATGTCTTTGAAGCAGTACACAATTATCGTTAGAGTATCATAATTCACCATCTTATACATGAAAATATCCCTTTGAATGTGTGTCAATTCATTTATTTGTTTATTTTTTTATAAATTCCATATGCAGAACAATGTAGCCACTATACACTGCTATTACAAATAATGTTACCATGCTCTTGTTTATAATAAAAAGAGAATTAAAAAAAAGTACACCTAGTATGGAGGATCGAATGCTTTCAAGAACTCTAACCAATACACTACGCCCTTTGTTTCCCTTGGAGCAACAGTTCTTAATTATTCTGTCGCGTCAATATTGTAAACGTTATCCTGCAAAAAGAAGTTCAATACTCTGATATAGCTCTGTACTTCTAGAATTACTCTATACACATGCATTTGAAATTTAACTCTGAATTTATTTCTTCGTTGTTAGTATATCTAAGCTTGTGAATATACTTTATTTGTAATTTTATAACGGTTACATGAACATCTACGAAGTAGTTCCTTATAATAACCTCCGGTTGACCAAGTTGCCAATATAAACAAATGGAATACAGATTGTCTTCGAGATAACATTGTTAAAAAGGAGCGGATACATGTATTACTATCCCAATACTTATTCAATAAGATTTCTTGTTTGTCAGAAATTATGACTTAAAGTATTGCATGTTGAGCTAGTGCCCACCTAGCCTCCTCTGACGAAATCTATCATTCTTCAGATTCTCTTTCAAATTCGACTCTGGTCACTTGTAACATGCTGGGTGCAGACACTGTGCATCGACGCACCGTGTTTTGCGATAAGAAGCGGCCTTGAATAGCGTGAGTGAGTCACTTTGAATGCGAGCAAGCTACGCTACCAAGCTTGTCTGCCTTTGAAAACCAAGTCATTATTTTTCACCGTTTCCGAACGCGATTGCTATTGTAGAAGTATATATTCTCTCAAAAGAGCACGAAAGGAAATTTGACCAATATTCTCCCGTCGTTTAAAACCAAATATTATCTATTAAACGAAAAATTCACGATTGTCAATAAACGGTTTAACCTATCTCAGCATAGGTTCGATCCCGTGTTCAGTCTCCGGGAATATTCGGCCTGTGTATAGGGCCGGTGGCAATCCACCATCGTGAGGAAATTGGGGAGCTCCGAGTGAATGAGCGTAATCCGGTCGCGAAGTCCTACAACGGCTGGGGGTCTGTCGGGCCGACCACCCGTCCCCCTAGTCTGGCTGCAGATCTTCACGCCCCCCTGGTTGCCCCTCGTGGGAGGGAGGCCAGGAGTCGGTAGGTAAGCCTTGGCCCAATATTGGGCTGTAGCCCAATAGGATTATTATTATTTAAATAATAAAATTTAATAGAAAGATTCTCCGAAATTTCTCTCGCACTGTCTACGTCAGGCCAGTACCCAGGGAGGGGGGGGGCGGGCATGCTCCCTCGAACCCTGAAAAAATATTTAAATGTGAACCTATCAATAACTACGAAAATAACATCGTCGATTTTAGAAATGTATAAAAATTTAAATTTTGTTCTTACATAAATGAATCCGTTTCTTGCGCAAAAGTCTTCAGGCTGCAATATTGGATGGTTTTAGTTTTATAATCATTGATACAAGGCTACCAGACGTCCGATTCAGCGATTTTGTCAGGACAGTGCGTTACTTTCAATCCCTGTCCCGACTTATTCGAACTGCAATCGTGATGCGAGAATGTCTCTTTATTATTGCTTTTTCTTAACTCACAATTAGACATGTTCTTTATTGCAATAATAATTCCTAGTACGCAACATTTAATTTATAAATATATTGTTTTCTAAACATAGAATTATCATGACTTTTCAATGGCGCTCGGACTATTTGAACTATTTTGTAATACCTGTCTCTCTTTCTCTCTCTCTCTCTGACTCTCTCTCTCTCTCTTTTATATATATATAAATATGGGTCTGGCCCCTCCCTCAAAGAAATCCTGCGTATGGGCCTGGTCTATGTCAATGACAGAAATGCAAGCAATATTTGTATTTATTTTTAAACCAATTAAAGGAATGTGGAAGAATTTAAAAGAAATAAGAAAGAGCAGAACAACTGTTACTCTACTTTAAAAATTGCTGTTCTTCGAGGAAGAAAAATAAGAAGTATTTACTCTAGCACCTTAACACAGTGTCCCACGAGTCTCTCTTGACTAATACTGTCAAATGTGAAGTGATTTTATGAATACAATTTTCCGCCAGTTTACGTCTAACGTTGCGCAGATTTGGTAGTTCGCAAACGGTTTAATTATTTCGTGTTACCTCACGCAACAGCAAATACATTTCATAAGACTGTTCTGAACACGACACTTGCGTCAGTAAACAATCATTTCGTCTGTTGCAGTATCACAAGAAAAGAATATCGTCCTGCAATGTTCAAGCCTCTAGATATTCTCCATTAATAATGTCTAATCACAGTAATAAATTTCAAGAAATAATTGCACATGATGAAAACTTTTCATTCGATATTTGCGGAGGTATCCTTGCATTGAACTCGAGTGGGAAAAGGGGTAAAATTAGTATGTCCTGAATTGCCACAAATATAAATAGTTATTTCATTAATATTTGTCAATATCTTTGAAGCAGTACACAATTATCGTTAGAGTATCATAATTCACGATCTTATACATGAAAATATCCCTTTGAATGTGTGTCAATTCATTTATTTGTTTATTTTTTTATAAATTCCATATGCAGAACAATGTAGCCACTATACACTACTATGACAAATAATGTTACCATGCTCTCCACACCTAGTATGGAGGATCGAACCTGGGACCGCTAGCTGCCCAATCGAGAACTCTAACCACTACACCACGCCCTTACCTTCGGTTGAAACAACAATTTTTAAGTATTCTGTCCCTCCAATATTGTAAATGTCGTTGGGTATAAATGTAGTTGAACTTTTACTTTAATTTTGAATTTCTTTCTTGTAGTATAACAGATATCTTCGAGAAATAATTTTCGAAGTGATGAAAAAAAACGAGAATATTGGTAGTTGCGAATGCGTGTTATTTCTTGAAACTTATTATTGTGATTAGACATTATTAATGGAGAATATCTAGAGGCTTGAACATTGCAGGACGATATTCTTTTCCTGTGATACTGCAACAGACGAAATTATTGTTTACTGACGCAAGTGTCGTGTTCAGAACAGTCTTATGAAATGTATTTGCTGTTGCGTGAGGTAACACGAAATAATTAAACCGTTTGCGAACTACCAAATCTGCGCAACGTTAGACGTAAACTGGCGGAAAATTGTATTCATAAAATCACTTCACATTTGACAGTATTAGTCAAGAGAGACTCGTGGGACACTGTGTTAAGGTGCTAGAGTAAATACTTCTTATTTTTCTTCCTCGAAGAACAGCAATTTTTAAAGTAGAGTAACAGTTGTTCTGCTCTTTCTTATTTCTTTTAAATTCTTCCACATTCCTTTAATTGGTTTAAAAATAAATACAAATATTGCTTGCATTTCTGTCATTGACATAGACCAGGCCCATACGCAGGATTTCTTTGAGGGAGGGGCCAGACCCATATTTATATATATATAAAAGAGAGAGAGAGAGAGTCAGAGAGAGAGAGAGAAAGAGAGACAGGTATTACAAAATAGTTCAAATAGTCCGAGCGCCATTGAAAAGTCATGATAATTCTATGTTTAGAAAACAATATATTTATAAATTAAATGTTGCGTACTAGGAATTATTATTGCAATAAAGAACATGTCTAATTGTGAGTTAAGAAAAAGCAATAATAAAGAGACATTCTCGCATCACGATTGCAGTTCGAATAAGTCGGGACAGGGATTGAAAGTAACGCACTGTCCTGACAAAATCGCTGAATCGGACGTCTGGTAGCCTTGTATCAATGATTATAAAACTAAAACCATCCAATATTGCAGCCTGAAGACTTTTGCGCAAGAAACGGATTCATTTATGTAAGAACAAAATTTAAATTTTTATACATTTCTAAAATCGACGATGTTATTTTCGTAGTTATTGATAGGTTCACATTTAAATATTTTTTCAGGGTTCGAGGGAGCATGCCCGCCCCCCCCTCCCTGGGTACTGGCCTGACGTAGACAGTGCGAGAGAAATTTCGGAGAATCTTTCTATTAAATTTTATTATTTAAATAATAATAATCCTATTGGGCTACAGCCCAATATTGGGCCAAGGCTTACCTACCGACTCCTGGCCTCCCTCCCACGAGGGGCAACCAGGGGGGCGTGAAGATCTGCAGCCAGACTAGGGGGACGGGTGGTCGGCCCGACAGACCCCCAGCCGTTGTAGGACTTCGCGACCGGATTACGCTCATTCACTCGGAGCTCCCCAATTTCCTCACGATGGTGGATTGCCACCGGCCCTATACACAGGCCGAATATTCCCGGAGACTGAACACGGGATCGAACCTATGCTGAGATAGGTTAAACCGTTTATTGACAATCGTGAATTTTTCGTTTAATAGATAATATTTGGTTTTAAACGACGGGAGAATATTGGTCAAATTTCCTTTCGTGCTCTTTTGAGAGAATATATACTTCTACAATAGCAATCGCGTTCGGAAACGGTGAAAAATAATGACTTGGTTTTCAAAGGCAGACAAGCTTGGTAGCGTAGCTTGCTCGCATTCAAAGTGACTCACTCACGCTATTCAAGGCCGCTTCTTATCGCAAAACACGGTGCGTCGATGCACAGTGTCTGCACCCAGCATGTTACAAGTGACCAGAGTCGAATTTGAAAGAGAATCTGAAGAATGATAGATTTCGTCAGAGGAGGCTAGGTGGGCACTAGCTCAACATGCAATACTTTAAGTCATAATTTCTGACAAACAAGAAATCTTATTGAATAAGTATTGGGATAGTAATACATGTATCCGCTCCTTTTTAACAATGTTATCTCGAAGACAATCTGTATTCCATTTGTTTATATTGGCAACTTGGTCAACCGGAGGTTATTATAAGGAACTACTTCGTAGATGTTCATGTAACCGTTATAAAATTACAAATAAAGTATATTCACAAGCTTAGATATACTAACAACGAAGAAATAAATTCAGAGTTAAATTTCAAATGCATGTGTATAGAGTAATTCTAGAAGTACAGAGCTATATCAGAGTATTGAACTTCTTTTTGCAGGATAACGTTTACAATATTGACGCGACAGAATAATTAAGAACTGTTGCTCCAAGGGAAACAAAGGGCGTAGTGTATTGGTTAGAGTTCTTGAAAGCATTCGATCCTCCATACTAGGTGTACTTTTTTTAATTCTCTTTTTATTATAAACAAGAGCATGGTAACATTATTTGTAATAGCAGTGTATAGTGGCTACATTGTTCTGCATATGGAATTTATAAAAAAATAAACAAATAAATGAATTGACACACATTCAAAGGGATATTTTCATGTATAAGATGGTGAATTATGATACTCTAACGATAATTGTGTACTGCTTCAAAGACATTGACAAATTTTAATGAAATAACTATTTATATTTGTGACAATTCAGGACATACTAATTTTACCCCTTTTCCCACTCGAGTTCAATGCAAGGATACCTCCGCAAATATCGAATGAAAAGTTTTCATCATGTGCAATTCTAAATTAAATGTTTTCGCCGAGTCGTACTACCTTCGTTTTCTTTGTTACAAACAAGTATTGCTTGCACATTACATGTAGGAGGAGAGTTGCATCTACATTTCACATTGATCAGCTCCTTCTACTTACTTTCAGGAGCGAAAGCTTGTACGGTAGTGTTTACCGTTCAGGACTGTCAATCTGATGGTCGTAGGTTCAAACCTTTCCGATGGCAGAAAATTTTCGTAAGTTTTAGACCTATCCCATTGTGTTCATTGTCCACGCCGTGGGAAACGGAATGATTCAGTTTGGAATTAACGATGGGGGGAGGGGAAATATTAAATTACAAAATCTCCATTTCAACGAACCGAGAATTGGACAAACATTGGATAATTCTTATAAATATTCCAATTACATTCATGTTTTTAGTGGTATAATCGCAGGCAAAATCAAAGATCATACATTGAAGATTTTACCTTGCTCTGAACTAAGCCAAAATGCATTTCGAACCGATCTAATACATTCTCCAATACATTTCAAAATGTTATTGAATGTTTCATGTCGATAATTTGACCAATGCATCAATTCTTGACGCTGAGACGATATTTTCTGCAACTACCTCTTCTCTTCAGTCCCTTCTTTTCTTCTCTTCTCCTTCTCCTCTCCCCTCCTTCTGCTCGATCTGCTTTTATCTCATATCGCCTTCCCTACTTTGCTCGCATCTTATCTCCATCCCACTCATCTCCACTCCTCGTATCTCCTCTCCTGTCTTAGATTTACGAATCCACTGCACTCTTCTCCTCTTCTTTTCGTTCTCCTCTTTTTCTCTCCTTTACTTCACTCTCCACTCCCCTCCTCTCGTCTCCTCTTCTCTGCTCCATTTTCCTCATCTCTCCTAGAATTTTTTTCCATTCTCCTCACTACATCTCCTCTCCTCGTTTCTTCTCTCCTCTACTTTTCGTCTTCTCCTTTCGCTTTCTCTTTCTCCTCTCCTTTGTCACCTTTCGTTTTCTCTCACCTCTTTTCCTTTCTGTAGACTCATCAGCGATGAAATACTAAGAAACCTTTTTTATTTTCTTTCAGAAAGAATTTTGTCACTTGCGATATAATAGTGATATTTTTCATAATTTTATACAATATTACTTGCTTTTATTCCTTTCGCGCATTTTATAAATATCTATTGTGCATGTGGCAACCCTGAAATTGAGCCTAACTCTACACGCAACCCACCAACGCCTTGTGTAAATTGGGTTGCCTAGTTTAAAATGTCGTTGTCCTAAAACTTTTGAGAGACACTGTACATCTGTATTACTTGATTGTGTTGCAGAAGGTTAGGTTACAGGGTAAACGACTTATTTAGGCATGTACGCTTAACATCATTCCCAAACGCATAATTTGGATTTCGAGTTTAAAATGTTGGCAGGCTGCCTGTGTGACATGACAGGTCAGAGTCAAAAGTGATAATATATTAATTATAAAACCAGATACACCACTGTCTTTTATTTTAAGAAGAAAGCCGATAATTTTCGTGATTTATTGTGAACGTACATGTTGTCGGAGACATAGTAACAAATACAACATGTTGGCAACACTGAATCTGAATGTGGACTCCCTGCAGCTAGCTTCAACTTGTCGAAACAGGAAATAAATTCATTGACGTAATAGGAAGACATTTAAATGGCCTTATTTGTAATTTGCATGGTTCGCGCAACCTTCAACCAGAAACGGTTGAACTAGCATCAATGTGCACCCTCACGATAACAATAAACAACCGTTCTACTATATATTTTGAATTATTTGTTACGTACGATATTTGTAATTCGAAGTTGGATTCGTATTTATAAGTTTCTCTTACATACCTACAGTGTATATATTGTAGAATGAACTTACCGTGTTATTACTGTAAAATTAAGGGCAAATTTTATTGCAACATGTAATATTTTAGCTGTTCACATTAGAGTCCCTGGATGCGACTGACGTATATGAGATCACAGTCATACATCCAGGCAGGTCCGTAGCTAGAATTGATCTGCAGGGAGGGGGGCTCACACGTTATCAGGGGGGCTTGTAAACCAAGTCCATCTTTCTAAAGTTTAACAGCATGAAATGAAGGTAAATTATGTTGTATGTGTTTGTGTGTGGGGGGGAGGGTCATTAATAATATAAAGTATAGAATTTAGAAATATCATACAAATACTACAGTTTCGTTTTTCTATATCTTCTAAAACATCTCTTGAAGTGTTAAATGACGGCTGCCGACATCAACCCTTTCATTGAACAGTTTACTTTCTCTTCGTGAACAAGGCTCAGTATTAATGGACTATAGTGCGAGGGCAAAAAGTGGCAAAAGGGGGGGGGCAACTGCCCCCCTAGTCGCCGTTATTGATATGTAGTATTTAATGAGAACAATATTCTCAAATATTGAGACTAGATCAGTGGAACAGGCTTAGCGCTCGACAACTTTGAGCTAACCTGACCTATCAACAGAGGAAAAAAACAACATAAATGAATCGAACTTGGCTACATTTTTTAATGTGGGCCTGCCCGATGGCTTAGTGGTAGCGTTGTCGTCTTGTAATTCAAGTAGTCCCGGGTTCGATACCCGTTGTAGGTACATAGTGCTTCGGATCCCACTTTAAACAGTAGGTACAGTCCCGATTAGCCTTACTGTGCATAAAGTGTACTTAAAACACCAACTCAATCATTCAAGCATTTTTAATGTGACCAACCCTAAGAAAACGCTACCTCTGTTTTTTTTATTTTTTTGTTAAGTCATCAAATTGAAGTCACCTTTCACTTTTCCCAATTAAATTAAAGAAAATTACGAACCATTAGATACGAAAACTAGAATAGTAACAAATTTATAACTAGAATATCAAACATGGAATGTAATTTTAAAATTTGTCATTATTATCACGCAATTCGAGTGTAGTACGGGCAAAAAAAAACAGACAATAGCATGTTAACGACAGTAAAGCGTTCTGTTTCGTGAAAATTCCAATTTCGATCCCTGTAAAAACGAAATTTGGTCAGTCCTTGATTTGCAGTAGACACCCTTACCATAAGAACATTGGCGTCGGGAGGAGGGGAGGGAATAGTCGACGGATCGGTGGACCCCCATCCCTGGAAATTGACATAGTTCATTTAAAGATATAAGAAAGCCAAAGGTTTGTTACTCTTATTGTTAAGAACAGAAATAAAGTTCATATAGTTAGTATTCAAGCAGAATAATCAAAGTAAAAATGCATTGGATCGAAAACATTGAGTGAAAAATACAGCAACAAGGTTATATTCTACCATTTCATGCAAAGAACAAATGGTTTCACAGTTTTCAAAATTCTAATAATTTCAGTTGTAGGTGAGAGGTCACACAACACACTTTATGAAAAAAATTCCCCCTAATATTTAATGTATTTTCTTGAACGAGACGTGCAAATGTTAATATCAAAATGCATTTCAGATACTAACTGCATAAAATACAAAATAAATAATGGAAAATAGTTGTGCTGCTATTGACTCGTTTGGTAGATCGAGTGTCCCCATTTATATAATAATAATAATTATTATTATTATTATTTCGAATAAAATTTATTTTTGTTAGTTTATAATATTATTATTGTATAATAACATTTATAACTGTGGTAATAATACTTATTATTTTTCTACTATTCAACTTTTATCATTTACCCGAACCCCCTACAAACATTTCTGGCGACGCCCATGCCAGTAACCACGTAGTGAAGAAGTTCGTTTGCTAATGCAACGTTCTTCAGCTCACAAGGTTTTATGTTTATTTATATTTTGTACATAACAAGAAGATTGAAGTATAACAACGAAACCGAACCCAATTGATAACTTTCATTAATTAAATAATATAAATATCATCACAATGATAGGAAAACCTGTTGTAAAGTGATAGCGAACACTTACATCTTCATACACTTAATAGTTTTTGTGAAAAGGAACATGAAGTCACAACAATTAGGCTAACCTTGTCCAGAGAAGCAATAGAAGTTCCCCTTACGGCACCCACAAATAAATTAGTCTACGCACGCCTATGCTTCCAATAATTATTATAATCCACCTTTCTTTAATTAATAATAAACTACTCTCTAGAAATCTAAAGCTTATTATTTTGGATAATAGATGGCAGAATTAATTGTGAGTTAAGAATTTTTTGAGAATTTGTTAATTAATTCAAAATTTAATTTTTTTATGCACGATTGTTTATTACTAGAAAATGATATGAATTATTTTTCTTAATGGTGATTATCGAACGGATTTTTGTGTAATTAATACATTTTCCTTTGTATGTAGCCAAGCATAAACAAAAACAAAAATAAATAAATGAATAACAGTTCCACTGTTAGGAACGATATAGAACCTATATCTTCTGTTTAGCTGTTTTTAGCATGTTTAAATACATAGGACTTATAATACATTTTGAGTACAAGTGTAGTATTTGCTTCATTTATCGATTTTTAATTGAATAATGTAGTTACATTTTTGGAAAAAACATTCAAAATATGATTTCTCCAAAAATTCGATAAATATCTTCTGATTGTAGCAGGTGTACTTTCACATAATCTGGTATCGAGCACCACGAAAAGAATAAAAATCAAGGCTCCGTGTGAACTTTATTCTCCATTTATTCTCCATTTATTTTTTGCAAACAATCCTACAGAACAGCGGGTAATTGGTCTTATTACTTTTTCCTATCGGGAACCTAGAAAGTGTCATAAGAATGAAGACTACTTACATTTTTTTTAACATATATTAGGATTTTTTTTCTATATATTTCGCATGTTCTGGCTACATAAAAATCCAGCCCATAATAATGTTTCACAATTTGAGTTCAGTTTTTGTAAATGAACGATTTCTTTAGTAGTTCTAGTGCCCAAGAAGCCCAATTAGAAATAGCAAGTGGCAACACACGAACCAAGGGATATTGTCAACTGTGAAGGTTGTAGACAGAATCTACTCGAGGCGACCTGTTCTAAAGTGATGGATTCTTATCCGAAATATTGTAAGTTCAAACCCCGAGATCGACCATATGATGGTTTTACACGTGGATTCAGTCGAATGCTGGGATGGTAGCTATATCGAAGTCTACGACTACTGCCTTCAATTACCTTTCTTTTCCATCTTTCCTTGTCGCGAGTACCCTAACGGAACAACGTTGCCTTATAATCAAGAAGTCAGGTTCGATACCAGGCGGAGGCACATTGTACCTACAGTGGTTCGGATCCCACTTTAAAGTGTAGGTCCAGACCCGATTTGCCTATCTGTGCATAAATTGGACTTAGAGCGAAATTTAAAAAAATTCAAATTCAAATAAACAAAGCCTAGGCGAGAAAGAAACACTAGGATCTATGGCAACGCTACGAAACAAGAGATCCTAGGTTTGAATCCTGTGTTAAATATCAATGTCTCTTTCTTTCAATTTTCATATATTTCATTAATTCAACATTCGCCTTCAACCACCAAATTGAAAGTAACTGGAATTCAATAGAACAAATATGCTAGAAATTGTGTTACATCTTTTTACACTGTCTATATTTATGCAATATTGTGATGTATTGGTTGAATAATAATAATAATTCTTTACGTGTCTCTAAGGGAAAATGTAGCTAATCTCTTTTGAAATATGTTGCGAAAAGATAAAAGAATGTCGGTAATATCATTACAAAAATAAATTGACCGATAAATCCATGTACAGTGTCTCTCAAAAGTATTAGGACAACGACATTTTAAACTAGGCAACCCAATTTACACAAGGCGTTGGTGGGTTGCGTGTAGAGTTAGGCTCAATTTCAGGGTTGCCACCTGCACAATAAATATTTATAAAATACGCGAAAGAAATAAAAACAAGTATTAGTGCATAAAAAGTATTAAAATATCAATATTATATCGCAAGTGACAAAATTCTTTCTGAAAGAAAAATAATAGGTTTTCAAGCATTTCATCACTGATGAGTCTACAGAAAGGAGAAGAGGTGAGCGAAAACGAGAGGTGACAAAGGACAGGAGAAAGAGAAAGCGAGAGGAAAAGAGGAAAAGTAGAGGAGAGAAGAAAGAGAGGATAGACGAGGAGAGGAGATGTAGTGAGGAGAATGGAAAAATATTCTAGGAGAGATGAGGAAAATGGAGCAAAGAAGAGAAAAGAGAAGGAAAACGAGATGAGAGAAAAGTGGAGAGTAGAATAAAGGAGAGAAAAAGAGAAGAACGAAAAGAAGAGGAGAAAAGTGCGTGGAGTCGGAAATCTAAGACAGGAGATACGAGGAGTGGAGATGAGTGGGATGGAGATAAGATGCGAGAAAAGTAGGGAAGGCGATATGAGATAAAAGCAGAGCAGAAGGAGGGGAGAGAAGAGGGAGAAGGAGAAGAGAAGAACAGAAGGGACCGAAGAGAAGAGGTAGTTGCAGAAAATATCGTCTCAGCGTCAAGAATTGATGCATTGGTCAAATTATCGACATGAAACATTCAATAACATTTTGAAATGTATTGGAGAATGTATTAAATCGGTGCGAAATGCCTTTTGTCTTAGTTCTGAGCAAGGTAAAATCTTCCATGTAAGATCTTTGATTTTACCTGCGATTATACCACTAAAAACATGAATGTAATTTTAATATTTATAAGAATTATCCAATTTTTGTCCAATCTCGGTTCGTTGAAATGGAGATTTTGTAATTTAATATTTCCCCTCCCCCAATCGTTAATTCCAAACTGAATCATTCCGTTTCACACGGGGTGAACAATGAACACAATGGGATAGGTCTAAAACTTACGAAAATTTTCTGCCACCGAAAGGGTTTGAACCTACGACCATCAGATTGACAGTCCTGAACGTTAAACACTACACTACAAGCTTTGGCTCCTGAAAGTAAGTAGAAGGAGCTGACCAATGTGAAATGTAGATGCAACTCTCCTCCTACATGTAATGTGCAAACAATACTTGTTTGTAACAAAGAAAACGAAGGTAGTACGACTCGGAAAAAAACATTTAATGGAGAATTGCACATGATGAAAACTTTTCATTCGATATTTGCGGAGGTATCCTTGCATTGAACTCGAGTGGGAAAAGGGGTAAAATTAGTATGTCCTGAATTGTCACAAATATAAATAGTTATTTCATTAGTATTTGTCAATGTCTTTGAAGCAGTACACAATTATCGTTAAAGTATTATAATTCACGATCTTATACATGAAAATATCCCTTTGAACGTGTGTCAATTCATTTATTTGTTTATTTTTTTTATATTCCATTTGCAGAACAATGTAGCTACTATACACTGCTATTACAATTAATGTTACCATGCTCTTGTTTGTAATAAAAGGAGAATTAAAAAAAAAAATACTTCCTAAGGAGGATCGAACCTGGGACCACAATCAATGCTTTCAAGAACTCTAACCAATACACTACGCCCTTTGCTTCCCTTGGAGAAACAGTTCTTAATTATTCTGTCGCGTCAATATTGTAAACGTTATCCTGCAAAAAGAAGTTCAATACTGTGATATAGCTCTGTACTTCTAGAAGTACTCTATACACATGCATTTGAAAATTAACTCTGAATTTATTTCTTCGTTGTTAGTATATCTAAGCTTGTGAATATATTTTATTTGTAATTTTATAACGGTTACATGAACATCTAGGAAATAGTTCCTTATAATAACCTCAGGTTGACCAAGTTGCCAATACAAACAAATGGAATACAGATTGTCTTCGAGCTTACATTGTTAAAAAAAGAGCGGGTACGCGTATTACTATCCCAATACTTATTCAATAAGGTTTCTTGTGTGTCAGAAATTATCACTTAATCTATTGCATGTTGAGTTAGTGCCCACCTAGCCGCCTCTGATGAAATCTATCATTCTTCAGATTCTATTTAAAATTCGACTCTGGTCACTCGTAACTTGCTGGGTGCATCGACGGACAATGTTTTGCGATAAGAAACGGCCTTGAATAGCGTGAGTGAGTCACTTGAACGCGAGCAAGCTACGGTATCAAGGTTGTCTGCCTTTGAAAACCAAGTCATTTTTTTTTCACCGTTTCCGAACGCGATTGCTATTGTAGAAGTATATATTCTCACAAAAGAGCAAGAAAAAAATTAGAGCATAAGGTGGATGTAAATAATAAATTTAATACAAAGATTTTCTAAAATTTCTCTCCCACTGTCTACGTCACTATCGTCAGGCCAGTATCAAGGGAGGGGGCATAGGGGCCATGCCCCCCTCGAACCCTGAAATATTTAAATGTGAACCTATCAATAACTACGAAAATAACATCGTCGATTTTAGAAATGTGTAAACATTTCAATTTTGTTCTTACATAAATGAATCTGTTTCTTGCGCAAAAGTCTTCAGGCTGCATATTGGATGGTTTTAGTTTTATAATGTAAGGCTAGCAGACGTCCGATTCACCGATTTAGTCAGGACAGTGCGTTACTTTCAATCCCTGACCCAACTTTTTCGAACTGCAATCGTGATGCGAAAATGTCTCTTTGTTATTGTTGTTTTCTTAACTCACAATTAGACATGTTCTTTATTGTAATAATAATTCCTAGTACGCAACATTTAATTTATAAATATATTCTTTTCTAAACATAGAATTATCATGACTTTTGAATCGCGCTCGCACTATTTGAACTATTTTGTAATATCTGTCTCTCTCTCTCTCTCTCTCTCTCTCTCTCATACACACACACACACACACACACACACATTAGGGTCTGGCCACTCAATCAAAGAAATCCTGCGTACTGGCCTGGTCTACGTCAATGACAGAAATGCAAGCAATACTTTTATTTATATTTAACCCAATGAAAGGAATGTGGAAGATTTTAAAAGAAATAAGAAAGAGCGGAACTACTGTTGCTCTACTATAAAAATTTTTGTCCTTCGAGGAAGAAAAATAAGAAGGATTTACTCCAGCACCTTAACACAGTGTCCCACGAGTCTCTCTTGACTAATACTGTCAAGTGTGAAGAATAAAATTTTCCGCCTGTTTACGTCTAACGTTGCGCAGATTTGGTAGTTCGCAAACGGTGTAATTATTTCGTGTTACCTTACGCAACAGCAAATACATTTCATAAGACTGTTCTGAACACGACACTTGCGTCAGTAAACAAGCATTTCGTATGTTGCAGTATCACAGGAAAAGAACATCGTCCTGCAATGTTCAAGCCTCTAGATATTTTTTATTAATAATGTCTAATCACAATAGTAAGTTTGAAAAAATAACTCGCATTTTCACAACTACCAATATTCTCGTTTTTCTTCATCACTTCGAAAATTATTTCTCGAAGATATCTGCTATACTACAAGAAAGCAATCCAATATTAAAGTAAAAGTTCAACCACATGTATACCCAACTTCATTTACAATATTCGAGAGACAGAGTACTTAAAAATTGTTGTTTCAATCGAAAGTAAGGACGTGGTGTAGGCCCAGTCTGCCTGCAAATCGTGCAGGAAGCAGTTCGTTGCGAGCTCCGCTCTTCGCGTGAGAAGGCTTAGTGATCGAACTGTCCGAGTTAGCTAGGGCCGTATACGGTTTGCTAGTGTTGTGTTTTTTTTTCCCCTTGGAGTGCAAGCGAGGTTTTGGCTATAATTACCGTGAGCCAGTGAAGATACGATGAAATAGTTCACGATGAATACACAAAGAGAGAACACCTTGAAATTTGTTTTCAGTGATGTCAAAACGCGACCTACGTCATTGGATTTTCATCGATGGTTTCATGATGTCTACCAAGTGTCTACGAACCAAGTGCTCAGTTTTGAAATAGATCACTTTCGTAAGTGTTTGTACGTGAAATTTGCGTCAAAAGTGGTAGGAGAACGGTTACTAAATGATTTTGGTGCTGAGGTAATTTATCGTGACGTAGATGGTGACCATAAGGTTGAAGTAGAATGGGCCCACCAGCGACATGTAATTGTCAGAATCCATGTAGTCCCAACTGTATTAAGTGCAGAAGTGATAAGTCGTGTCATGAGGTCTTATGGGGAAGTGTTGAAAATCGAAGACGAGACATACTCTGCAGATCACATTTACCCCACTCGAACTGGACGTGTCTTGATCAAAATGGTACTACGTAAACCCATACCCTCATATGTAAACATGAATGGAGACTCCTATTGGGTAACATACCCTGGGCAGGTTTGTACCTGCATATCGTGCTCCGAAGTGGGTCACGTAGTCGCACAGTGTCCTAAGCGTCGATCCTCTGGAAACCAGCCCCGCCGGGGGCCGGTTAATATACCCGCTGACAATGTCCCGATGGTATATGAACCAACTGTGCTACCCGTACGGACTAAACCAAGAGATTCAGCTCCACCAGTTGCAGAAGTCCCTGCGTCAGGAGATAACAATGGAGGGACCACGGATAGCCCCAGAATCACCGACGAGGAGACAGGTACCAGACACGAAGGTAGTGTGAAGAATGCACCAACAGGAAGGGAAGAGATGGAGCAGCCAACATTGAACACTTCGGAGGAGATGCATCACATACCCCCGCCCCCACCCCCAAGTGCTTTGTTCGCGGAGGCAGAATTCCCCGTAGTTACCTCTCCTAGGAAATCAAGGTCAAGATCTGTATCAAGGTTACGGTCAGTGGCGGAAGAGTCCATGGTGCTACGTAGAAAGAAGAAGAAAAATAATGAATGCGTAAATTCCACAATAGTTCATAACGAATTTAGAGTAGAACCTGGTACACCAAAACAAGATGTTTCAAAGGTTAGTTTAACAAGTAATTCAGCAAATTAAACTAAAGGGAAACCTTCGACGAGTAACAAACTTACCCCAGATTTATTTAGTGGAAAGCATAGTTAATGCATTCTAGGCAGAAATTAGAGTTTAGTAATGTTGAAGAAAGTAAGTAAGTTTAGTCTTCTTTTGTGGACAGTTATAATCATGCAAACATTTACCTTGGCATCTATAAATTTGAATCAAATGCGAAGTAAGACCAAACTAATTGCTCTCAATGACTTTCTCATTAAATCGTCTATTGATGTGGCCCTCTTACAAGAGGTAGCCATAGACGATTTTTCTGTACTGAGCATGTTTAAAGTATACAACAATTTTACTCCCTTTGCACAAGGGACTGCCATAGCATGTAGACGACACTTGGATTTACGTAATGTAGTGCCCCATCCCACGGGCAGACAAATAAGTGCCAAATTAGGCTCAGTGTTTCTCTGTAATGTGTATGCTCCGTCAGGAAGCCAAAACAGACGGGAAAGAGAAGATTTTTTTTCAACAGTTGTAGGGCCCGAGTTGACATCCCACACACTAGACACTATACTAGTGGGAGATTTTAACTGCGTAATTTGTTCACAAGATCAAAATCCAGGATACAACTTCTCACGTGCGCTATATGAATTAACGCAGGGGTTACAACTGCGTGACGCTTGGATACACACCAATGGCGAAAGTCAAGGTTACACACATATCACCTCCAATAGTGTGTCAAGGATCGATAGGTTTTATGTCGCACCCAGATTTCAGGAATATATAATTAGTGTTCAGAATTTTCCAGTATGCTTTAGTGACCATAGTGTTCCAATTCTCAAAATAAATTTAGATTTGATCAAACCCCGACAAGGTAGCGGATACTGGCTTTTAAATAGCACATTATTATGCAATGGTAGTTATGTCCAGCTAATCAGGGAAACGTGGACCGAACTCAAGGCCTCTCGGCCAGTGCAAAAGACCCTAATCGAGTGGTGGGAAACTCGAGTTAAGCCTAAATTTCGTCACGTCAGTAAATTCTTCAGTGCAGAGGTTAGTAGAGATCAAAGAAACAAATATAATTTTTTGTATGCAGTTTTGAATGATCTCCATCGTTTAGCACTGCAATGTAATTTCGATCGTCCCTATGCAAATGAAATAAAAGCGCAATTGCTTGCTATACATAGGAAACGAAAATCTGCAGCAATAATAAAGAGCAAGATTCTTCCTATAGACCCAGACGAGCAAGCCACACTAAGTCACATTCTTCAAGAACATAAACACGCCAGGAGTCACGTTATTCATAAATTAACTTTAGATTCCGGTGAAGTTGTCACCAGCCCTCATAGTATACACGACAGGTCTTTGCAATACTATAAAAATCTTCTTGATCAAGCCTTTAATCCAACAGAAACGCAATGCAATTTTTTGAACTACCTCCCTGCGTCACTGACAGAAAATGAAAGAACTGAGCTCACACAACCGTTTAGTATAAAGGAGGTTCACGATGCAGTGTTCAAAGCTCCGAGGAATAAAACTACAGCCGAAGATGGATTACCATCAGAATTCTATCAATGTTTCTGGGATCTAATAGGAGACGAATTAACGGAATGGTTCAACGAAGTGTTGACAACAGGGACAATAGGGAAGACCAGTAGCACGGGAGTTATAGTGTTAGTTCCCAAAAAGGCAAATCCAAAGTTCGTCACAGATTTTAGGCCAATTTCCATATTGAGTACCGACATCAAACTTATAAGTAATAAATTAGCGTTTAAAAAAATATATGGTTAAACTTATTGGCAATTTACAGTTCGCTTGTAATACGTCTCAAAGTATACATCACTTTCTGCAAACGATAAGAGACGTAATTATTACCAAACAAAATAAGAATGCATCAGAGGCAATTCTATCTTTAGACTTT
The DNA here is from genome assembly GCF_977018435.1 of Lepisma saccharinum. NCBI lineage: Eukaryota > Metazoa > Arthropoda > Insecta > Zygentoma > Lepismatidae > Lepisma > Lepisma saccharinum. The sequence goes on from NC_139256.1 coordinate 47,203,092, forward strand.
TCTCAAGCATATGACAGAGTGAGCCACGAATATCTGTACAAAGTCTTAAAAGCATATGGCTTCGGAAACACTTTTATTAATTGGATAAAAACATTATATAATCATATGCTGCTAAAACTCAAAATAAATGGTTTCTTGACAACAAGTTTTAAAATGCGACGAGGTGTACTACAAGGTAGTCCCTTGAGTAGCACATTGTACGTTCTTACAATAGCCCCCTTTTTGTTTAGTATCCAGCATCATTTACATGGCATTTCAATGGCTTCCACCACAATACAAGTTGGCAGCTTCATGGACGACGTCACGATTTTTCTCAAGGATGAAAGAGATCTGTACAGTGTTAAAAGCCAAATACATACTTTTGAGCTCACATCAGGAGCAAAACTAAACAATCGAAAGTCATTTCTGATGCCCCTTGGCAAGGAGAATCCTTTCACAAACAACACGGAGATCCCTGTAGACAAAAAAATAAAAGTTTTAGGTATAAACTTCTATGCAAATATCGATGAAACGATCGAAGCCAATAGTCAACTCACGTGTGAGAGGGCAATCTACGTCCTAAGAGTGAACCAGATGCGCTCTCTAAGTTTAAAAGCACGAGTAAGATTTATCAACGTTTTTGCTCTCTCTAAACTTTGGTATGTAGCAAAAATCCTGCCCTTCAAAACACAGCACTTAGCCAAGGTCAACAAAGCTGTTGGCTGCTTTTTGTGGCACGATACAATTTTCCGGGTGGCAATAAATGAGGTCACGTTATCAGAGAAGACAGGTGGGTTGGCACTAATACACGTGAATACACAGGCAAGAGCATTGTTTGTACAGACTGGCCTTCAAACAGCTTTCTCACTGCACGAGTCAACGACCCAAGCATGTATACAGACGATAATACGGAACATTCCATTAGAAGCTCCCATCGATATCCAAAGTATCCCCAAACGGTTTTTGTTTTATAAGGACATCGCTTTACAGGTATGCTACCAGTTATTACGACATGAGACAGTTACACCATCTGTTAAAAAGTTATATAGTGAAATCAATAGTTTCAAGCACACAGTACCACGAATAGTCAAGGATTTCAATACACATAATTGGCCACAAATATGGGAAAATGTCTCCTAAAAACACCTTTCAAAAGCTGGCCAATCAATATGGTACAAAGTGGTTCATCGTGTTATAGTGACAAGAGATAGGACATACCAATATGGAATCAGTGACTCTCCTAACTGTATATCATGCAACGTGCCTGACTCTTTAGCCCACAGGATAACCAAGTGTCGCAACTCCTCTACGGCGTGGAACAAATTGCGAACAATGCTCAGTCGTATATGCCGCACCTCATTAACAAAGTTTACGGATATAGATATAGTTTTTCCTGATTTCAATCTTTTTCCACCAACAAAACAACGAGCAGTACAATGGTTGATCACAGAATACTTATTATATATATTTCACAATGACGGGAGCAGTTTTCAGAAACAATTCAGTATCATCTTGCAAGAACAATATGTGAAAAATTCCTCTCCAAGCAAGGAAGAAATGGTATGCAAATTTCTTAACAGTGCTTTATACTTAATTTAGGTCAAACAAAAATGTAAAGGTTGACCAGATAGAAATATAAATTGTAATAGCAATAATAAACTTATGTCAAAAACAATGTAATTCCATAACTTGTATATCAGAATGAGACAATAAAAAAAATAGTGGTTAGAGTTCTTGAAAGCATTGATTGTGGTCCCAGGTTCGATCCTCCTTAGGAGGTGTTCTTTTTTTAATTCTCCTTTTATTACAAACAAGAGCATGGTAACATTAATTGTAATAGCAGTGTATAGTAGCTACATTGTTCTGCAAATGGAAATTATAAAAAAAAATAAACAAATAAATGAATTGACACACGTTCAAAGGGATATTTTCATGTATAAGATCGTGAATTATAATACTTTAACGATAATTGTGTACTGCTTCAAAGACATTGACAAATACTAATGAAATAACTATTTATATTTGTGGCAATTCAGGACATACTAATTTTACCCCTTTTCCCACTCGAGTTCAATGCAAGGATACCTCCGCAAATATCGAATGAAAAGTTTTCATCATGTGCAATTCTCCATTAAATGTTTTTTTCCGAGTCGTACTACCTTCGTTTTCTTTGTTACAAACAAGTATTGTTTGCACATTACATGTAGGAGGAGAGTTGCATCTACATTTCACATTGGTCAGCTCCTTCTACTTACTTTCAGGAGCCAAAGCTTGTAGTGTAGTGTTTAACGTTCAGGATTGTCAATCTGATGGTCGTAGGTTCAAACCTTTCGGTGGCAGAAAATTTTCGTAAGTTTTAGACCTATCCCATTGTGTTCATTGTTCACCCCGTGTGAAACGGAATGATTCAGTTTGGAATTAACGATGGGGGGAGGGGAAATATTAAATTACAAAATCTCCATTTCAACGAACCGAGAATTGGACAAAAATTGGATAATTCTTATAAATATTAAAATTACATTCATGTTTTTAGTGGTATAATCGCAGGTAAAATCAAAGATCTTACATGGAAGATTTTACCTTGCTCAGAACTAAGACAAAGGCATTTCGCACCGATTTAATACATTCTCCAATACATTTCAAAATGTTATTGAATGTTTCATGTCGATAATTTGACCAATGCATCAATTCTTGACGCTGAGACGATATTTTCTGCAACTACAGTAGTATAAAAGTATATACTATTGGCGCGATAAATGAGAACCCCCCTCAGGCAGATTTGGTTACACTTAAAACTTGCTCAACATGCCCATATGAGCTTTTTGCTCAAGTGTGGTACTCCGTCTAATCCAAGATTTTTGTAAAAATGCCCTCGGGAAGTTCCTGTGAAATGATGAGCCCCCTCAGATTGATTTGTCCACACTTGCAAAAGGCACTTCTGTCAGATTGTTGTCCATAAGCTTGTTAAAAATATGCCCTTCTTGATATTTTTTTTGCCCACACCTAAAACTAAGCTCTTGCATCATGTTATGCATCAAATTATGATGCAAGAGCTTTTGTATTATGCAACAAATTATGATGCAAGAGCTTTTGCATTGTGCAACAAATTATGATGCAAGAGCGTTTGCATTATGTTGTGCAACAAATTATGATGCAAGAGCTTTTTGTATTACATATCAGTTAGTATTGTGAGAGTGGCTGAGGAGTACAGATGTGTTGTTGCAGTGCTCCTCATATTTTTTTTTTAAATATAGCAGATTTGTATAAATTGAATTATAGGTTTGCTTGATTCAATATATAGAATTTTCTAATATATTGAACAAAAAGTTTATATTTGCCCTAGTTAGTTATACAAGATCAATACATGACACATGGTATTAGGTCAATGCCTTTCCATGCACATCACGACATGCCTGTGCAGACATGCAATTGTGAAAGGTCAGTGCTTCAGTGGATCAATACTTATTCTATCTTTGTGCATGTAGGCTATCCTGTACAACCTGTCATAGGTTTATTAAGTATAGAGTTTTGATTTGAACCCCAAGAAATTTTATATAAATACCAAAGCCAAAAATATTAACACACATACACACACACACTAAATATACAAAACACACTGCTGAACCCAACTGATATTTTTTATTAAGCATAGAATTTTGATTTGAACCCCAGGAAATCTTATATAATAAACAACAACAAAAATGCCAAATCAAAAATATTGTAATCAATGCAATAAGAATATAACCAGCCCCAATTGGGCCAGGCATCAAAGGAATTGTAATCCAAACAAATGCAGAACTCCCACAAAAATATGCCCTAAATGCCATAGAAAATATAGCATGGAATATTTCACATATAAACATAAAGGTACTTGTTCTGCACAGTCATCAACATTGCCCCTTCAACCATCTACATCTGGTCTGAAAAGGAAGCATGAAGCACCTGTTAATGCTAGAGCAGCAAAGCAGCCAAGCTATGAACCCATCCATAGCAGTTTTAACGGCCAATTAAGGGATCACCGTTTTGTATCAGAGCCAAGATGTGACATTAAGAATTTTTTGAACAGTATAAATCCAGATGTGCAGGCAATTCTAAATGCACAAAATGGCTCTTATAAGCTGTCCCTCAAATTGTTTACACTATAAAAGAAGCCAAATGGCACAAAATTTACACAGCCCCACATAACAGAAACTGTACCGGTATATTCAAATGCAAATTCAGACAAAACAATAAGCAGTTTGATAGATCAATTGAATATTAAACACTCTGAATTTGCTGGAAAAGAGTCTGGATGGAGCCTATGCGGATCTTCACACAAGTTATATATTAATATTTCTGAATTCAACCCATTACAAGGATCTACATATTTGCCTTTACCTGCCAATATTAAAAACAAAAGAGCCGTGTTTAACATAGAAAATAATGATGAGAAATGCTTTTTGTGGTGTATTTTAGCTGCTTTGTATCCAGTTTCAAGGCATCCTGAGCGAATAAGTTATTATAAACAACATGAAAATGATTTTGATGAAGCAAGGGAGGGTTTAGAATATCCAATGTGTGTTCAGAATATTGATAAATTTGAAAAAAAGGCCAGGGATATTAATTGTAAACAATTATCTATTAATGTATTTATTTGTTCTACTGGCCGTGGCAATTGCTTGATAGCACCTCTCAGAATCAGTACATTTGATGATGATTCTGCTATTCCGATTGATCTGCTCTTAATTGAAGGGGATGATACACACCATTATACTCTGATACATAATCTTGAAGCTTTAGTCAGAACACAACTAGACAAAACTCATAGAATATTCAAGTTGTGCAGAAGATGTTTAATTGTATTTGATGGTAGAAAAATGGTGAATGGTGTTTGTGAAGAGAATGCAGAAATTGCTAAAAACAAGTTAATTGAGCATCAGAAATACTGTGGCAACCATAAACCTGTTCATATGGTGATGCCTAATCCAAGTGAAAAAGCCAATTTTAAAAAATTTGAAGCCTTGTTGGAACACCCAGCATATATAGTCTGTGATTTTGAATCAAACCTCAAACCCCTTGCATTCTGCAGTCCAGATCCTGATGAATCTTTAATTACATCATACCAGCTACATGAACCTTCTAGTTTTTATTATGTGGTTGTACAGGATGGGGTTGTTAGCAAAGAAGATTTATACATGGGAGCAGATGCAATCAAAGAATGTGCACATAGAATAGAAAATGAGTGCCATGACATAGCATCTAATATCTTATTAAAATCAAAACCCATGTTGCCTTTAACAGAATAACAGATTGAAGATTTCAACAATGCAGAAAAATGCGTGGTATGTGATTCTGAATTTTCAGATACAAATAACAAGGTGAAACACCATTCTCATACAGATGGTAAATTCTTAATGGCCCTGTGTAATAGCTGTAATATTAAGATCCAGAGACCAAAATTTGTCCCTATATTTTACCATGGTGCATCCAATTATGATTTTCATCATTTGATCAGGTACGAGGGGTTTGACAAGCAGAATTTAAATATTTTAGCTGAAAATAATGAAAAATATATTGCCATTAGCAAAATAATTAAAGTTAATAGTGTTCCTATTCACTTAAGATTTCTTGATTCATACAGAATTCTGTCTGCTAGCCTGGCTACACTGGCCACTCAATTATCTGATGATCAATTCAAAATCACATGTGCTTTGTTTCCAAATCAGGAGCTGAAATTAATTAGGCGGAAGGGTGTATATCCATATGATTATGTTACAGATTTTTCTAAATTTGATGAGTGTTCTCTGCCACCACAACAAGAGTTTTACAGCAAAATCAGAGCATCTGGAATTACTGATGATGATTATCACCATGCCCAGTTGATGTGGAACAATTTAAAATGCCAGACATTTGGTGATTATCACAAGGCATATTTAAAACTTGATGTGACCCTCTTAGCTGATATACTGCAGGCATTCAGAAAATCTTCCATGGAAAATTATAAACTGGATCCAATGTATTTTTACAGTGCTCCGGGCCTAGCATGGTCTGCAATGTTTTGAAATACTAAAAGGCAATTGGATCTGATCCAGGATCAAGATATGTATCTGTTTATGGAACAATGTATAAAGGAGGCATGGTGCAATGTTCTCAGAGATATGCCAGAGCAAATAACAAATATATTCCTGATTATGATCCAGCACTGCCATCAAATTATATACTGTATGTAGACGCCAACAGCCTCTATGGTTATGCCATGAAGAAAAAACTGCCATATGCAGGGCTTGAGTGGGTTGAAGATTTCAATATTGAAGATCTTAAGGATTTTGATGACAGTAACTATGGCCTGTTCTTAGAGGTTGGTCTGATAATTCCTGATGATTTAAACAACACATTTTCTGATCTGCCCCCAATTCCTGAGGTTAAGTGTTCACCTGGCTCTAAACAGAAGAAATTGATGATGACTCTAGAGCCGAAACAGGATTATGTCATATATTACAAAAACCTCCAGTTCCCGATGAATCATGGTGTTCAAGGGACCAAAGTTGGAAAAGTTTTGAGGTTCAGGCACTCAAGATGGTTGAAACCATATATTGATACAAACACAGAGCTTCGAACATCTGCAGTGAGCCAATTTGAAAAGACCTTGTTTAAATTGATGGTCAATTCTGTGTATGGCAAAACAATAGAAAATGTCAGAAAATATACTGATGTTAAATTAATTACTGACCCCAGCCGGAGCAAAAAATTGATTGCAAAGCCCAACTTCAATTACAGAAGAATTTATGATGAGAATATGGCACTTTTCAACATGAAAAAACAAAGATTAAGTTTGATAAGCCTATTTATGTAGGGGCTGTGATATTGGAATTGGCCAAATTACACATGTTAAAATTGTATTATGATGTGTTGAAGCCTTTTTATAAGGATCGTGTAAAACTGATGTACATGGACACAGATAGTTTTGTTCTTGATATTCAAACAGAAGATGTTTATCAAGACATAACACAGCCTGAATTGTTTAAATATTTTGATACCACTGAACATTCAAAAATTAAACCCCACAACAAAAAGGTGCCTGGCAAGTTAAAAGATGAGACACTTGGTGATGTTATTGTGGCATTTGCTGGGTTAAGGGCCAAGATGTACAGTTTTGAAACATGTAGTGGCGCTGTTGCCAAAAAGGCCAAGGGCATTGGCAGAGTGACTGTAGACAAAGAGCTTGAATTTGAAGATTACAAAAATTGCCTCAAATCATGTAGCACAATCAGAACATCAGAATATAGAATTCAGAGTGTGGATCACTTGTTGACTACAAATATTGTAAGAAAAGTGGCTCTGGATCCACATGATGATAAGAGATGCATTTTATCATGTGGCATACATACTCTACCATGGGGTCATTGTGATTTGAAAAGTGGTAATCGATGCCCAATTACTGAGCATGATTTGAAATAAATAAACATGCCTATGAACTTATTTGGGTTCAAAAAACAGGCTATTATGGACCTGCCAACACCACAACCCTCTTCTGATATAATATCTAAACTAAGTGCTTTGTTAATTATTCATCTGAACAGCATACTTACAGATGATGATGATGAAACAGGTAAAACATTGTACATATCTAACAATAATTTAAATCATTACCAATTACCTGTAGGTGGTCAATTGCAATTTATTACAACCCCTGAGGGTAATGTCAAGATTTCAGTAGGGAGAAATATTTACAGAATTAAGCACTCAAACATGATTTCTGGCACTGTATATACTGTTTCTGCTGGTGACTGCTTATATATTGAGGTGCCGGGATCATATGACAAGTTTATACCTTTTTTTATAGAATTAAGAATCAGATATTCAATAATAAATAACCACTAAAACAAAAACGCCTAATGATATATTTGGCCATACAAGACATGAAGATCACAGTGATGAGATTCTGATGCTTGATGTCAGAGTCAAGAAATTAAGAAGTGATTTCCAAGCTTTACAAACCACACTGAATGCCAGTCTTCAACTAGAAATTACAAATTTGCAATCTCAATGCATGGACCCTCTTCTTAAAATTGGTTCTGAACTCAAATTGCTGCTTCAAAAATATACTGACTTGGCCACATTGGATAATTTTCAAAGTTTAGAAGAAGCTGTAGCAGCTCTTCAAGCCAAATTTAAGACCCAGGCCACCAACTCTGAGCAATTGAAACAGCAATTGGAAGAGCAGATAAATAATGTCCAGACACAGCTCCAAACAATTGTCAAAAGCATAAAATCACAAGAAGATTTTGATCTAGTGATTTCCACTCTAAAGGAACAGATTCAATCACTCCAGATACCTAATCTGGACCCCTTGAACAATGCCATAGCCGAGGTTAAAGAAAAAATTGAGACACTTGAGAATTTTATGAACAACTTGCCATCTTCTGATGCTTTGAGTGCAATAACTCGGAGTGTTGCAAACATCAAGCTGCAACTTGAAACATATGAAGATTTTGGAAAAATTCAAAGTACCATAACCCATCTTGAGGGTACAATAGCAGCAGTGCAAAGTGATTTGACAAATGTACAAGAATCTCTAGAATCTCGCCTGCCTGGTATTGTAGACACACTTGTCAGTGTCCAGCAACGGATCACAAAGCTTGAAAACCTCAACACTGAATCTGAGCTATCTCATTTTCATCACTTGATCGATGATATCCAAACAAAACTTGAAATTTTACAACAATCAACACCCACTCAGGCAGATATAGCCCTGCTCCAAAATGCTATGCAAAATGTGGCTGATGCTTCTGAATTAAATAATGTGAAATTGGCACTTGAATCTTTGCAAAATACTGTATCAAATCTGCCTACATCACAGGAACTTAAAAATATAAAGAGGGCAGTGAATCGCATATTGAAATCAGAAGATATCAAGAATATCCAGACAGAGATCAAACAACTCACTCAAACAGTGGCCACTCTACCAACTAATCAACATATTAATGAACTGCATGCCCTGTTTGAGGATATCAGAAGACAGGTCCATGATCTTACTGCTCAAAATTCAAAATTGGCAGTTATTGAAAATTTGCAACAAATTGTAGCTAATATCAAGCAACAGCTAGGGACCATGGAATCCAATCAAGCAAATACCCTGTCTGTTTTTGCCACCCAGCTTCAAGAGATTGTGCAACAATACAAGAAACTTGTTGTGGACATAAAAATCAAGCCAGGCCATGATGATGTTGTTAGGACCATCAATGAGCACCTTGAATCTGTAACAAGCAGATTGCTTACAGCAGAAAAAGAAATAACCTGCATAATCGAGAATCCAAAACACACAGTAATTCTTGAATTGTACAGCATCCCCAACAAAGAATATGATTCACCATTTACACCAGGTGGCAAAATATATATGCTGTCCCTTGCACAATTTTATTACCAGTTTTTTCTTGGGGGCACACTGAGACCAATCAAGATCAAATATTGGCTTCAACCACAGGCACACCACTACCCCACCTTATCAATAACAAATGCTGACAACAAACCAAAAATCACAAGTGTAGAGTTAGAGGATTTTACAGATCCCAATACATTAGAAACATCTTATGCTGAAGATGATGGCTCTCTGGAATTTCTTATACAAATAGGAAACAAATTATATTTAGAAAATCCTGTAGTATCAGCTGCTGAACACCCCATAGTTGCAATATTCTTGTTTTCATATTATGTCTAGACAAATTATTGTTGATGAATTACACAGACAAGCCAGACATAATTATAAGAGACTGCCAGTAGTTACAAAAGGCATAGATGATGTATGGCAGAGCGACTTGATTGAGATGGCAAGTGGACAGCTGAAAAACTTAGACAAAATCAACAAGGGCTACAAGTATCTACTTACTGTAATAGACACATTTTCAAAATTTGCCTGGGCTGTGCCACTCAAATCCAAGACTGGAAAATGTGTTACAGAAGCCATCAGGACAATCATCAATCAGAGTGGAAGATCACCGCGCTATTTGCAAACAGATAATGGCAAAGAATTTTATAATTCTGTGTTCCAACAATTTATTAAAAGCCAGTCAATACAACATTATTCGAGTTACAGTGATCTCAAAGCCTCAATTGTAGAGAGATTCAACAAAACCCTAAAAAATCTTATGTATAAACAATTTACACTTCAAGGTAATTATAAATGGCTTAATATTCTTCCAGAACTTCTACATAAATATAACAACTCGGTCCATTCCACAATCAACATGAAACCCTCTGAAGTAACTTCATCTGATGAGCAAAAATTGATCAGGACTGTTTATTATCCTAGATACCAGCCAACCACAAGAAAAGCCAACTACAAGGTGGGTGATCAAGCAAGAATCAGCAAATATAAGCACTTATTCAAAAGAGGCTTTACAAGAAACTGGAGCACTGAATTATTTACAGTGGTTCAAATTAAACCTGGGACCCTTAACACATATATAATAAAAGATCACCGAGGAGAAATTCTCAAAGGCAGATTCTATGAAGAAGAACTCAACAAGACTACGCAGCGTGACACATATCTCATAGAAAAAATCATCCGCAGAAAAGGCAACAAGTTATTTGTCAAATGGCTAGGACTTCCAGAACACAGCTGGATCGATGCAGACAAAGTGATAATATGAGCACCTGGGATGTTATAAAAAGGCTGCCAGAACCTGAACAGCAGATTACGAGAAATGGCAAGTTGCTGCCTGATAATATTAGATGTCTTATTGTTGGGCCATCAGCTTGTGGTAAAACTACACTAATGATTGATAATTTTTTATTGGCACCCAACTGGTTAGACTGGAAAAACAGGCACTTGTATGTTTTCTCTAAGAGCTTGGAACAATTAAAATATCAGCAGCTGATGAAGCTATATGATGGATTGAATATTGCCACTTTTGAATCAGATGTTAAGCCACTCCATGAATGTCTCGATAATTCTGTTGTTGTGTTTGATGACATTATACTGGATAATCAAAACAAGGTTAGAAATTTCTTTACACAGGGCCGACACAAAAACATTGATTGTTTCTACCTGGCACGGCCTTTTTCTAAAATTCCGAAGCAGCTGATCCGAGACAACAGCAATTTTATATGTGTGTTTCATCAAGATCATACCAACCTCAAACACATACATGAAGAATATGTAGGTGGGGACTTGAGCTACAATGATTTTTCCAAGTTTTGCAGTAGGTGCTGGAATCAAAACAGTTTTGGGTTTGTCACAATTGATATGACAAGAAAACCCAATAGTGGCAAATACAGAAATAAAATCAACAATTTTCTAGACATTGAAACATATATAAATAACCATGAAAAGGCCAATCATTGATGATCATAAATTAAGAGATTATCTTGTAAAAAGATTGAAGGGATGGAAATCAGAGAACCGAGGAATTTATGAACAACACAAACAAACAGAACAGCCTATTATTGATGCTATTAGTGAATTAGGTAAAAATATCAAAACTGTTACAGAGCAAAATCAAAATTTGATCACAGAGCTTGTACCTGTAGCTGCTAGGAACATATTAGATTATCCAATCACCCAACTTTCCAGTATTCATACACCTAGTCCTCTTGCTCCTCGAAGAATTGAAGCTACTCAGGATCCTATTGAATTGGGTCTTCTTGCTCAAAAATATTTAAGCACACCTAAAGACAACAAAGATGAGGTCTTTGGCTTATATGCTGACACAGAGCGTGATGGTAGCATCATACATAGAATTGGCAATTTCAGAGTAACATTTATGGGAGATGATCTAATTGTATATTCAGAATCTCATCTTGGAGAAAAAGGTGTTTTTGTTAAATATCCCGGCACACCTGGGTTGTGGGAACTGATGACTAGGAAAAGGCCTGGCAGTTATACAGATCAAGATTATGAGCATTACAAAGAAATATTAATAAAATCAGATGTTCTATACCAGAACAATGATCCCACACAAAAAAGAGTCAAGTCTAGCAGTGGAGCAAAATACAACAATTTAATCAAGCCCATATGGTCACAGATCAAGACAGGTAGTGGAATCAAACAATACAACACCCTGCCTAAATAATTTGTGTGGGTTGATGATGTCAGGAAACTTGTAGATAGGTTATTGGTGATAGCTGGGGAGGAAAATGCTGGCAACCACAATTTTTACAATGAAAAGGTTAGAATTATGGACATGATAAGCACAAAATTGTCTAATTTTATAGTGAATGACACTAAGGGGATTGGATATCTTATAAAAATTATTAATACTCTACCACCTAAATTTTGGAATATTTCTGAGGGTCGGGGGTTGGTTAATGACATTATAAACAAGCTGCCATTTGAACTACACATTCCAGGCTATCAGTATTGTGGTCCAGGCACAAAATTGGACCATAGATTAAACAGAGGTGATCCTGGTGTTAATCCCCTAGATGCTGCTTGCAGAGACCATGACATAGCATACAACACACATACTGATCTTGACAAGAGACATGTTGCAGACAAGAAATTAGAAGAGGCTGCATTTGGTAGATTTGTAAGCAAAGATGCTTCTTTAAATGAAAGAATAGCAGCATTGGGAACCACCATAGCTATGAACACCAAACAAAAACTGGGGTGGGGGCTGTGAATATGTATATAATAAAAATAGGATGAAGGCCAAGGGTGTTATGTGTCAAATACCTTATGCGGGTCTTAAATCTCTTAAAACTATTGATAGCCCTTTAACCAAAAAGCAGCGGAAGAAAAAAATCTTGTCTTGCAAAGGGCCATGGTATGAAATTGTTGCTTAGTACCCCCCAATTAAAAAAATTACAACCATCTAGAAAAAAATCACATGTGGGGTGTTTCATATTTACTATCCCGGCCATCTTAGCAGCACTTGGGGCTGTGGGGAGCTTGGCTGGGGGATCAGCTGCCATAGCAAAAACAGTAATAGATGCCAAGAAAAATAGGGCAGAATTAGATGAATTGAAGCGCCATAACCTGGCCATGGAGAAACAAGGCAAAGGTGTTAAGAGAGCCATGAATAAGTTTAAAAAAAACAAGAGCCGCTTACAAACCAAGATATTGAAGCTTTATTAAAGCCACTGGGCATCAAAAATTTTAGAGGTGTGTACATGTCTGATTCTTTACCAGAACAACCACTCAACAAAGAGTGTGGCATTGTTAATTTGGATAAGTACAAAAATCAGGGCACTCACTGGATTTGTTATCTTAAATATTTAAACAATGAGGCATTTGTGTTTGATTCATTTGGAGGTCTTCCACCTGAAAATTTAGTAAAATATCTAAAATCAACTAATCTTTATTACAATAATGCCCGTGTTCAAAATTTCAAAGATGTTAATTGTGGACATTTGTGTTTATCTGTTCTTAGATATATGTCTCAAATAAATAAACCATCAATTGAAAATTTTCAAAAAGCACTGTGGTATCTGAAACATCATGGGGGTATTCCATCTCACCAGCCAAAATTCAATATTGAAACTCAAATTACATGATGATATAGTGTATCCCAAAACAATAGCTCTCAGAGCATTTTATGGCATGTACTTGATCCCCAATATTACACACCACAACAACAAAATTGCAGTTGGTGATCATAAATTGTCATCACTCCAGGGCAGTATAATCTGTCCACTCTAAATGCTCAATTACCCAGAGGTATAGTATTAACTCAAAATTCTGTCACTCACAGAGTAGAGATTGTATCTGCTACAGAAACAGTGGATCTGGGTACTATAGGAGAGCTGTTAGGCTTTGAGAACAACACAAAACTTGAACCAGCCATCAAACACACTGCTATTAATATACCTAAATTCTTAGCCATAGAGACTCTGAATATTCACTGTAATGTGGCCGAGGGTATGATCACCAAATCAAATGGCATAGGCACTCACAAACAAACTGGCATCATTGCAACATTCAAACCTAATTCTGAATTTATGGAGCCAATCATCTACACTCCATCACCAACATTATATTTTCCTGTGTGCCATAATACAATAGATTACATTGAGTTGATGGTCACTAATGAAAAAGAAGAAATAGTTGATTTTGCTGGAGCCACAACAACTGCAATCATAGAGATTAATATTTAAATAAAAATACATACAAAAAATGGAAAATATTGAGAGTTATGAGCTACAATCATTCCCCCCAAACAGGAGGACATTTGCAAATTTAAATCAACACAACACAGAAATTGAGGTTGATCTTGATGTAGGGGATGGCTTTATACACCCCCACAGAGCAGATCTATACATCAAATTTGATGTTGTAAAGCTCGATGGAACAGATTATCCGGCAAATTCAAATATAAGATTGGTAGACAATTTTGTGCCGCATCTGTTCTCTGAAATTGAGATCAGAAAACATGGTGTTGTTATAAACAGTGTAGATTATCCCGGCATTACCTCCACAGCTTTGGCCACACTAAAATTATCCAAAACCGAGGCATCATACTACAAAATAGGTGGATTTAAAGCTGGTGATAAAATTATATCTAAAAGCCACACAGTGCTGTTCCCCATGCGCCTGTTGCCAGGATTCTTCTCAGATTACAAAGATATTATGTGGAAGGGTGGTTTAAGAATCACATTTAGAAGAGCTGCTAATGATAATAATGCTTTGATGAGGTACAGTACATTAAACTCTACAGGGGAAGCTCTGCCTAATACCCTACCTGATGAAGGCAAGTGCATTATTCAGACTATGGAGCTAAGAATTCCAGTAGTTGAATATGAAGCCAGTTATGCTCTTAAATACAAAGCAGATATAATAAAAAATCCACAGATTCCTTTACAATTTTATACATATCAATGTGTACAGAAGCCTGCCGCTGGTACTTATTATGAGTTTGATGCTACAAATTCATTCTCCAGTATACAATATGACATGCCGGATTTTGTGGTGGTACTGTTTCAGACTGGAAGACACAATAACCAGGAAAAAAATTCGAGTAAATTTGATAGCTGCAACATCAAGAACATATATCTTAAAAATGGCAGAAATGAGGTATTCCCTAGAGAAAATTATAATTTAGACATGTCCAAGTATGATTTTCTTAAATTATATGAAGCATTTACAGCATACAAAAGGGTCACTACTGGCAATACTGACATGTATTACACACCAGATGAATTCAAAGCACAGAGACCCATGTTTGTAATCAACACTTCAAAAAGAAAACAAGTTGTGGTTAATGACAGGACAAACATTAAAATTATCTGTGAATTCCACGATACACTCCCTGATGACACTATATGTAGTGTTATTCTCATAGGTGAAAAATCATATGTTTATGATGTAAGAAATGAGAGAGTCACAGAGCAATTCTAGAAGAATTACATTATCTTAATACTAGATATACAAGTTGAGCCTGGTGCCCAATTGAACTTAAGCCGGAAGTGGACCGGAAGTAAATATGTGTGTGTGTGTATGTGTGTGTGTGTGTGTGTGTTTTAATACGTTTGGCCTAGTTTTAAGTGTAGCCAAAAAAAATTCAAGAGGGGCATATTTTTAACAAGCTTATGGACAACAATCTGACAGAAGTGTCTTTTGCAAGTGTGGACAAATCAATCTGAGGGGGCTCATCATTTCACAGGAACTTCCCGAGGGCATTTTTACAAAAATCTTGGATTAGACGGAGTACCACACTTGAGCAAAAAGCTCATATGGGCATGTTGAGCAAGTTTTAAGTGTAACCAAATCTGCCTGAGGGGGGTTCATCATTTATCGCGCCAATAGTATATACTTTTATACTACTAACTACCTCTTCTCTTCGGTCCCTTCTGTTCTTCTCTTCTCCTTCTCCCTCTTCTCTCCCCTCCTTCTGCTCTGCTTTTATCTCATATCGCCTTCCCTACTTTTCTCGCATCTTATCTCCATCCCACTCATCTCCACTCCTCGTATCTCCTGTCTTAGATTTCCGACTCCACGCACTTTTCTCCTCTTCTTTTCGTTCTTCTCTTTTTCTCTCCTTTACTCTACTCTCCACTTTTCTCTCATCTCGTTTTCCTTCTCTTTTCTCTTCTTTGCTCCATTTTCCTCATCTCTCCTAGAATATTTTTCCATTCTCCTCACTACATCTCCTCTCCTCGTCTATCCTCTCTTTCTTCTCTCCTCTACTTTTCCTCTTCTCCTCTCGCTTTCTCTTTCTCCTGTCCTTTGTCACCTCTCGTTTTCTCTCACCTCTTCTGCTTTCTGTAGACTCATCAGCGATGAAATGCTAGAAAACCTATTATTTTTCTTTCAGAAAGAATTTTGTCACTTGCGATATAATATTGATATTTTAATACTTTTTATACACTAATACTTGTTTTTATTTCTTTCGCGTATTTTATAAATATTTATTGTGCATGTGGCAACCCTGAAATTGAGCCTAACTCTACACGCAACCCACCAACGCCTTGTGTAAATTGGGTTGCCTAGTTTAAAATGTCGTTGTCCTAAAACTTTTGAGAGACACTGTACAAAAGACACTATTATGGAGTTCGTTTTTTTACCCTAATCTAACACTATTGTTGTACTTTATATATGTGTTTCAGCCGGATATGAGTCACGGATGATTTATACAGTCGGGGTACGTGAAGTTAATGCGTTTTCAGGACACGTTTTGGCTATTCTAAGCCATTTGATGGTGTCAGGCAAGGTTTCCAGGCGTCGATGACGTCATGTGGCAACGGTGCTGGATTATATTAGCTATAATTAAGGATCTGGATTTACCCGAATTCAACCGGTGCCAATGCGATCGGAGGTAGAAGATATTATAACACAATATATGGCGTTATTCTACGTTCGCTTTAAAGGAGAAGAAATTGAACGATGTAGCCTATATGAAAACGAAGTATACGGGCAGAATGCATGTTATTAATAATAATTGCGCTTAAAAAGGGAAGAATACGCTTACAGCAAGAACCTGTTACGAGGTTGCATTCTTCTTCACCCCAAACAGCGAGCGATCATTGATGCGCGAGGGGAGAAACGTCTCTATTGTTATGTTCCCCCTATGGGAGTTAAACGGTAGGCAGGTGCCGCCAATTTTTTTACACGCGTGTATTGATTTTATTTGAGGTTCCAATTTTATTTTGTGGAAGTGATTTACGCGTTCTTTTTTCTTCCGCCTTTCGTAACATTGCAAAGACTATTTGACCTAAAGCGTAAGGAATTTGGCTGAACTACGAACAATCAGTTCCAGTATCTACAGGATAAAGTGGATGCGATCCGCTATTTGCCCTTATTTCTAGGTTGCGAACCACGGACCCTTTGATTATTGCTTTATAAACATCAAGATTCGCGTAAAATTGACCAGATTTTTTACTGTTAGGGGCAATATTTCGCATTTTTTGTGTATTTTTACTCAGAAAACGCTATTTGAACGATTCAAGCAAGAGTTTGCATGGCAATTTAGACACACAAACTGAGTTTCTTCAACTCTAGCTGAAGTTTAGGTTTATTTTTTACTCTAATATCAAAAATTTCATCTATTCAGCCAACATTTTTTATTACATTTTGGACTCACAAAGACATTTTTCAACTTTCCATTTTTTACTCAAATAACACAATTTCATCTATTCTGGCAGGAGTGTTTATTGCAGTTTAGACTTGCAAAGATAATTTTTTCAACTTCTTTTATTAATTTTTCTATTTATTGCCTTTTGTATCTTATATTTTTTAATTCTTAACTTTGAGTTTTGTTCTTTATTTAAAAAAATTCTCTAATCGCTAAGGAAGAAGTACTTTTAAGTAAAACTGTACCCAGAAACTTTATTATTACTATTATTATTATTATTGTTGTTGTTTTTGTTTTGATGTAGTCGTTGAATCTTGTTGTTGTTGTTAGGGTTTATTGACTTCCACTCCGGTATTTTTGGTTTGCTTCGTAGGAAAGTTTGTTTATTTTAGAGTTTCCTCGGTATTTTTTACTGTTAGGGTAGGTAAAGTTTCCTAAATATATGAGTAGGGTTCCATATATTCTTGTTCCTGCATGTTTTTCATATGATGTGATCACCACAATTCTCCAAGTTCTTTTACTGCATGTTTCCATTTTATTGAGGCTTAGTGATTCCTAGAGCCACTTTATGCATGAGAGAAAGCTTGAAAATTTCGTTCTCAGATAACCGTCAACCTTATGTCAGAGTATTTTCGAGTATATTTTAGACTTATTATGGGCCACTAGAATATCACGGCTTGCTTAATTTTTAAGTATGTTGCGCAGTTATTGTATTTTTGCTTTTGCTTACTAGATAAACTGTACGAAATGTTTAATATTTGTACTTTTTTGCACTTATAAAAAGCCACACTTTTATTGTAACTAAAATTATTATGTGTCTAAGGACTGAAACCCCTTTACCAAGAGTACTATAACTGAACGTTTATTAATATTGTTTATTTCTTCCCTTAAATATAACAATACAGGCTGCTTCAAAATGATGTGAACGATTTCAACTCCTTATATTTTTTTATTTTTCGTCCAAATTGCTTTAAATTTTACATGTAATTCCTAAAAGTGTCCAAGTTTTTTTGATAAAAATTTGAACACAGTTTCTCACAAATGTTCTATGTGAGCCCCCTTTGTAACCCTGCATACATCAATTCGGTAATCCAATTCCACCGAGATTCGTTTCAACATGTCTGCATCAACAGTTTGCACTGCATCAGTAATGCGCTTTTTCAGTTCATTGACATCTGCGGGTATAGGAGGTTTGTACTGTGACGAGCACAATAGTTACAATGTTGTGTTATGTTGAGTTATGATGAGTTTGTAATGTGAATTTATGAACCTACGTGTTGTGTTATGTTGAGTTATGATAAGTTAGTAATGTGAATTTATGAACGTACGTGTTCAAAATGAAACAAATGACTATCGAATATATTAAACAGTTTGTAAATAGTTATGTACCATATCTAAGTTAAAAATACAAGAAATATTAATATTGGAATCTAGTTTTATGTTGATACAAATGTGTAGGTTTCAATAATTTGGCGACCCAGTTTCCAGGATCCGAATTAGTAAGTGTTTAGCTATACGTTTTTCTTAATAATATAGTTAAATAATGACAGATAAAGGGAAAAGATCAACACGAAAAGGACAAACTATTGATGAAAGCTTGATTTCTGACAATGCGGAAATCAATGTTGAAAATTTGGGTTGTTGTAAGGATCCAGATAAGAATGCTAAGTGTATAACTTGTCACAAATGTGGAAAGTTATATCACCATAAATGTCTACAGTTAGCAGCGTTACATTCCAGTAATTCTGATACATTTGATCAGTACTTGTGCAAAGTATGCGATCCGATGTTTGGCCATCATGGGACTGAACAAAATAAAGATACTAATTTCAATGCATTATTGGAGACAATAATTCATAAAATGGATGACGTTCAGTTGCAGTTTACAGAAAGTCAAGCGCAGATGAAACAGCTTACAGACAGCCAAGAGCAGATGAAACAGCAGCTTACAGACAGCCAAGTGCAGATGAAACAGCAGCTTACAGACAGCCAAGCGCAGATGAAACAGCAGCTTACAGACAGCCAAGATCAGATGAAACAGCAACTCACTGATCAAATGAAAAAGTTTTCTGAAAGTCAGGAGTTAATAACAGCGACTCTTTCAGAAAGTTTCAATCAGTCTCTTGTTACTTTTCGCGCTGAAATCCGAGAAGAAATAAAACAGGTGGCTGATGCTTGCAAAATAAATACTAACGCTCTTAAAAATGATGTTAAAGAGGAATTAAGTGGTGTGCAGTCTAATATAGAATCACTTATAACAAAGACGTCTTCTCATCAGGAACAACTCGTCGAACTAACGACACAAGCGGAAGAACAGGTCTGCAATATAAGTGCTGTTAAAATTACACTAAATGAACAACAAGTATCTATTTCTCGCTTAGAAGATGAGATTGGTGATATTAAAACTAAAATAGGGTACATTAGTAGTACAAAAGTGTTAGCTCCTGAGAATGATAAAGCAACAACCGTTAATAAAATATCTGACGTGTCTGAAGCCAATCAAGTCGATGTAAATTCTCAAACTGCACAAACTACTCCAATAACAGCTTTAACTGGAAACCATGTTGACAGAAAGAAGAAATTTGTTTCTTTTAAAGGCAAAAATACAAACGCAACTTCTTCCGATACAGATGTAACAGATTTTGGGAGTGAAGATTCGAATACTACGCATGTAAAGCAAACGTACAAGGGCAAGAGAACGAAGAGAAGCAGATTAGTTAGGGAGCGTCATCAGGCCATCAATAATGTTAATTCTAAACAGTGTTCAAGTGCTTCTTTCACTAATTCATATGTCACACGAGATTTGTGCGGTTGTGATAATTCCTTACAAGGGAAATTTAACACCGGTTCTGTTCACAACTCGCCTGACAATTGCACTAGCAATGTCCATGCTTGTTTCCCGGACTGTTCAACAAATGCTACGACTACGGATTCTATTAACTGTAGCATTCATACCAATTCCTGCCCATTAACAGTTTGCAGAAATAGTTGTGTGTTAGACAATAATTCTGAACGAATTAATGCTACATATAATCGCGGCAGAGGTTTTGGTACTGCCAGAAGTAATGTACACTTCATAAGTCCGAATAATCAGGATAGCACAGTAGTAACTACAGTACCGTTTGACCCAATGACACCCCGTCTTCAGAATTCGATGACTTCGTTGAATAACCGTCCTCCACAAGCAATAGTAACTGGCTGTAATGAGACTATACAACGCATATTAAAAGTGAGTAACTTGAACCTACTCCCAAAGTGCGGGGGAAATTTAGAGAAACAAAGTCCTAGAGACTATATTGATCAGTTAGTTTCAACATTCAATGGGAGTTCCGGAAGAATACAGGCTGAATAGTATATATAAGTGTTTTTACGGCAAGGCTTTGTTATGGTATAATTCTCATAAGAAGAGATTTTCATGTTTTCAGGATTTCGTAGGAAAGTTTTTGCATCACTATGCTTCTGAACAAGTAGTACAAGAAAATATGATCCTAATGTTGATGAAAACTTAGCTACTTTTGCATTAAAACTCTATTCTGCCTATTCAAATTTGGAAGAAGACCCATCTGAATCTGATATGATTCAGTTAGTGTTGCGACAAATACCGAGAAATGTGTCAGAATATGTGTCATGTCATGACATACCAAGTATGGACAGACTGATATCTATTTTAGACAGAATTGATTTGGTTCATTCGGGAAAAAACAAATCTTTTAGAGTTCCAGAGGACCAGGAAGAATTTATGAGAAGAAATAAGACAGCCAAATTTCTGAACAACAAATCCAAACAATCATTCAATGTTGGACAAGTTTCTGTCAAAACGCAAGATTTTCGTAAGACCAGGAATTTTACATCTTCCCAAAATGCCGAACCTACAACAATTGGTGGTGCAAGTAGAATTTCGAACAACGTTCAGCAATCAAATCCATGCTCAAATCAACAGATCCAAAATACTTTACGAACGGATGAAGGCTTTTCATCTCCGAATAGTGTTCAACCAAATACACAAAGTGGTAATAACAAACGTCCAGTAAGGAACCAACGGGGTAAATGTAATTGGAAAACAGGACGAAGCAACACTGAACAATCTAAACAACAATCTCAACCTTCTTTAGCTGAACCGTGGTTAAGGCCTTCGCAGAGTATGCAGGTGAATCCATCTATACCTTTACCTCAGTGGAATGCAAATAATTTAAATTCCATGGTGCAATATCCTACTCAACCGTGGATATTCTCCCCCTGGACTACACCATTTACTTCTTGCAGTACTACAGTAACTCAGCCAAGTATATATCCAGCGAATAACTCTTTATGGTATGGTAATAATTCCAATTTGTTACCACAACCCGGGACTAGCAGTAACGTGACCCAAAGTCAAGTACCTTCGAGTAGTGGAGTGTGCAATTTAACAGGAACGACTGCTAATTCAAGTGAACACTCATCCTTAAACATGTAAGGCAGAGTAATGAGTTCCGGTTCCTCTGCCCAGTTAATTACAAGGAGCATATTCATCACTATACTCCAACATCAATTGAAGATAATGTCAATTTTCATAGCAACACGTCTATTGTTCCCAACCATTCGGAAAAGGAAGTTCTTACTATAAACTTTGTACTCGATTGGTATGAAGCTGAACCAGAATGGGTAATGGACGATGACGGTGTTCTTCTTTCAAACAGAAGAGTTATTGTGTTGCCAGGTCAAATTTGTGACTTAACCATTAACTGTATTATTGATTGTGGGAGTCAAGCAAATTTAATGGATTATGCAACTTGGTTAAAATTGAAAACTATTATTCCTACTGCTAGATTAGATTCAGTGGATAATGTTAAATTATTTTCTTTTGCTGGTGACAAAAGATTTAGAGTTATTGGTTCTAAGAATATTAGTTTAATAATAGCTTCAGAGCACTTTCATATAGAGTTATATGTTATTAAGCAGTTACATGCTGAAGTAATATTAGGATTGCCATTTCTTTGGCGCCTCGGAGCAATAATTGATTTCAAGAAGCAAAATATCACATTATCAAGTGATAAGGGAGTTCAATCTAATTATGTTTTAGAAACGACTGACACATTCCCTTCATGTTCTCTTCAAAGTAACTTTGTAACATTTTATAAGAATTCTGAGGAAGAAGAGGATGAAAACTACTTAGCATCAGGAACCGACCTTAAAGCTTCTTTAGCTGATAATAGTTTGTTGATTGCTACTGATGAAATGTATGATTTATTTTTTAAGTTATTGTTAAGTTTCAGAACATTGTTTTCTGATAAACCAAGGCAAGCTAAAGTAGAGCCTTACGAGATTAAATTAAATACAACAGAAACAATTGTGGCTCCCATATATCCTATACCTATAGCTCGAAGAGATGATTTGGAGAAGGAACTCACTAAATGGAAGTCTTGGGGAGTCATTCAAGAATCGGCTTCACCTTATTTAAATCCGCTACATATAGTACCAAAAGCTTGGCTTCAAAAGATAGCTCCCAGAACAAAGTACAGCGTGGAGTATAGGGCCTCATGCAATTGATTATTCAAAGGAGCTTCGTAGATCAATAAGACAATAGCGATTATTCTAAGTACTGCAACTTGACCGAAAATAGGAAACCTACACAAGAACATCAACACAAGAAGGAAAGATACTTACTACCATTACAGCAGCCACTCAATATCACAAAAGACCATGCGAAATATTCTACAACAATATGCTTCATAACATAAAAAACTGCTAAGTTCCCAAAAAGTATCCAATCAATGAAAGAAAACTGCTTGAAAAGGGAGAACTCTCTACAGTCTCGCAGAATTATAGGAAAATAACAGCAAAACTTGGAAGCATACACACTCAATAATGCTCAATATGCATACACTTCACATGCAATCCCCTGCAAAAGGCACATAGCAGACTCTCATCTGAACTTGGACACCAAGAAACAGCACTTTGGGATTACTAATACTCATAAATACTACATTGCCTGCCCTTGTTTGAATAGCGTCGATGCAAACTTCATAGCAAAATATTGAAAAACGTCAGATGTATGTTCGTATAAGTGTGTAAATGTGTGTGTGTGTGTCGCGTGCGTGTGTGTGTGTATAAAAGAGAATATATGTGTACTTACCAGAGTGTGGTCTTACATAAATTGATAAAAACAGCAATATAAAACTTGATAGAATAGGAAATAGTAAAAAATAAGGTTTTTAACATGCCAAAGTAATTAGTTTGGTTTGTTAATTATAAGGAAGATAAATTAATTACAAGAAATATAAATGAAATGCGCTAAATAAGTACAATTGTTTGGTTTGAAGGTAGTGAATATATCGAATTTGTGCAAAAGTTTGCATTATAACCAGTAAAATAAACAACGTTTGCCTTAGAATAGCACAAAATAGCATACTTATTATATTAATAACAAACTTTCTGATGCAGTAAAGTATTGACTAGGGCTGAATGATTCAATTACTGTAAAATATTAGTCTCAGATTGAATAAAGTGTAAACAATACCATTTGTTTGTAAAATAGGGTTGTTAATTCCTCTGATAGCAGAAATATCAACTTGTACACAGTAAATTTCTTGAACTTTACTTCAAAGACTTTGTGGAAAGTGCAAAAAACAACAGTGAATGTTAATCGTGGTAAAAACCTCTTTTTAAAGCAGAAATAGCAGCAGCTTCGAAGTCAATGTTTACCGTTTCCACTCTGGTATTTCCCTCAAGATTAATCAAAACAATCGTAAATAAAATGTCTTTCTTATTGTCTGGTGGAAACGCAAAGACTAGAGGTACAACATTTGCTTCTGAAATCGTACTGCTCAAGTCTGCATGTATGGGGCATATCTAAGAAAACTGGCTAGCACAGCTTTTGAACGTTTCATCCATAAAAAAAGTGTGTTTGGGTCATCAAAGTCTATCTTCCTTCGGTGCAGGCAAAGACCAGAATTCTCGTGTCTTACCCTTACCTGTTTTTAAAAACAGGTTTTCAGTTCTATGTGTTCGTAATTAGGACGTGGAAATATTTATCAGTTTCATGTGTTCTCAATTAGGATGATTCAAGCACTGTACGCAATTAGGAATGTTCGCAATTAGGATGCAACCGAGCAGTATACCCTGGAAACTTTAATCTTGCAGGCGAACGAGTCTCTGGCGCCTGGAACCACAGTCAAAATAATAATTTGTGGGGGTTGTATTTTCAATGTCTGCGTATATTTCCCCCCCTTCGTCACTTTCATCTAATCACCATTGAACCTCATTGTCGCCATTAGGCAAAATTAGCAGAAAAGTGGCTTCACATAGAACAAATCAGTCGAATCAGCAACAACTTACTCTTCCAAAAGTGGAGTTTTATTAGTTCATACTACTTCGAAAGTTTATGTGGTAGTTTCAATTTCACAGTGTTTCATTGTTGGATCAAGGCAGCTAACTCCTTGAACAATAACGTTGTTTTCAGAAAGTCTCAAATATTTGTCTCTGGCAATACACCCTCTTAAATGAACTCGTCTCCTATTGTCATAATATAACACGTTCCCTGCGAATTATTTCTGTATATTTATTTTCTCCAATGGCATAACGTTGTCGCCTTATAATGAAGAGGTTCATCTACTGCCCACTCTCCTGGTGGAAGCACAATACACACTGGTTCAGACTCCACTTTAAACTGTGGGCATAGTCTTGATTAGCCTATCTGAGCATAAAATTCGACAGAAAAACAAATAAACAAGATTTTCTTATTGATACTTCGTGACATACCTTTTATTGTTTACTTCATCTGCATCTAAGGATTCTGTTGAAGTTTTCGGCTAAACCTTCGATGCTTCTAAAGTTTAACCCATTCTCATCGTGATTGATTAGTTCTCTGACGCCCTCAAAACAAAGCTTTCCTTCCAACCCCTTCTTCTTTCAATTCTACGTAAGTTAATCACAAGAAAAATC